>NC_139013.1:27703498-28189953 GCF_964374135.1 Grampus griseus | reverse complement strand
TGCAAGGTCTCTCAACCTCAACGCTATTAACATTTGGGGCCAGATAATTCTTTTTTTGTGATTCCTGTGCGTTATAGGATAGTTAGCATCATCTCTGGCCTCTAGATGCCAGTAACACTGGTCCCCTGCTTCCCAGCTGTGACAGTCAAAAGTAGGATCAGAACTGCTTCTTAGATGTGTGACCTTGGGCAAGTTACCTAAGCTGTGTATCAGTTTCTTCATTTGTAAAGTAGGAAACATTTTGAGTAACAACCTCACAAGGATATTGTGAGATAGTTAATTAATTCACATAAGCAGAGCACTTAGAAGAGCACCTGGCACATTTTAGTAAGCATTCAATAAATGTTGACACCATCATCATCATCACTGTTATTATAAAAGCCACCATAGCTCTATCATGGAAAAGTTATTTTCACAAGTGTCCTGTGTTTAAACTTCTTGCTAATTTGGTTCCTAAATTGACCTCTCCTGTGGCAGTGTTTCCAAGAGAAGTAGATGATCTCCTAGGCATATGTCTGTTAGTTGTTTATGTCACAGTAAAAATGCACTGGTCCGAAATCTTTGATGAGTTATAATAAAAGTTATTAACCTTCTCTCTAAAAGATGATGCATGTATACATATGCATACAAGATTTTGGAAACCATCTCTGGCTCCACAGACCCTGAAGCCCCAAGGACTCCATTCATTCATTCATTCATTCATTCAACAACTATTTAGCGAATGCCAGCTATGCACACAGCGCTGTGCCAGGCTCTGAGAATACAGAAGTAAACGAAACAAATCAGCTTGCTACTCTCTCAGACTTTACATTCTAGGACCAATGTGCTAGAGATTGGGAACCTCTGCCTTAGGACATCTTCATTGGTTTTTTGCATTACTAAACATTGCATGGACCACTCACATCTGCATTTAAAACTAAGTTACTGTGATGCATCTCTGTAAAGAATAGAAACTGTAAAAATGCCAGAATTAGCTGGACAGCATGTATGTGGAGGTAGGAAGCCGTGGGACTTCCTAGGAGGTAGGGACCTAGGCCTCATGGCAACAAAGGATACTACAAAAACAAACCCAGCTGGTGAATTTATGAAACCTCTCTCACAAAACTTGGAACTACCCACTCCTTTATGCATCAAGCTGAAGATTAATATTCAAGTGATATGAACATCCCAGGCAAATGTGCTATATGCCTTTAATTTACCATCTCACTTACCTTTAAAATAACTCTGTGACATAGGAATTGTTTTTTTCTTTTTTTTAATTAAGGAACTGAAACTCAGCAAGATTAGGTGACTTGACCAGCCAGTAAGTAAGAGAAACAACCATTTGAATCAAGTTCCTGACTTGAGTTTTTTCCAAATACCTTCTTTCTTTGGGGAGCAGAGAAGGGGATAGAGGATGGAGAGGAGGTATTTCTTAAATTTGGGGGAGTGTGTTTTTGTTTCAGATAGAGGAAAAAGAAGAAGAGAAAAGGAAGAATGATAATCTTACCTCATTTCCTAAGCAAACGATAGGAAATATACTGTTGAAAGGACCACTGGCTCCATGATTGAATGTAGTTATTACTTTTTTTTTTTTTTTTTTTGGTGGTACGTGGGCCTCTCACTGTTGTGGCCTCTCCCGTTGCGGAGCACAGGCTCCGGATGCACAGGCACAGCGGCCATGGCTCACGGGCCCAGCCGCTCCGCGGCATGTGGGATCTTCCCAGACTGGGGCACGAACCCGTGTCCCCTGCATCGGCAGCCGGACGCTCAACCACTGCGCCACCAGGGAAGCCCGAGTGTAGTATTACTTTTAAAATAGAAGCTTTCATCTTCTTCAAGCAGCACATGTGGGCAATAAGATGTCCATTAAAGTTCTAGTGCCTTATTCATTTTATTTGGTTCATTCCATTGCATAGTTAATGTTACAACTTGGAAAGATTTTATTTGAATTTTCTTTTCTCCACAGATACACAATGTCTGGTCCAACTGATGAGACTGCAGGAGACCTGCCTGTGAAAGATACAGGTCTAAATCTCTTTGGAATGGGAGGGTTACAAGGTACAGCCAGCTGTTATTTATTACCATTATGAACTTTGATCAGTAACTTCTTTACTTTTAATTTAAAGTATTTCTGATATTCGTACAAACAAAGCCATTTAAGTAACTATATAGTCTTGACTAAACAAGAAGATGGAGAATTTAGAACAACATATGGTATTT
This sequence comes from Grampus griseus, assembly GCF_964374135.1. Classification (NCBI taxonomy): domain Eukaryota; kingdom Metazoa; phylum Chordata; class Mammalia; order Artiodactyla; family Delphinidae; genus Grampus; species Grampus griseus. Next base: position 28,187,751 of record NC_139013.1, on the reverse strand, counting down.
TACTGCATGCATCAATTATCAACAGCTCATAGAAAATGTAAAATCCCCCTCTGTTCTGATAAAGAATTGTTATAAATCATCTTCTTAAAATTCCACACATCAGTAGAAACGACACAGAGAGTACCAAGCCTCCAAACCAAATTGCCTGGTTTAAATCACATTCGCCATTAAAATGTTTCTTTCAGCTTAAATTTTATATGAGAGGAAATGCCATATTTAAACATTTTTGCCTTTCAAGTAGAATATCTCAAAATGGTTTGTTAGCCAAGTGATATTGACTTTGTTTTATCAAATTAATACACGTTAGAGGTTTTCTTTGTCCTTTTATCACTTAGTGGTTGCTATAGAGCTAAAAAGCACTTTCAAACTGAGAAAGAAAAGGACTGCTTTAAGGAACAATATAGAGTGTAGAGCTGTGTTTTTGTTTGTGTGTACGGTGTGTCAGCCATTCTGTCATTCCATAACATTTGTCATTGAGAAGGCTGTGATGTAAAATATATTCCACTAAGGCTTCTTCATACACTTGTTAATCAAAACACTGCAAATGGCCACCTTGAACTACCACAGAAAGGTGGTCAAAATATGGTTCATTGAAAAAGATAAATTTGACTATACAGCTTTTATTGTTAAAAGTAAAAAGAATGGGGGATGTGGGGATATATGTATTACGTATAGCTGATTCACTTTGTTATACAGCAGAAACTAACACAACATTGTAAAGCAATTGTACTCCAATAAAGATGTTAAAAAAAAAGTAAAAAATAAAAAACAAGAAAAATTTTAAAAAGTAAAAAGAATGTATAAGCTTTTTTTTTTTTTTTTTTTTTTTGCGGTATGCGGGCCTCTCACTGTTGTGGCCTCTCCCGTTGCGGAGCACTGGCTCTGGACACGCAGGCTCACCGGCCATGGCTCACGGGCCCAGCCGCTCCGCGGCGTGTGGGATATTCCCGGACCGGGGCACGAACCCATGTCCCTGCATCGGCAGGCGGACTCTCAACCACTGCACCACCAGGGAAGCCCTATAAGCTTTGCTTTAGATCTTTGATGGAGTATCAGGGATTAAAATACAAATAATTTTAAGTGTACAAGTCTATTTTTTAGTATTTGGTACCCTAAGTTCAAGTCTTGCCCTCAGTAACCGCCTCATAGGGCTTTAATCTTTGTCCATTTGTTCCTTGTTTCTTTTCGAGGACTGTTGAAAATTGACCAGCTTCACAGGAAAATAGCAAATTTAAGCATATGTAAAAATATATATACACACCTGCTAAAAGGTGTAAAAGTTCTTTAAAAATATATGATAGCTTATAAATGATTTGTGAATGTTTTTGTTTGCTTGGTCTTACAGATTTTGTTTATTTTCTATAAGCCATAGCTCAGAAAAATATCTTAATCATATTGTTATTGTTATAACTCTTACCTTTGAAAAAAATACTTACAGATACCGACTTTTTATTTAGTTTTTTCAACATTCAGCATATAAATTGAAAAGTCTTTATTGAATCAGAGTTGCATCTTTCATTCTTCTTTGATGTAAGTTCCGTCTTACATTGTTATTTGAATACATTTTTTGAGTGGAAATGATTGTTGCTCAAACCCTTAATATTGCATATAAAGTATTAACAGCAAAGATTTTTGTTCTTACCTCCTATCAGTGGCGTGAACAATGCTATAACATTTTCTAAAGCAGTCTTAATTGTAGGTCACAAAAAAACCTGAGATGAGTGCATCAGAGATTACGTTAATATCAACAGTTATTGTGTTTAGAGGCTATTTTAAGTAATCCTCCTATTAATTACCTTGGCATTTTTGCAGAAACTTCAACAACACGGACAATGAAGTCTCGCCAGGCAGTGTCACGTATCAGTCGTGAGGAACTGGAAGACAGATTTTTGCGTTTGCATGATGAGAACATTTTACTTAAACAGCATGCCCGCAAGCAAGAGGATAAAATTAAAAGGTTATGATAAAAAGCTTTTAGCTTTTTTTCCTGACTCTGTAAAGTTTGGAGGATATGCTTTTCTATAAACTTAATTGAAAACCCCACCTTGAATCCTTTTTGGAGCAAGGAAGGTTATAAATCAGTACAGTTTTTAAAAATGGAAAATCTTACAAACTAGGATAATAAACCAAGAAGATTATGAGTGTTTATTATGTCTGAAGTTGCCATTTGAAAGAAAGAGCTAATAGCTATGAGTGCCATGAGTGTATCGTATCTCTAAATAACTTTTGCTTTAATATTTATAGTTTAATAAGCAAATGGCCAAAACATCTGTTTTCTAAACGTCTTGATTTTAAAATGAAAGTTTTAAAAAGTAGCTACTCTAACTTGTTAGGATGCATGTTCCTTTAAGATTTGGGGTTTACTAATGAGAACATCACTATCTGGAACATATTTTACTTTGCTTGGATTAATCTAGAATCTGTATTTATTTCAAAGAATCTATTGTTTCTGAGGAAACAGGGTCACTTTTGTATGCAAAAAATTTCTGCAGGGATTATTTCTTAAGAGTAGATAGCTTTCATTCTTTCTTGTTCAGGAACAGTGACTGTCTTCCGCATGTGTGGCATTAAAAGTTCATTCTCATTTGTGAGCATGAACAGATCTGTATTCACATTCATGTTCTAGGTTCAATGGAAAGGTGAGACAACGATTGAACAAAGAAGATAGGGGGTTTTTCTTCCGCTTGGAACTTAGCCTCTAAAGGAGTGACTCTAGTCAGTTTCTATTCTGTGGACTTTGTTTTAATGACCCACTGACCTGCTTTGTGCAGAGCTTTTACTTTGAGTTGGTTTTTGAGTCGTGATGATGGCTTTTCAAGACTCACTTGCCTGTTTCTTTTTCTGACCACTAACACAGCCGTCACCCTGTCTGAATGAGGCATTTAGTCTGTGACCGCTGAACAGTTTTTTTCCTTTGTAAACCTAATTGGTCAGTAAAAGAATTAAATTCACAGTCTTGACCTCATTAGTAATTTGTCCTAGCCAGAAAATAGAAAACAACTTAATAATGAGCTATGTAGTTTAATGGCAAAAGGACTGGGCTAGGAGTCAAGTGATGGGCATGTGTTCTTTGTCTCTCTGCCACTCGCCTATGGTATGTTCAAGCCATTTAACCTCCAGGAATTTTATTTTACTCAGCCCTGAGGGTAGTGATCCAATGACCACTATGACCCAAAGCTCTAATTTCCTTCTCAGTTTCACACCACTGACATTACCTAGATACATGGATAAACTACCTTTAAATTTATCCTTAAGATATAATTAGAATCACTTACTTTAGTATGAATGTAGATTTGCTAAACCACCTTTCTAAAGAAGTACTCAAACTTTACCCGATCACTTATTTCATTAATATAATCAAATGAAAATTATTGCTATTACTGGACAAATAGATGCAATCTTACCTTTCTAGGCAAAGTTTACTTGCATATCTTTGAAGGAATTTTAAGCCTCTCTATGGATGTGCTCTTCTTGCCTTAAAAATTGGAGTGGTTTGTTTTTCTCTAGATGATGACTGCTTTTTCATATTAATTCTTATTTTTTTGCTTCAAACTTTTTTTTTTAACATCTTTATTGAAGTATAATTGCTTTACAATGGTGTGTTAGTTTCTGCTGTATAAAAAAGTGAATCAGCTATACATATACGTATATCCCCATATCTCCTCTCTCTTGCGTCTCCCTCCCACCCTCCCTATCCCACCCCTCTAGGTGGTCACAAAGCACCGAGCTGATCTCCCTGTGCTATGTGGCTGCTTCCCACTAGCTATCTATTTTACATTTGGTAGTGTATATATGTCCATGCCACTCTCTCACTTCATCCCACCATACCCTTCCCCCTCCCCATGTTCTCAAGTCCATTCTCTACCTCTGCGTCTTTATTCCTGTTCTGCCCTTAGGTACTTCAAAACCATTTTTTGTTTTTAGATTCCATATATATGTGTTAGCATATGGCATTTGTTTTTCCCTTTCTGTCTTACTTCACTCTGTAGGACAGACTCTAGGTGCATCCACCGCACTACAAACAACTCAATTTCATTTCTTTTTATGGCTGAGTAATATTCCATTGTATATATGTGCCACATCTTCTTTATCCATTCATCTGTCAGTGGACACTTAGGTTGCTTCCATGTCCTGGCTATTGTAAGTACAGCTGCAATGAACATTCTGGTACATGACTCTTTTTGAATTATGGTTTTCTCAGGGTATATGCCCATAGTGGGATTGCTGGATCGTATGGTAGTTCTATTTTTCGTTTTTTAAGGAACCTCCATGCTGTTCTCCATAGTGGCTGTATCAATTTACATTCCCACCAACAGTGCAAGAGGGTTCCTTTTTCTCCACACCCTCTCCAGCATTTATTGTTTGTAGATTTTTTGATGATGGCCATTCTGACTGGTGTGAGGTGATACCTCATTGTGGTTTTGATTTGCATTTCTCTAACGATTATTGATGTTGAGCATCCTTTCATGTGTTTCTTGGCAATCTGTATATCTTCTTTGGAGAAATGTCTGTTTAGCTCTTCTGCCCATTTTTGGATTGGGCTGTTTGTTTTTTTGATGTTGAGCTGCATGAGCTGCTTATAAATTTTGGAGATTAATCCTTTGTCAGTTGCTTCATTTGCAAATATTTTCTCCCATTCTGAGGATTGTCTTTTCATCTTTTTTATGTTTTCCTTTGCTGTGCAAAAGTTTTTAAGTTTCATTAGATCCCATTCATTTATTTTTGTTTTTATTTCCATTTCTCTAGGAGATGGGTCAAAAAGGATCTTGCTGTGATTTATGTCATAGAGTGTCCTTCCTATGTTTTCCTCTAAGAGTTTTATAGTATCTGGCCTTACATTTAGGTCTTTAATCCATTTTGAGTTTATTTTTGTGTATGGTGTTAGGGAGTGTTGTAATTTCATTCTTTTACATGTAGCTGTCCAGTTTTCCCAGCACCATTTATAGAAGAGGCTGTCTTTTCTCCATTGTATATTCTTGCCTCCTTTATCAAAGATAAGGTGACCATATGTGCGTGGGTTTATCTCTGCGCTTTCTCTCCTGTTCCATTGATCTATCTTTCTGTTTTTGTGCCAGTACCATACTGTCTTGATTACTGTAGCTTTGTAGTATAGTCTGAAGTCAGGGAGCCTGATTCCTCCAGCTCCATTTTTCTTTCTCAAGATTGCTTTGGCTATTCGGGGTCTCTTGTGTTTCCATGCAAATTGTGAAGTTTTTTGTTCTAGTTCTGTGAAGAATGCCATTGGTAATTTGATAGGGATTGCATTGAATCTGTAGATTGCTTTGGGTAGTAGAGTCATTTTCACAATGTTGATTCTTCCAATCCAAGGACATGGTATATCTCTCCATCTGTTTGTATCATCTTTAATTTCTTTTGTCAGTGTCTTATAGTTTTCTGCATACAGGTCTTTTGTCTCCTTAGGTAGGTTTATTCCTAGATATTTTATTCTTTTTGTTGCAACGGTAATGGTAGTGTCTCCTTAATTTCTCTTTCAGATTTTTCATCATTAGTGTATAGGAATACAAGAGATTTCTGTGCGTTAATTTTGTATACTGCTACTTTACCAGATTCATTGATTAGCTCTAGTAGTTTTCTAGTGGCATCTTTAGGATTCTCTATGTATAGTATCATGTCATCTGCAAACAGTGACAGTTTAATTCTTCTTTTCCAATTTGGATTCCTTTTATTTCTTTTTCTTCTCTGATCACTCACTGTGGCTAAAACTTCCAAAACTTCTTGAATAATAGTGGTGAGAGTGGACAACCTTATCTTGTTCCTGGTCTTAGAGGAAATGCTTTCAGTTTTTCACCATTGAGGATGATGTTGGTAGTGGGTTTGTCATATATGGCCTTTATTATGTTGAGGTAAGTTCCCTCTATGCCTGCCTTCTGGAGGATTTTTATCATAAATGGGTGTTGAGTTTTGTCAAAAGCTTTTTCTGCATCTATTGAGATGATCATATGGTTTTTATCCTTCAATTTGCTAATATGGTGTATCACATTGATTGATTTGCGTATATTGAAGACTCCTTGCATTCCTGGAATAAACCCCACTTGATCATGGTGTATGATCCTTTTAATGTGCTGTTGGATTCTGTTTGCTAGTATTTTGTTGAGGATTTTTGCATCTGTGTTCATCAGTGATATTGGCCTATAGTTTTCTTTCTTTGTGACATCTTTGTCTGGTTTTGGTATCAGGGTGGAGCTGGCCTTGTAGAATGAGTTTGGGAGTGTTCCTCCCTCTGCTATATTTTGGAAGAGTTGAGGATAGGTGTTAGCTCTTCTCTAAATGTTTGATAGAATTTGCCTATGAAGCTATCTCGTCCTGGGCTTTTGTTTGTTGGAAGATTTTTAATCACAGTCTCAATTTCAATGCTTGTGATTTGTCTGTTTATATTCTCTATTTCTTCCTGGTTCAGTCTCAGAAGGTTGTGCTTTTCTGAGAATTTGTCCATTTCTTCCAGGTTGTCCATTTTATTGGCATATAATTACTTGTAGTAATCTCTCATGATGCTTTGTATTTCTGCAGTGTCAGTTGTTACTTCTCCTTTTTCATTTCTAATTCTATTGATTTGAGTCTTCTCCCTTTTTTTCTCGATGAGTCTGGCTAATGGTTTATCAATTTTGTTTATCTTCTCAAAGAACCAGCTTTTAGTTTTATTGATCTTTGCTTAAATCTATGTCTTTCTTTTGAATGTAATCTCTATCCGTGTGAAAGTCTTTGTGTAAAAGAAGATTCAGATATTTAGGTTGACATCTCATTTAAATGGCTCCCATCTTTCTATGGATAAGCCGTTTGGTGGGGCTCGGAGTCCTAAAGGGCTAGGTAGAGTGTGTGGCTCTGTTGGGCTACGATACCTGCCCAGATTCCTCAATGATATATCCTTCTCTGGATTAGGTGGAAAAGGAACTAATCCATTGATTACTTTACTAGGGTGTTTGTGGTACTCTTGGATCTTGGTTTTTATTATCCTATATCCTTTATAAAGCATGTTTAATGGATGTGCCTCAAGGGAAAAAGAAAACAATCTTAACTGATTATGTTATGCATAGCTTTCCCCTGATGCTGCATGCTGTAGGCCGAGTAGCCAGAAGTGTAGATAGACATGTATTACTACTGCTTTTACTGAGGACTCTGCTTAGGGCAAAAAAAGGTTGTTCTGTGACATCCCAAAGCTATTAAGGGTTTTTTTTATTTCACTTTTGTTCTCCTAAGTAAAAGCTTCTGTCCATAACCATGCTAAAATAAAGCAAACCCCCGTTTAAAGAAAAATGAAGTGTGTTTTTATTTTCAATCTCCTGTCTGGGTCTTTATAAAAATAGATTCACTATAAACTAGAATCAGCTATTGAAGATGTGCGACCAATTTTGTAAAGTCTTGAACTTGTGTCTCTCATCAAAGCCACCTTTTCTTTCTTGTACTGCCAAGATTTTTCCATTCACTGTCAAGCATGTTTTCCGTACGTGTATATTACATCACCCCCATGTGCCCTTTCTGTCTTTTGTTCTGTCTAACCAGTTTTTATCAAAACTTAAAAGAATCAAAGGTATAAACTCCTGAGATGTCAAAAGCACAATGTATGTCTAAATTTAAAAGTACCATTGAAATAATACTTTCTGTACCTAATTAAGTTCTACCATTAAACAGGCATGTTTCTTGAGCACTAAGCAACATTTAATGGTGCATTTGGGTTTCTTTTGAATTTTTCATTGGGCTTTTAATATGTATGTATCTATGCATTTTAACATTTTTATATTTGTAATATGTCTTAATCCTAGAGAAACTGAAAACAATACATCACCTAAATGCTGCATAGTCTTAATACAATTTTGAAAAGTTTTAACTTACTGTGGCTTGCAGATATAACCCACCATATCCACAATCTGTAGCTACATTTAAGTGCATACAGCATTCCTACATAAGGTCATGCGTTAAAAATTGCATTTGAGGAACATATGGAGTAAATATGTGTCCTCTCTTTACTAACCTTAAATGATAAGCCTTAGGAAACTGTTATTTGTCAGTGCTATAAAGCAGATTGTTGCCCAGTGGTTTCAATTATCATCAAAGGATTCTTCACAGGCAGTAATAGTTACATCAAAACCTGAAATTTATTATTCAGGTTCTGCACTGAAGTCTTCACAGTGATTATGTTCCTTTCAACAGAATGCATTTTATGCTGACTTCTCACATTCCTTTTCATCTTTTTATTATTTCCCTAGAATGGCCACCAAGTTAATACGGCTAGTTAATGACAAGAAAAGATATGAATGGGTTGGTGGCGGCCCCAAGCGGCTGGGAAGAGATGTGGAAATGGAAGAAATGATTGAGCGGCTGCAAGAGAAAGTTCATGAGCTTGAAAGACAAAATGAAGTCCTCAAAAACAGACTAATTTCAACCAAACAGCAACTTCAGATCCAGGGTCACAGGCAAACTCCATACAGTTATGTGCAATCTCGTGTTAACACTGGGCGTAGAAAAGCGAATGAAAATGCAGGCTTACAGGAATGCCCCAGGAAAGGTAAAATAAAGTTTACATTAAATCCTAAATTTAAGTTAATAACTTGTTTTACACACACATACGTACATACACACAGAGTTTTATTTCTGTACTATTCATGTTTTTGAGTGTCTTTAGAAAGAGAGAAATCATTTTTTGACTTTTTGATAAAATCACATTAACATGAAGATCATTTTATATAAGAATCACTAGATCATGCTCAAATTTGTCTAATAAAACATTTACATTTGTCTAGTAAAACTATTCCTCCTAACTAATAAAAGAAGCATGTATGAAACTACATCAATTACGGGTTTAGTTTAGTTTGAGTTGGTTTTTTATATTATGGATGGAAATCACATTGACTCAGGCAAATAGAGAAACCACTAATTTGCTCATATGGTCACACTGTTGTTCTGAAGGATCACACTTAGGTTCTTCATCCAAAGGCCTTCTATAAATTTTACAGAATTGTTTATATCTTCCTCATGGTGTGGAGGCAGCTTGACAGTGGAGTGTGCACATAACTAGGGGTTTAAAAAGTTGGGTTCTTGCTCCTCTGCTTATTGTCTGGTGACCTTGGACAAGTCTTCTAATCATTCTGAAGTTGAGTTTTCTTTACACCTAAAATAAAAGGATTTAAGCAAGCGACCATAAAGGTCTCTTCCATCTTCAAAAAATGATCATTGGTCAATCACTCTTCTCATCTTAAAAATGAATCACCTAAAACCTACCCAGCTTACAGAGCAATTCAATTGAATATAGAAGACTCAATACTGTAGACAGAACCTGAGTATTTCTGATGAAAATTCCCCATTCCCTCCACCCACAGACAAACTTTATTTATAATGAAGCAAAAAGTCAATCAATATTTTAAGGAATACTTTTTTCATTTCAACTACTAGGGAAGGAAATCGAATTTTAGTTCTAGTTCATCTTTGTTTGGAACATGCTCCACTTAAAGACCAAACATTTTTAGGGAAATAAAAAAATCATGTAAAACTTTCAATTCATTGAGGGAACAAAAAACACCATCTGAACAGAAAAAGAGAAAAATTTGTTCTATTTTTCTCTCCAAGCCAAAATGTTAACACTATATATTCCCTAGACAGAGTTCCTTTGAAGTCAGTAAGGCCTCCATAGTAGGCAGGAGGCAGCTCCAGGATAAAAGAGCTTGGCTACTCCTAGCTATGTGAGATTAGCAGTAGACTTTGAATATAACCAAAGTAATCATAATGAATTATAAATCAAAAATATATTCTGCTGCTAATTAACTTTTTATGTGGAAGAGAGCACTTGACTTCCCAGAGCCTCATTTTCCACATCTGTAAAATGGAATGATAACACCAGGTTAGAAGAAAGGTCAGGAGATGGGAGGTCCACAACAATATATTTTACCTTTAAATAGTCATTTATCTTCTCTGAACCTTAGTTTTGTCATCTGTGACTACAGTTGGGCAAGATGATCCCTGTGGTCTGCAAGGTCTTTTATGCTAAATAAAAACGATGCCCAAATATTAGATTAACATGGCAAGCTAATCTAGTACTATGAATTGTTGTTTAAATAGAAGAGTTTGATGGAAGTTTCTCCTTGTAGAAGAGCCACAGAATAGAAGGGCCTTTAAAATGTTACTTACATAGATTAATTTCTCCTTGTATTTACACTGTTAGTAATTCAGAACTTTTTCACTGTTTGGTACAGAATCTAGGACATAGAAGTTGCACAAAGGATTAAATAGTAATGAATACTTTCCTAACTTCTTTCTGTGTAAACCTGAGGCATCATTATCAAGATCGCTACCTTAGTAGCCTTAATAGACTCTTCAAGACCGCCTTTGCGGCTGGGACTTAGACCAGAGTTGTCAGAAATACCACAGCCTGAGGGGCTGGGCAAGAACCCTGACCCTCTTGGGCCACAAGCAGTCTTACCCCCCAAAGCTGCTGTACAAATATTATCGTTTCCTATTTGTACCTTGTCAGGATAAAGGATAGAAAGTACTGGCTTAAGGTGTGATCAGTGTAGTGTAAAAACAATTCTTATTGTGAAGAACCAGTAGAAAGATTATAAAGTGTATACGTTTTAAATATAGCCATTGGAAAATCACCATGAGACTGTAAGTTTTAAGATATGTTTTGAGTATAAGTGGGGTTTTTTTTTAAGTTCTAGTAGTAATGTTTAGTTTTTCCTTGATTTATGTAGGAAAAGCTTAAGAATTAGTATTACTGCCAAAATAATATAATTGGCAAATTTTAACACAGTAAACTATTGTAATGTTTTAGGCAGGGCCTGTTCCATTCTTTACTCTGGATTACAGCAATAAATGTTGAAAGTTTTGGAAATAGGAAATGATAGTTCCATTTTTCCTAATTAAAATTCTCATTTTTAAAAAGTAAACTTTTATAAGGAGAATGAGTTTTTTCTGTACCTTTATGTCTGGAACTATTCTCCATTTTAAAAATCTAAATTATTTGTCATACTTCATTTACCTAAAACTAATAGCCTAATTATTCTATAAGTGTAAAGTAACTCCTATAATTGAAAGAATGTCTCCTTTTTAACAATGGGGCCAGGCTTGTAAAAATTATTGTAATTTACAATATTTACAAAATTATTGTAAATTACAAAAATTGTAATTATTTTTATAAGAAAAATTATATTTAAGTGCAGCAGCAAAATGTTTCATTTAAAGGAATCCTATTGATGATCTCGTCTCAAATTACGTTTGTTTAAATATGGATTTTCTTATTGAGGTAGAATAAATGAAAGTACAGGAAACATTTTGACTTAACGCTCACAGTATCTGTGAATCACACAAATGAAGGTAAGGTTCAAAATGTAAGGTCAAGGGGTATGAATGAGTAATTTAAAAATCAAGAAACTTTATCAAAAATACTCAAAAAAAAATCACGGTTTTGAAAACTTTTTCCTTCATACCTCAGTTTATATTGTAAAGACCTGTTAAAATTTTGGTTCTTTCAGCATTTACTTTGGAAGTTCTAAATCTAAGTTGAATAAAACTATTTCTGGGTAATTTGGTTTCCATAGTAGAATTTGTTAAATGAGCAATACTTGTTGCTGTGTTTTATTTAATGGCAACTGGTGGCTGAGATCTAACAGTTCCTTTGGCAATGTATGTCTGATTCTCTGTACTATGGAGCACATATCTCTCAGTACTTAAGAGACTTTATTGTATTGCATATTTCCTTACGATAGCAAGTCAAGGGTCCTTCTTTTCTAAATAACTTCACTAATTAATAATCTTATTAATTTATTTTTAGGTATTAAATTCCAAGGTACAGATGTAGCAGAAACTCTGCAACCCATGCCTACAAAACATGGCAACATTTTACTCGAAGAAGCCAGAGGAGAAATAAGAAATTTGTATGTATTCTTTTTGTGATCATTTTAGAACACTGTATATTGATCATGTCTTTTTTGATCCCTCCCTTGCCCTTATTTTAAACAAAATTGGTTTGTGTACAAATAATTTGCTCCATTAAAATACAGCTAGATCTGTGAGGTAAGAACAGATATTATATAACATCTTTCCAGTACAATGAGGTAAATGAAAAACTTAACCAGTTGCCTCAGTGGAAGCATTTAGAGAAGAGTCCTCTTTATTATAATTTCCCCCTCAATGGAATGGCATAAAGCCCAGTCATTTAGAATAGTATAAGCTTCAGAGGCAACATTTTCATTCTCAGAAGAATTACAGGTAGTTTTTTTGGTTTTTCAGAGTTTTTTAGATCATGAATTAATTAGCCTTTCTGTGGTTTAAAAAAAGAAAAAAGAATTGGAGGGAGTGGCTTAAAAGTTTGGAGCTATCAAATACATATGGATTTCAGATTTTGTTTCATGCTGATTCTATGGTACCGCATTCTTCATCATACTGTGGTTTCAAAAAAGTTACTTCTGCCACGTTTAGCTTACTTTTCCAGTTAATCAAAGCCTCATGGTGATCTCAGTGTCTGTAAGTCACACAAATGAAGATAAGGCCTTCACCTGGATCATCAAAAAGTAACAATTCTGAATGAGGAGAGAAAGCAGGAGACAAAGAGTATCATATTTTAGATAGCTGCTTAAGAATAATATTGGCTTAAACTTTTACTTTTGAATATTTTAAATACCAGTTACAGTAATGATTGCCTGTGAAAGAATAAAACTAAAAGACTAGACCTAACCTTGTTTCCTGCTAGTCAGTGGAAAAGCAAGGGTTCAGACCAGTCCTGAGGCTTGATACACTGGGATGCTGCCAGACATGGTAGAGATAAAATATAAAGCAGAGACCACTAAGTTATGTTTTGCAAACTTCTTGCCTTCTCTCTATGAAGTGTTAATTTGGGTGGTGTAGGCAGGTGTGCATATGAAAGAACAAAGGCACATAAATTATCTGAAGAAGACCAGATCACAGAGTACTTAGTAGGTGACCAATAAATACTGCATTGAATTGAACCACAGTCCAGTCCGTTGCCTAGGACATTATCTTATATAAAGCAATACCTTGAATTCTTCCATATGTACTTCCAAATCATCACATTTAATCTGCTACTATTTCACTATGTGCCGGGGCATTTAAGCTAAAATTTTTAACTTTTGCTTGCCCTTTACTGTGAAGCACTTTCTTTGTACTGCTCTTATATACTGCAGATTTTCCCTCAAGCTGCAAATTCTTGTAAAGATTCTTTATTTCAGAGAAAATGTTATTCAGTCACAGAGAGGCCAGATAGAAGAGTTAGAGCACTTGGCTGAGATCCTGAAAACTCAGTTGAGGAGAAAAGAAAATGAAATTGAGTTATCTCTTCTTCAGCTTCGAGAACAGCAGGCTACAGATCAAAGGTATGTTAAAACAGAAATATCACTTTGATAAGGTCAAAATTAGTTTAAAATACTTTATCATGTGCCATAGAAGGATAAGCCTAGTCTATTTAAAAATCATGTTTTTACTTAACATTCTTCATATAAGCCAGCTCTAGACCTACTAACTGCTATCAACAACTCAAGTCTAAGGGCATTTTTCCCTAACCTACTCTGCCTCATCTTGTTTCCTCTGCTCATTTACCAAGCGGGTAGGAAGTTCTGATACCATTTGATTGTACCTACCAAAAAAATATGTGTGACAAGGACTCAGCTGTTGGCATACCTTGTGAATAAGCCCAACTTTATTTGTTTTTCCCAACCTTAAAAGGTAGTAAATTCCATAATACAGTACCCATTTTTTTCATCCCATAAAGATGTTACCTCTCCTAATATTCAAAGTTTGCATCGAATTCTGCTGATTGTCATGGGTGACAGTGGGGCCCTTCAGTAGTCTCCTTGCTGCCTCTTCATTTTTGATGTTTGATAATATATAGTATTTTCTTTTCCGTCCTCCTTTGTCATTTGTTGGTTCCTAATACCTCTTCTCTCATTTTGTGCTTCCAACAAGATTTTATCTTTTTACCATATTCTTCCTTGAATTATTTTCTTCCTTTATGTCTCTTTTCTTTTTGTTTGGAACAAGCATACTCAAAGGTACAGAGAGTAGTATACTGAAATCTCATGTACTCATCTCTCAACTTTAACAATTATCAACATGCTAACCAATCTTGTTTCATCTATCCCTTCACCTTCATTTTCTTTAATTAATTAACCCCTGCCAAATATCATGTCATCACACCTGTAAATACTTCAGTATATATTGCTGTCTGATAAGGAATTTTTTTAATGTAATCACCGTGCCATTATCACACCTAACAAAATTAACAGCAGTTCCTTCATACCATCTAATAACTAGTTTATATTCAAACTTCTGTAACGATGACTTCCTGCTGTTCGAATTGGAATCCAAATGAGCTCTACACATTGCATATGATTGCTGTATCTTTTGTCTCTTTTATTTCTCTCTTAATATTTTTTTTTTTTTTTTTTTTTTTTTTTGCGTTACGCGGGCCTCTCACTGCTGTGGCCTCTCCCGTTGTGGAGCACAGGCTCCGGATGCGCAGGCTCAGCGGCCATGGCTCACGGGCCCAGCCGCTCCATGGCATGTGGGATCTTCCCAGACCGGGGCACGAAGCCGTGTCCCCTGCATCGGCAGGCGGACTCTCAACCACTGCGCCACCAGGGAAGCCCTCTCTTAATATATTTTTAAACCAGACCTAGATCCTCTATTTGTTTTTCCCTTACCAAGTGATATATCATACTTATCTGAGTAGGTTCTTATTTAGAAAAACCAAGTATGATTTTCCACTTTTTCATTTCAGAATCAGAGTTTACTTCTTCTTTCACAAACAAACCTTACATAGTTATATTTGAAAAAGCTAAGATGCATAATAGAAGACTTGTTTTAAAAAAATAAAGTGGGCCAAAAATATATGAAAAGCTTTTTATTTCAAAGATTTAAAAGGTTAATATTATCTCTACTAATTTGTGTTCCTAAAAAGTTATGTGTAAAATTAAATTTTGTAATGAAATTCTATATGTTTAGTGACATTAATATACCCTTCTAAGTGCAGGGCAAAAGAAAAATGAATATTTTTGAGAATTATATTTGTAATAGGGAATGTAATTTGAACCCTGGCTTTGAACCAGGGTTTTAAATACCTGGGAGTTATCCACGTTCCCCCTAAGAATAGACCTAGCCTTCTTGGAAAACCAATAAATGGTTCCTTGTGAGGAACAGTGCTGAAGACCCCAAAACTGAATATGGTGATCTTAATAAATTGCCAACAGCCATATTTAAAATATTATCTGAATATAAAAATTCTGCATTAGGCCAAGCCCAAGCTTGGAGCCCATTCCTCAACAGCTGAGTACAAGGTTATCAGACTACTTTCTCTGTTATATTTCTTAAATTCCCAAAGAGTAAGATCGACCCTGTGTTGGCTGTTCCTTCTTCCAAAGGAATATGATCATCTAAGAACTAGAGTGTTGTGTTAATTGAAAGGGAAATCCAAAAGTCCTTCAGTCCTAGGACTAGAACAGCCGAAGAACTAGAGTCATAGATGGGTCTGCATATTTTCTAGTATAAGGTATTTTCAGCAGAAGACATCAGCATATACACGTAGAAGAGTTTACCTTAAAAACTAAACTAAGGCTAACCTTAGGGGATTATGTTATTCACTCCACCATAGCAGTCTATTTTTTGTCACATCAAGAATTAGAAGCAGAGACAAAATAAGTATTATTAAAGAAGCTTTTGTTGCAGAGGCCAGATAATGAAAGCAATTTGTACCCTACCTTACAGTTTTATAAAATTGAAAATTATTGGTTATTTGCTTAGAAGGAAGGGTACCTATGGTGAATAACATTGTTTCTTGAAAAACAGTTGTTGAAAACTGAAGAAATGACTTCAAATAAGGGTCTTCAAGTCTTTTTTTTTTCTTATATGTTTACACATAGCTCAAAATTTTATGTGTAACAGAAATTTTTTTGAGACTAATGGAAAACTGTTGAAAAATGTTGGGGAGAATATAAAACTTGGTATAATTTACTGTAGAGAAAAATCACAAAATGGAAAACATATTTAAACTTCTCTTTCATGGATACATTATTTCAGATTTGAAATTCTAGAAGTCTGATCTGAATGTTGGACTCCTTGTTCTCAAACATGAACCTAACGTAGTTGTAATCTTCAGAGTGCGGTGCTTGATATTTATGGCAAAGAGCCTTTTCATAGAATATTACAGAAACTCTTCGTAGTATGTGTTTAATAGACCAGTTTGGTTTGGCATCAGCTTGACATAAACTTTTGGTTATCCAAAGCCCTTAATTGCTTTGAAGTAAAAGCCCAGTGCTGCTCTTTTTTATTAAAATCATGTCTTTTCCTGTTATTGTGGTCTATTTTGGAAGACTGAGTTGTGATTTTTGCATATGTTCTACATAATGCCTCATTAGCAAAAAATCTTGTATCATTTACAAGTAGCCTGAATGTCTGTGTTGTTTTGAACAAAAATCCATATTAAAATTTAAACAATATAAAAATGCACATTTTCTGCTTATGAAAAAGGCCATCTTAAATTAACTGCAAAGCAGTAACCAGTGAACACATGTACATGAACATTAAAATCAGGATGATTTTACCTTTTACTGACTTTTTCAACTCCAAAAATATTTATACTCTTACCAAATGTGTAACTAGTTTGTACTAAGTGTTTTTTTAAGTAAATGTTAGGGTGTTTACCTTCTTAATTAGAAATCATGTAAGTGCCGTAATGTCCCAGTGGAGGAAATTTAACCCGTAAATATTTCAGACACTGACTTGCCCCCTTCCCTTTGGTTGACAGCACACTGTCAAGTCATAAAACACAGAGGCCTTTTGCAGCCGCACAGTATACAAAGCAGCTTGGCTTTAGGGGCTCCATCTTTCCAGCTGTGCACAGACGCGGATTACTTCCTGGCACTCAAAATTCTTCCCCAGCTTTTCATTTTGAAAAATGGCAAACCTACAGCAAAGTTGTAAGAATAGTAGTGTGAACACACATACCTTTCACCCCTTGGCATGTTTGTGAATGACACAGCCTGTTCTGCATTCTGCCCACTCAGGCACAGGCCCATTCCCCTCCCTCCCCCTCTCTCCCTCTCTCTCTCTCTCAGAGCTAGGTGCATATATCATGTCACCCTCTCTACATTTCTAAGCACCTTTTAGGAACAAGGACATCTTCCTACATAACCACAGTACAGCTATCACACATTCAGCACATTTCACAATGAATGCAACAGTAGTATCATCTAAATACACAGTCCATATTAAAATTTCCCAATTGTCCCAATAATGGCCTTTATAGCTGTTTTTTAATTGCTATTTTTGTTTTGTTTTTCTTTTATTAATTAATTTATTTATTTTTGGCTACATTGGGTCTTCATTGCTGCACACAGTCTCTCTCTAGCTGCGACAAGCGGGGGCCACTCCTCTCTGCGGTGTGCGGGCCTCTCATCGCAGTGGCCTCTCCCGTTGTGAAGCATGGTCACCAGGTGCGCGGGCTTCAGTTGTTGTGACACACGGGCCTAGTTGCTCCGCCGCACGTGCTCGAACCTGTGTCCCCTGCACTGGCAGGCAGATTCCCAACCACTGCACCACCAGGAAAGCCCTGTTTTGTTTTTCTTTGTTTTAATCCCATATCCAATCAAGTGTCATGTATTGTATTTAATTGTCATGACTTTTAGGTTTCCCTTATTCTAGAGTGGTTCTCCAGTCTTTTCCAGCCCATTGATGATAGTTGTTTGCAGAATGCCCCTCAATTTGGATTTGTCTGATTGCCCAGCCCCCTAATTTAGAGGGCACATCCGGCTCTTGGATAGAAGGGTAACTGGGGCGAGGGATAACCATGCAGACATTACTATTATACAGGGAAGTAATCTGTCATTTTTAAAAAATATATCCAACAAGTTCCTACTGTTGTTTTGAATACCTTAAAATTTGCCTAATGAAAAGTTATCACACTCAAATACTATGTCTTTTATCCCCAAGTTTTTTATTATTAATGTTATCTAAGTTTTTTTGTGATAGCTGCTTGGCATGTTTCCCAAGCACTTTATTTAAACCACAGAAATTATCAAAATTAATAGTAACTAGTGTGTTAGTGTGTATGTGAGAGTGGAGAGAAAGCTAAAACTTAGGAACACCTCAGAGAAAGGAAGCAACTTACAAGAGTAGGAAGAATTTCTCTCTTTAGACCTGGATCTCTCCCATAAGAACTCTGGCCAGATTCTTTACTTCTCTAAGCCTCATTTAGCTGCCTTAACTGTGAAATGAAGAGGTTGAAATGAGTAAGTGGTTCCTACCTTTTAAAACCAGATGCTTTTATCCCCAGAGACCTTGGTATTCTGAAAGATTTTGCCTCCTAAGTAAGCAGTGTGTATTAATTTAATAAATTTGGTTTTTTTTCATCCAAGACCTGTATCATGCTAATCATTGCTTCTGATAATTGTGAAATAGCCTGTATTATTGCACCGATTTGCTATAATTCTATCCAAAAGTAAAAACAATATAAAACCTTTAGTTCGCTTTTACAGCTTAATTGCCAGTGAGTCTACATTTCTCATTGGGCTTTTTGATATTTTTAATATAATTCTCAAATTCCCATTACTAGTCAGAATCCATTAAACTTGATCTTCAAAATGGCCCCTTAAGAAGATGAGCCAGGATTTGGGTTCTTCCTGTCCCCAGCCAGTCCTTGGGAATGCTCCTTCCATTTTCAGAAGAGTTTATGTACATGTAGAGAGATTGTGTACATGTAGAAAGCTCTACATAACTGTCCCCCTCCATTCCTTGCACGTGTTTAAGAATAAGAAAATATTGAGTTCTGATTTACATTTTGACCCAACACCACAAGAAAGATACAATCCAGAGGCAAATAAACATACACATACAAACGTTTTCCTTTATGCAATCTTAAATCAGGGAGCATTATTTTCATCTGTGAACTAAAGCAGCAGTTTTGAGCAAAGTCATTACCTTTCAAATAGACTTTACTTGGCTATTTTAGTGAAGCTTATTCCATTTAATTCACTAACAACCTCATATAATTCTATTCATAAGTGATACCTTATTGTTATCTGTGTATCCCTAATAAGAGCTATGAATGACCTACACTTCTCTCAACGATATACTTAGAGAGTCTGCCACTGTTCCCAAAAAAAAAAAAAAGCGTAGAGTTTTTTTTAATCCTAAGATTGTTTTCAACCTTATCCCCCAAAGTTAGTTACCCTAAAACTGTTACTCAAAAAGAACCTCTTCGTTCTACCTCATAAATATCTTACCTAACAACTTTTGTATTCTAAAACCTTCCCTTCTAAATGGTGTTAAAGTACTATATTACAACATTTTTTGCCTCAAAAAAATCAAGAAGCTTTTTTTAGCATTCATAATCCTTGCTGCAGCAAAGAATGAAATGTTGATGGGGGTTGCGGCAGGGAGGAATTGTGTGCCTGGGAAATGAAGTATTAGAAACTTTCACTGGAGCAAAGATTTTGGCTTCTTAAGCTTTCATATTAGACTATACATTACATAGCACCACTGAAAGTTTTTCCTTCTTCAGTATATCTGAGGTTTTAAGTTTCTGGATTTATTATGGCACCCAGTAGCAAAGCTGGAGTCAAGTGTTTTCAAGGCTTCCATTAGAAATTCCTCTTTCAGAGTTTATTGCTTGACTGTTTCAAATTATATGAGAGAAACTTGGCACATAGGTTTTTGAGCTGGATTACTTTTTTTCAAGATAAAATCTAATTTATTTCAGTTTGTTTTTAATCTTAGAGATGGGCCAACAGCTCTTCTCATAGTTTTAGAAGATTTGAGCATAATTCTAAATAATGTCTGTTAAAAAAGGAAAAGAAAAAAAAACACATTTTCCAACTTAATTTTTTATAGTGTTTTTCAAAATCCTTGTTGAAAAATATGAGAAATTTGTTTTTACAAAGCACTTAATTAGTATGCTTGATATCCCTTTGCAGATCATTTCACCATGTGTAATGCAGCATGTATGAATTGGTACATGACCATCAGAGTTCATCTGAATGTTTTTACTATGCATTGTTCTTTCTGTTCGAATGTCATCATCCTGAAGATTTGATGTTCCCTTCATAGTGCATGGAACAGGGCAGGAAAATACTGTGTGGAGGTCACATAAAATATTGCTCATAAAATTAGCCCTGTCTCTTCTTCAGAGGAAACCAACCGGAGGCCTTCCTTCACATGCAGAGAGGTCTAGGACAGACCACTTAGCAATGACTCTAGCTCCCTCTTGCCTCCAACATCCTTCTCACTTTTCTGTGACAGCTCCTTCCCTCTTTCCTCTCTCACGTACACCCTTGTTGTTTTACCATATTTCATCTGTGTAAAAATGTTGATTGGCAGGTTTCAGATGATTTTTCATTGCACACCTTCCTGAAGACCATGCCACATTCATCACAATGTAGCTTTTAACTTTTATGTACTTTATGTCATTGACTCTGCACTTTCAGCTTAACAGCATTGTTGCCATCAAAAATATCCCATCATAATAATGACTATTATGTATAGAAGCCCTAAAACTGACACTTTAAAATAATTGTTAAAGACTTGCAGGTGTTGTGTCATCCCAAAATAGGTGTACTCTCTAGCGAACTGACTTTTTATTTAAAGTACCGCATTGTTATTGCTCTTTTATAAATACTACTTCTGTTGTATCTGTGCCCACTCTTTGGGCATCATTAGTATAAAATACTAAGTCAATATTCTGAAAAGTTTAAACTCCGAGGACTTTAGGAAAATACTCAAGAAAGCATCCACCAATTAGACCACTGAAAGTTTTTGCAACTTACTGGCCTTTGCCTTACAAAGAAAATTAAAAATTAAAACCTGCTGTTTCTATGACCCTATGTGACTGAAAGGCTTGTTGGGCTTAATTTTTTGTTAATGTCATCAAGTAATAGTTACTATTCAAACATATCTCATGTATATATCTTTTGAAAATACTAACATGCTTAAAAACAAGTAAAATTATCAGGTACAGCTGAAAACGTAAGAAGAGGTTTGAAATTACTTGAATAGTATTCTAACCTTTTGTATCAATAAATGTCACTCACTGTTGAGCAGTCAAACCAAGTAATTCTGGGGAAAACAGGTAAGTTCTATTTTGACTAATAAATATGAAAAAATATGAATATTTTCTTGAGATCTATTCAAAATATATTTTCCCTTCATCTTATTTTTTTTTTCTTAGTGAGTAAAAATAATACTGAGGGGAATATTGGTGAGTGTACTGTTGAATGTGTGCTCAGTACTACTAGATAACATGTTTTAGACACATAATTATTTTAACATTGTGTTAAGACTGTACCTGGGCAAGATCCAGGTTCTTGGACTTGTTTATCTTCTGTGTGAGGACAACTAACTGTTCGATGCCAAAATACAATGAACTTTCAAATTTCAAAGAGGAAAATTAAGTATTTCAGGTCCTCAGCTGGTTTACAGATGTGTGAGCTTTGTAGTCCATTTTCTGGTTCCAGTAGGGCGTTGTGACAATTTTTCCAATATGTGTATACTAGATAAGTTTTGGAAGTAAAATTACTTACTTTAAATACTGAAATAATTTTCTGAACTTAAAATTTTTATGTTTATTTTTCTTAGAAAATGAAGTCTAAAACCAAGCTTCACAACTTTTAAAATACTTTTGAATGTAAAACGTATTAAATTAAGGAACCTTTCTCTGTCAGGAAAATAAATGCCTTTTGAAAACAGGTATTCATTTAGATCTATGATTAACCTTTAACAAGATCTTCCTGTTAAATTGTACATTTGCTTTAATCTCAGTAGGAAAAATACAAACTAGTATTGCAGCATATAGAGTTTCTATATACCCTGTGGACGTTAAATGATCTCTTACAGCTAAAGGCACATCTGCAACATATTTAAATGCCAGCTTTGGGCATTATTAGTATAAAATGCTAAGTCACTTTTTCTGGAAATATTTTGAAAAGTCTGAACTCCAGGAGGAAACTCCAATAAATGGTAATCTTATGATACCATTTGTTTCGAGGGAGTGGTGGGAAGATGAGTGGCTGTATGGCATATTTTTCATTTAGTGAAAAAGAGTATGATAGTCCTCCTTCAAATAAGTCTGAAGTTTGGTGGTGGAACAATGGCTGTGCTAAAGACTGATGTCCTCTGTACCAAGTTTCAGGACACTATAAAATGATATTAAATTCATATTATCAGTCATTGTAGAAGTGACAAAAGTCATCAAATTTGGGGCTCCCTTCAAACTCTGAGAGTCTGTGCATTTATCAAAGTTCAAGAATGACTACTGGTTGGTTTTAAATAATAAGTCTATCCTAAGTGTATAATAAACTAAAAACCTCAGTGACTGATATGCAAGTGTGTAGATTTTTTTCTATGTAATATTCAATGAAAAATTGTAGTCCCACCACAGATTTCTTTCCTTTTGTCTTGCATCTTTTATTCTGTCTCTCTCTTTTTCTTAAATACGTCATTGAAGGTCAAACATTCGGGACAACGTAGAAATGATTAAGCTTCATAAGCAGCTAGTGGAGAAAAGCAATGCTCTTTCAGTAATGGAAGGAAAATTTATTCAGCTTCAAGAGGTACTGTGATAATTTATTTTATTATGGTGATACATAGATACAAAGGTTCGAAAATAGTGTTCAACTTTTTTTTTAAGTAGAATCGTCGTAACACTAAAAAGTAGTTTTTAAAGATTGCTCTTTTTATTCTCAAGTGTGTATAATTTCACTTCCTGTATGGTTAGCTATTTATAACTTAATAACTAAAGAAATAACTAACTGCTTGGACTTTCTATAAATATCTGTGTCATCTTAAAATAATAAACATATTTATCATAAAGCATCTCAGGTGAAGAAAATTTATTTTTAACTCCTTTTATCTGGAATCATATGGGCACATAACACTGAAGGTTTAGATGTATTTGCATATATCTTCAGTTCTAAGCATTTTGAAATATCCAAGATAGATCAATGTTAAGAATAGATTAATAATCAAGTTTTGTTAAATCTTTTTTGATATGTGGTGTTTTGTTTTGTTTTGTCACTACCAGTATCAGAAAATATTTTAATACCCCTCATGTCAACTGTCAGTGTATTTATTTTAAATCCTAACCTTTCGGTTGACGGTACTTGAGACTCTTATCCCCATGGTTGTTTTACCAAGGACTATGGCCGCACAGGAATGTGCCATCAGAGGACTCCTGTTTATGGCACTGCATAATTAACATAGGTTCTGGAATTAATGAACTCCAAAACATTCCAGATGAGCAGAATTCATATTAAGCAGTACTTTCTTTGAAGTACTGAAACAAGGAAAGCAGTAAATTGATGCAAAGCGGGTCATCTGAAGCCTAAATTCACTATTGAATTAGATAAATATTTTTCAACCATACTCTGGGTCATGTTTTCCATCCTACAGGTACCTCCTTAATGTCAAGTAATACACTACCTTCCATATAAATATGACGGGTGTATGAAAGAGAAATTTATTAGAGAGTGGGATTGATAACACTATCTGCAGATGGATGGAAGAGGGAGATTAAAAATACATGTAGCTGAAAGCCATCTCTAAAAGGCAGCATTAAGAAAGGAATTAAAAAGTGATTTTGCATTCTTTTATCACTTTGACTGTTTTGATTTCCATTTAACAGTGACTCCAGGTATTTGTTTAAATACCATGAATATCAAGTGTCTTTGATAGCACAGGTACCTCTTTTGGGTAGAGATTTGAGAGGTTCAGGCCAACAGCTTCACCGAGATATGAAGCACAGAGAAAGCTGGTTAAAGATACTGTTCTGTGATTATAAGCAAGATTAACAAAAATTGGACTCAAGTAGCTCAATAGCCATGTTTCTTTTAAACAATTGAAGAACTTCAATAGAAACTTAATGATTTTAATTAGCAGATAAGGCATTACATGTTATGGTCATATGGACTCTATGAAAAGACTTTAGTGTAAGTATGTAAAATTGAATTTAAAACATATTCATAAATAGGTCAATTTTGAAAATTAAGAAGACTTCAGTAACTATTTTACTGAATTGAAATTCTTAATTGTATTACAATTAGAAGCTAACCTTCCAAGGCTATTTATATGGTGTGGTGACAGATCTTTTCAGTTTGAATATCTATGGTCAGCATTTATTTTTAACCCATGCAGCAGCATTTTTAGACAGCATGTCCAACTACTGTAACCACAGCAAAAAGAAAAAAATAATTACTTGCTAAAACTAATTTACTCACTGGTCACTATCAACAAGTCAGAAAACTAGGAGGAAATAAAATAAAGGACAAAAACAGCCTACATTGTGTGACTTTGCTAAAATATTTTCTTCCTCATGATACACTTTGGCCAAGAGTATCCTTTATGGAGATGTTATACACTGTATAATGGCACATTAATATAGTAATATATATACATTGTGAGATAAAGAATAAACACTATAACATGGACTTCAGGAGTAAACTCATTTATGGAATGGTGATCATTCATTCAAAGCAGAATCCAAAAATAGTTTTGAAAGGATTTTCCTTTTGTTTTTTAGAAGCAAAAAACTCTCCGGATCAGCCATGATGCCTTGATGGCAAATGGAGATGAGCTAAACATGCAGCTTAAAGAGCAGCGTTTAAAATGCTGCACTCTTGAGAAGCAGTTACGTTCCATGACATTTTCTGAAAGAAGAATAGAAGAGGTAAGCTCCCAAAAAGTTTAGCCATTCCTTTGCGTTAACACTTCTCTATAACTATTTTGAAAAAGTAAAATAGAGACATTTTAAATATTATATTGACTTAAAAATCCTAAACTACATGCATGGCACTTTGAGCACAGCAAAATATAGTCAACATATTATGTGCATGGCAAATCAGTACTTAAAAATACTCGCAAATGTGCTGAGATCCACTATTTATCTAAAGGATTAAGGATCCTTGAGGAGACAGCAAACCATAACATTTTTAAACGAACAAATGCCAGATTACCTGAGGAACTTAACTTTCTCAGCCTTAACAGCTTATTAGTCATTTGAGATGTCAGAACAATTATAGGAATAGATCTGTCTCTAAGGAGAAGGATGTTCTGCCCTCCAACATCAGCAATTTTGAGAATTTCTTTTTTTCTAGGAAGTTGTTTCAAAACTCATCTTCCTATTCATGTTGCTTCTCATGTTTCCCAGCTAGTGCAATCTTTTTCTGCAGTCTGTTAAACTTGTCCTTAAACAGAATGGAAATGAAATAAGATGTCTACATTCTGTTCTCATCTTGGAAGAATCTTTTACGGTGTCTCACACTAGCATCAAAAGAATTTTGAGAAGAGAATGAATTTTAAGAGTACTCTGATCCATGGGAAAAGGTTGTAACAACAAAATATACTGGTGAATGAAACTTAAATACTAGAAATAAATACAAAAAGCTACATTTTAGTTATCAAGATATAATTATTACCCTAAGTTTTTTCTAAAAATATTATTCATTGGGATAAAACAAGGTATACGATTTTATTTGTTCATTCATTTGAAAGATGTACTACTGGCTCTTTGTAAATTCCAAGTAACATGAGAAATTGTGTTTTCAGAGTAAATAGTGATTGACACAAGTTGTTTGAACCACGAACCAAAAGAAAAGTTAATCCTTTTATTTTGGGGGGCCAACTGGAAATTAACACAAAATGAATATAATGATGGAATTCATCGCAGAAGACAGTAAAAAATATTACGTTTCCCCAAACTTAATAGCAAGCTTTTAACACGTTCTTTATTGAATTTTGGTACATATTGCCATAAAGCAGTGCATACGTTCCTACTAAATTAAAACAGAAATATTAATTTCATGTTTACTTAACAACTTGGAAGAAAAACAATGCTAAATTAAATACAGACGATATAAGTGGACTAGTTCACAGCTGCAATTTAGAAATCAAGACATGCTAGCCTCCTCACATGTTTTTTTTAATCCCCACGTGGTTTTATACACCTAATGTGTAATTTTCTTTTCATTTCAGCTGCAGGATAGAATTAATGATTTAGAAAAGGAACGGGAACTTTTAAAGGAAAACTATGATAAACTTTATAACAGGTAAATCATGATTCCATATGTTCTCTCCTCTTGTTTGAGATCTTTTCTATCAAAACATTGGATATCAGAATACCTAATATTGATTAAAGAACTAGCAACAAATGATTGCAAGAAATCTATATATGTTATAAAAGAAAAATAAGCTTTTTTAAGAGATTGGTAATAAGTTCTTTAACCTGAGCAGCAGTCTGTTACTAAGAAAACCATATCACTTTGTTGTCAGTAACAACTGCTATCATTTATTGAATGCAAACTAAGCTAGCAGGCACTATGCTAAATACTCTGCATACATCGTTATAAATTCCTCACGACAACTTGGAAATGTAGGTATTATTAATGCCCATTTTGCAGACAATGAAAATAAAACAGAATTAAGTAAATTTGCCTATGTTCGTAAAGCTGGGAAGTAGTAGAGATTGTATTTGAACCTCTTTTGGTCTCTCCAAGCCCTTGTTTCTTCTGCTGGGCTACCCAGCCTATTAGCTTCATGTGATTCTGTTGGTGGAAAGCGAAGGTATTCGCTTACAATTTTTTCTATTTCTTAAAACAAAAAACACACGCATCTTTATCTTAAGATGAATTTTAAAGAGCTGCTTTACTTTTCTGTTTTTATCTGCTTCATAATTATGGTATTTTAAAAATTAATCCCTTCTGGTAATGTTAGAAACAGAATTCTACTCTACAGCTAAGTTTACTTAAATGATACAGATGTGTGTGTATTTTTAAGTCTTTTCAGTGTATGATACTGATAAATGATAAATACAGGTTTACATGAAAGTAAATTTTATATATATTGAAATATATATGTTAGAGCTGATATTCAACAGTTGCTTCTAATTGATCATATTCGGAAACATCCGAAAATAGCCATCTGATCTGCAGTTATATATTTAACTTTTTAACTATGTTTTACGTTTGATATGTTTTGCAAACTAAATTTACATTTTATGAATTAAACAAATTATACCAAAGAATGTAGGGAGAGGCCTTTATTTTGATTTACTTTGAAAAGATAACTAAATTAATGTTACGCATCATTCCAGAGGTATGTATCATGTATGTTGCTTATACTAGTGTTGATTATATTTGCACAGGGGCTCATATTAAGAGTTACCAATAGCGGTTTGAGACCTCAGTTAGAGTAACGTCTTGAGCTCTCCAGCAAGGATGGACTGGCTAAACAGCTTTATGTGGAATTTGCCTTGCGCCCCCTCCCAGATCATTTGGCCTCAGTGCTTTGTTCTGGTCCCACTCTCATCAGCCCCGATTAATTTTACCTAAAGCATTTATTATACCTCCTATTTTATGGTATTTCTGTCTCTATAGAACAATGCATAGGTTTATAGTGATATATACCTAAGTAGATAGTAGTTGTATGTTTGAAATTTTAAAATTTCATTATATGGAGAGATCACACCACCACCATATTACATGGCAGAGAAAATAATGTTATCCCCATATCTTATAAATGAGGGAATTGAGACTCAAGAAAACTTAAGAGACTTGTACAGAGTCACACAGCATTGCTGAGACTCCAGTACAGGACTAAAACCCATTTCTTTTGACTCTAAAACTTGAATTTTTTTTTTCTCTGTGCCTATCTCTGATTTTAATTGTAATGGAAAATTGTATATGCAAAGGGAAACATTCATGGAATAACAGGACTGTCACACATGTAGAAATTTTTATTGATTTATATTTATCTTAACATCTTGTAATTTCGAGTAATTTAACATGGTCTTAATACATGAATATAAGTGCCATTTGGTCATTACTTATACATTTTCTACTTCCCCTCAATTTGAGGATTTACTGAAAGTACTTTCTTGTAATAAAAAACATTAAACTTAGTTGGGAATAATGCATAAATGAAATTTTAAGAAAGACATGTTTTTCTCATATTTAGTTTATCACCATGAAACTTTATCTTTCCATATTAGAAGATGATCTAAGAGTGTAAATCTGACTTTGAAAGGTTTTTATTTTTAATGTTTTGCATTTGAGCAGCCTTTTTTTTCCTGTCACATTAAAAACAGACTTCATCATGCTGCTTACACTTGAATTTTGTGTGAGGTGTATGGAAGTAAATGTGTATAATGAGTGTCAAAACATTTGTGTCAAAAAAAAATGTCACTTAGGTACAAAACCCGGCAAGCACATGTGATAGTAAATAGAGCTGTAAAATTCTCTAATACAGTTTTTTAAATATATAATGTGTTTTCAGAAGCATAGTTGGAAAAACTCTACAAAAATTAACATCCTCCCCAAGATTCTTTACAGCTCTTGTATTTCATGGCAGTGTTATTCATCATTGCCAGTAACTAATGCTCATCACAAACTACATATATTCCCTGTTTGGTTAGTCATAGTGATAGCATGTTTTTAAAAGGAGAGCATTTGTTTGTTATTCAAAATTGGCTAGTTTTCAGGAGAAAAATGTGATGTGCATATTGCATTCTCATCTTCCTTTTTCAAATGATATTTTTAATGTGTTTATTATTTGACATATGACATATTAGAGAATCATCTGGTAAGGTAAAATCTTCATGTTAGTATTTGGTATGAGCCTTTTTTAATACGTTATAGCATGTTTGATACTATGCCAAGAAATAAGTATAACTTTAAGAAATGTTCATTTAAAAAACTCAGAATAAAATTTTTGCAATTAAGTCTTTCTATTTGGTCAGAGAGAAATTCTATACTATAATATAGTACAGCTGGGTCTCATTTTTGAAGTTAGTATATAGTTTTAGGGTGATATAGCTGATGAATGCAGTAGTCCTTCAACTATAATGTGTATCAGTAACTTGGAAAACAATAAAATGGAGGCTTCACCAGCCCTGTGAAACCTCCCCACCTTCCCTCCTCCCCATCCCCCAATACCATCCAATTCAGACTCAGTCAATTTGAGTTTGAATCCAGAGACTCTTGTTAAAGGTGATTTTAAGGTATTAACTCCCTGAGAGACACTCATCTAATAACTATTTAAAAGAAGAGTTGGTCCAGTTTTTGAAGATGATATTAACTGTTTTAAGAATTGGATGATTCAGGTTTTTACAATGTGATAGCCATCTAATATCCAAAATTTAAGCGAGCACTGCTGACCACCCATAGACTCTCTGTGCTCCATTTCTGTAAAGCAGGGGTCCCCAACCCCCTGTTAGGAGCCAGGCCGCACAGCGGGAGGTGAGCGGCAGGGAGCGAGTGAATCTTCATCTGCAGCTCCCCATCGCTCACATTTCCACCTGAACCATCCACCCCCCACCCCTGTCCGTGGAAAAATTGTCTTCCACGAAACCAGTCCCTGATGCCAAAAAGGTTGGGGACCGCTGCTGTAACGCGAACACCTGTCCCCTACAATATTCTAGGAGACATGAAAGTGCCTATGATCCTAAATGAGCACTTTGTGCTTCCCAGAAATCAAACTGAGTACATTTGGGGCATCGTTTTTCCTTTAGTAAGTGAAATATCCCCATGTTAATATGCATTTAATTTCCACTAGGCCTAACTAATATGCATTTAATTTCCACTAGGCCTAACTAAGGTACCTACGGATTTCTTTATGGATGATTAGAGCTTATTCTTCCCTATCTCTCACATTAGGATACCCTTGAACATTGGAATAAAAGGAATTCATTCTGTAAGATAAAAGACCTTAGGGTGGAGATGAATTCTTCAACTCTTTTTTTATCTTATCATGTTGTTGATCGAGGGTGTGTATTTACAGTATGCTGACCCATGACTGCCAATGGACATGCCAATGACCACAGGAACCAATGGGCATTCCACTGCAGATTGATATTTTATCACTCCAGCAACATAATGTAACAATGAAATGTGCACAAAGACCAACTATGATCCCCTCCTCAGTTGTCACTGTAGGCAATGTACAAAAACATTTTCATGAATAAAAGGTTCTCAAAGACTGTTCTCATATGCAGATTTAATCATGTACACAGCCTCTACAAAGAAAATGGAGCCAGATGTGGTTTACCATTTATAGTTACACAGATGGCTCCAAGCATAGAGGAATACAGTAAATTCAAAAGGAATTCCTCATGAAACTCCAGTGGAATGTAATCCTAAATTTAGAGGGAAGATAGCAGTGGACTAAATTCAGAGTGACTTATGCTGATTTACACTAGTATTTTGTGGGTTTGGAAAAACCAGGCTGCTAAATTGTTCTTAATTTAAACACATACAGCTTCTGATGTTTCTGCCAGATTAACTGTTGGTGATCTTTTTTGCTGGTACTAATGCTGTTGGAACACTACTGTTTCTAATTTTTAGCGGCTGATATCATGTATGGTTGTGCCTATTTCATCATGCTAATTTTTTTTCCGGGTAGTACATACTTTTAATAATAAGAGACACACACACACATATACACTCACATGTGTATATACATGTGTATGTGTTTGGTATATATACTTTGAAATATATTTGTCCTTTATCAAAAAATGAAAATGTAAGGGAATATTCTTTACTTTAGTATTTAAAGTACATATTTGGATTTCATTTAAACCTAGGTAACCCTACCTTTGATAAAATTAGCTTAAAACATTAGTATACCAGATCCATGTATTTTTTTAAGGTTCCATACGCGAAATGAGAACACTGATTGAAGAAGCAGATGTCATATTTAGAGAAACTTCTAGAATTCCATTTATTTTTAAGGTCATGTTATTTTAAATGCAATAGAAACATTCAGACTGTAAAATAAATATACAGTTTTTTGTTCTTTTGAAAGCTATGCCTCCCAGAAAAGTATCTCTTTTGGACTAAAACCTCAGACTAGCTGGGAGCAACATTAAGGGCAATTTTCAATAAGAAGTTTCTTTTCCATTTACTTCATCATCAGTACAAAACCAGATTTTGTAAATTTCTGGTTCCTTTACTGGGTTTAAAATGAGCAGAAGGGTCAAAGCTGCTGATAATTATTCAGTCATATCAAGCTTCACAGCTAATAGTTTTCTGCTGAAGTACAGATCAAGATCAGTTTTTCCAAAACCTGGCTATCACCTGGGGAAAACTATGAATCCCTGGGCCCCAGAATCTGCATTTTTAACCTAGCACCAGTGTTTCACGTAGGCCAGCATGTGGGAACCACTGGCCTAAACGAATGTTTACTGTATAGCTTCTGCGTACCATTTAGTTATTTTTCAGCTGATTCTTCCAAAATCCCGGGGCTGATCATTAGTAGATTTTCATGATAGTTTAAACTGCTACACTTTTATTGAGGAATAATAATTCTATCTACATCATCCTTATCAAGGTGTTCTTACTGGGTTTTCACCTCAGTCATGCGTTATGAGTAAAACCGTTTGTTCTTAGCCTATTGCTGTTTGCTTTTTAGGACAAAAACTGCATGATCATTGCTTCTTAATATCAGAATCGCCGTCTTATAATTCAAAATGCTATCATTTTGTGGCCAGTATTTTGTAAATATGCTATTATCACAGACTCTTTAAAAGTTTCAAATTCTGGAATTAAAGATCAGGTGGGGAGTCCCTTTTCTCTGTATTAGGGTTTATTCGTGGTAGGGAATGGTTTTGTCCGATGTCTGCTGCTGAGGTTTGGAACTGTGGATTCCTCTGGAGTATGTACAGTATCTGAATTCCTTTACTAGTCCCACAAAAGCTGCACACTGCCAACTTCTCTGACTTTAGAGCTCTAAATTAAGGCCAGTTCCTTTGCTCATCCCACAAACTCTTTCATGTTGCCTAACCGCAGCCTGAGAAAGGCGCCTTGGTTTCAACAGCAGCAGACCAGCATATGTTTACTTAATTCCTAAGACATGATGACAGTGGTCTCTGTGCCACTAAAAGCTTTTCTCTTTATTATTTTCGGTTGAAGCTGATTTCCAAGCTCTCCTTGCCTGTCACGTGTGTTTTGCAGTGCCTTCAGTGCTGCCCATGAAGAGCAATGGAAGTTAAAGGAACAGCAGCTGAAAGTACAGATTGCTCAACTCGAGACTGCCTTAAAATCCGATTTAACAGACAAAACTGAAATCCTTGACAGATTAAAAACTGAAAGAGGTACATGTAAAATGACTACTGACTTACTCGTTTCAGACATGCGTGTTACTCATTGTTATTCACTGACTTGATAAGTACTTATTACAGCGCCTGCTGTTTTGCCAGGCACCTTGCTGCGTACTAGGGACACAGCCTGTATTAACAGTCATCCACTTTTATGAGTGTATTGATTGCTCAAAATTTCCCTTTACTCAGCTTAGCGTATATGCCAAAGGAATTATTTTTTTCTCAGAGTTACTCTTGTTCAGGTTGTCTTTAATTTGTTTAATTTTCCTGAATTTATTCAAGAGTCAACAAGTGTTTATTAAGCACCAGTATGTGCTAGGCACTATTCTAAGTTCTGGGGATACAGCAATGAATAAAACAAAGACCTGGTCCTCATGCAGCATAAATTCAAGAGGGAGAAACTGACAGTAATTAAATAAATATGTGATACACTAGGTGGTGGCAGGTGCAGTGGAGAAAAATAAAAAGGCAGTGTAAGACAGCCGAGGACGGCAGAAGTCTTGCTTGGCTGTTTTTGATCTGATAGTGAGATGGCTAATTCTGTTCCGTGACAGAGAACTTAAATAAAGAAGCCTTGTCAAGATGTCCCTGCTAAAATAATAATCATTAGTAAGTTACATGTTATGAGTCCCAGATCTCACCTTGTCTCACAGAAGTAAAATAATTATATAATTAAAGTAGATGTCTGCTCTACTATATTATACACACATATACACACAAATGCACAATCAGGGGAGTGAATTAATTGCTTCAAGTGTTGCATCTGTTTGCTCAGCCAGTAGGTAAACCCAGCGATGTGATAATAAGGTTGCTCCTTTTGACACTTGCAATTCAGTTGCATGAGAACACGTAAAAGTTTAATGCAGACTCAGTTAAAAAAACAGTTACATACCTAGTCAGTACTCTCTATATTGATTTAGATCACAATGCCATATTTGTTAACTCTAAGATTTTTTTCCCCATTTTAATATCTCTGAAATTGGGAAGCATCTTATAGGTGATAACATTTTTTAAATTATGGTGTAACTTTTTTTTAACATTTTAAGAAGTCTGAAATTGGAACACATCT
The DNA here is from genome assembly GCF_964374135.1 of Grampus griseus. Lineage (NCBI taxonomy): Eukaryota > Metazoa > Chordata > Mammalia > Artiodactyla > Delphinidae > Grampus > Grampus griseus. Next base: position 28,154,590 of record NC_139013.1, on the reverse strand, counting down.
TATAATCAATGGGGTCTTAATTTCAATGAAATATGTGTACAATATTTATTTACCAAGTGGTTTAAATGATGACAGACAGTTTATGAAATTTTCTCCAGAAGACTGTGAGTAGAATAAAATGATATGATTTCTGACTGGGTGGATATTTTAAAGTTTTTATGTCAAAGATTCTTAGTTCCTAACTTTAATATGTAGTGTTGAATACCTAACAGAGTGCTTTGTTTAGTAGTTGCTCAATAAATTCTTCCACCGACGTGGAAGGGCTCTGTATTTCCTCTCTCTTTTCTTTCTTAAGGAAAGAGAAATGAAATAAACCTTTCTTGTTCCCGTGCTTTCTGTACTTCCCTAGATATCAAAAGTTCCAAAACTCTTATCTTTACACATTTGAATTGGTCTCTGGTAAGAAACTCTTAAGAGGATAGAATCTTGGTGGTCTTTTAAAACCTGTTTATTACTGTTGGATTAAGTCTGGGGGTTCTTTTCAGTCCCACAGCCCTCAACGTAATCACTATTAATATTTTTTATATGTCCTTCCAGAGTTGTTTCTATATGTATACATACAATTTTATAATGTGCTTTTTTATTTGCTGTATTGTGAAATCGTTCCTTCAGTATAAATATAAATCCGCATCATCATCATCATTTATAATGGCTGTCATAGTTTTCCAGTGTGAGGATGTACCATACATTGTTTGTTTAACAGTCTTCTATTGTTGAATTTTTAAATAGCTTCAGCTTTTTTAAGTACCCTGAACATCTTTCTACACAAATCTTTACACATTTATCTGATTATTTTCTTAAGAAAATTTTCTAGAACTGAACCTTTCTTTTTAATGCAACTATTATTTTAGTTATTTTTGCTTGCATACCTGAAATTTACAGGTCTAATAATTTCAGTTTTTGTTTCTTTGTGAAAATGTTAAAATAGATTATAAGAAAAATAATACAGCCTTTAAACAATTTTTTCCAGGAAAATACTAAACAAAAAATTGAAGTTGTCTTTTTAAGGAAATCTTTTAACATTTAGAAAGTTGCTTTTTTGTATTACAGATTTCAAAATTGTTTAATTTTACTTTGAAGTCTCTTCACACATTTACCTTTTCATGTATCAAGTGTTCTCTGCCAGAAGATGTTTCCCTGGCTTCTTGTAGTCATTCATCTAACTGGCAAATTATTTTTAGAGAATACTCACCTCTTTATTCAAGGTACAAATTAGTTTCAGATTGTGCGAATATGTGGGGGAAGGATATGTAAATGCAGTTTGCATTTGGTTAATGCTTAAATTAACTGCATGTGTTTAAGGGCCTGCTTTTGAAAGTTCCTTTCTATCTTTAGCTGAAATGCATAATTCAGCATAATGCATATGGTTATATTGATCACAGCTGAAGATATTAGCACAAAGGAGCTCTGAAAATTGTTTAGTTGAATTGTTCTCTGCACTCTGCTTATTAATGGTGTGCTTGAAGAACATAATTTTAAAAGAGTGAAATGTTATCTCATTTGAATAAAATGCTGTTTAGCTTAACCTGCTTTTTGTCAAATCATAGGTAAAGAGGTTATTTTTCATCTTGTACAGGGTGCTTTGATTTTTCATATTATAATTCAGCAAGTCTATTTCCTCTTTGAACTATAATGTCTCCATACGTTTTAAAGTCCCAGGAGTGACATCCCCAGTAAACAGTTTAAGAAAGGAAAAATATAGTAGAGAATTCTACATAAAATTCAGTAGAGAGAAAGTTACTGGTGCTCAGTAATATCTTCTCCCACTAATAAGTTATTTTCCCACTAATAAAGCCCTGGTTTTAAAAATACCAGGTAAGTGGGAACATAGCTGTTGAACGAAAAATCAGAAAAGGAAGAAATATTTGAGTAAGTTTATTTATACCAGTAGCGTATTATTCTCAGGACCCTGCTCTGAAAAATTGAAAGAATAGAAGACAGCATAGGAATAATATACACTGCGTCTGGATGAAGATAGAACGGTCATGTCCTTACACTTTTGGTTCCCCTCAGAACCCCTAAAAGTTTCACTAGCCAGAGAAGGAAATTACATTATCCTCAGGACCTTGGTTTTACTTCTTGCTGACTACATTTACCTCCTTTTTTGTTACCTAGTCATTCTATCTGGATGTTGTTTTAACCTAATCAACATCAAATAAAGGGTTCCACATTCTTACTCTACTCTCTAACCAAAAAAGCAAATTTATCTCATAAGAATTCATATTTATTATTAATCCTAATTTTTAGTATAGAGATAAATGTTTGATCTTTACCTTAAATGTTTCCAAGTATTGTTCACATTTGGAAATTCTTTCATTTATTTCACTGAATATTAGTAATTTGTACTCTAGGATAACCTTCTAACCTCTTATCAATAAGAAAAATATTTACATATTTGATATTAAAATGGCTCTACATACCCTAGGGTAACTTTTTTTTTTTTTTACTTTTTAGTTTGCCAGAAGTATGTTATATTAAAAATATTCAAATTTAGTTCATTTCTTCTTAACTGTGTAATTTACAGTTTTTACTTGTATATAGCATTTATGGCTTGGGAGCACAAAGCTTTATAAAAGTCCGAAACATATTTTTGTATAAAATGCAGTCAGTGTGCAAATGTATTCATGTAAAGAATTCTTGGCAAATATGTTGATTTCCCTTTTTTTAAGAAAAGGAATGATGATCATAAATCTTTGTGAGCAGGATGAAATTAGTAGAGACACTTTGGATATCATGGTTTAGAGTCAGCCCACAGGGAGCCCACAAAGGAGAATACTTGACCACCACAACGAACTCTAGTAAAGAAGTACACTTAAGAACATAGGACTAAAGAGTAGATTTGTTAGCTAGCTATTATGCTTTCTTTTTTTTGAGTTAAGCATGTTTAATGCAGAGAGTGAAAAATTAGTCTCTCTATGGATTTGCCGTCTTCTGTAGGTCTATCCTATACGCCTGCTTGTGGGTCATGGCAAATGAGCACATAGGCAAAGGTAACCTATCTCCATTCCTAATTAATAGTGTGAACTCTGTGAATAAAGAACACACATGAATTATTATTGATACTACCATGCATTCGTTGAGAATCCATTTCTCCTCTCTTAAAAGATTTATTAAAAATGGGGTTGATTATAATTCCAGCGTTATTATCAGAAATTATCTTGTTTTAATAAAAAGACTTTATGCTGAATTAGGAAAAGATAACTCAAGGAAGTCAATTAGAAAAAACTAAAAGAGAAAAATTTTTTTTGCATGCCTTTCAGGACCCTTAATAAGCAAGTAAAAATCATAGCTTTAGAAACATATTTTCATAGGTATTTTAGACAGAATGTTCCTTTGAAGTTCCAGAGGCCACAATTTCCTTATATTAATACTGTGAAACTAAGTCCTAAGTTTTTGATAAGCAAGTGAATCATATGGTAGACACATGATAGTGTTCATTTGTTCCTCATTCCCCTGCTGCCTTAGTCTAAGGTGCTAGCTCAATTTCGTCTCTGGCCAGAACAATGCTAGATTGAGCTTGGTGTGTTTCATGAATTAAGTCAATTTAAAATATGTTCTTATACCTCATTCTCACTTACCTTTCGAATTGTGTCGACTTCATTTTTAAGACCAAAATGAGAAGATCATTCAAGAAAATAGAGAACTACAGTTACAGTACCTGGAACAAAAGCAACAACTTGATGAACTTAAAAACTGCATGAAGTTTTACAACCAGGTGAACTATTTTCTCATTTAGGAAACGAACTCCAAATTTTTATCTAAATATTTCATACGTAAAGAAAACACTATACCACAACGCAAAAGAATACAAATAGATAACTTAGTTTATTAATTCATGGTATCTTGCAGTTTATGTTCCATGAGGGTAATCTACATAGTTGGAATGTCTCTTGCACTTTCCATTGTGAGCTTTTACTTACTCTGTCTTTTGCAGGAGAGTGATATTAATGCTGATGAATTGAGTGAAGCTCTCCTGCTTCTAAAGGTAACTTTCTAAACTTCATCATGAATTTCATGTCTACATATAACTGTTTCAGCATAATGATGACCCTTATTGTAACCTTTATACTTGGAGAATGAATTATTCAGGAAAAGTGGTCAGGTGACATTTAGTTACAGCATATACATATTTCATAATGACATCAAAATTACATTAAAGTAGACCTCAAAAACTCTTATTTAAAGCACTTTCCCCAACTGTAACAAACATTTTACTTTTATATGCCCCACTATAAAACTAACCAGCAGTTTTCTGTCCTAAGAGACCTTGGTGCACCCTATTATCTTAAGTAAAATATTGAATTATATATGTCACCAGAAGATATTTTCTAGTTCTAGAATATTCTGTTATTTACAAGAAGACACAGAAAGTACATTTCTTTCCTTTTAGACCATCATGGTATAGATTTAAATCAAATGAAGAATAGAAATAAACGTACATGATTCTTTTTTACTTCGTGAAGTAATAAACTTTTTTTTATTTCTCTGTAATTGTTCCAAGTGTCTATCCAAATATGTATTCTATATCAGGACTGCTTTATTCCTAACGGAAAATGGAAATATATCTGTTTTCAATTAATGACTGTTTCTTACTGTATCCATATTAATTCACAGTTACATTTTAGAAACTCTTGTTTTGGTAATAAAATATGTTTTTGTTTTAGGCTCAAAAATCACAAAAAAATGGAGACCTTTCTTTTTTAGAAAAAGTAGACAGTAAAATTAATAAAGATCTAGAACGCTCCATGAAAGAGCTGCAAGCAACTCATGCAGAAACAGTGCAAGAACTTGAAAAGACAAGAAACATGCTAATTATGCAACATAAAATTAATAAAGATTATCAGGTAATATAATACACTAAATCGGGAGGATAGGTTTCCCATAATATTCTACTGATGATTTACATTTCAAAGCAGTATCATGTATTAGCATCTGTTATGATCTATTATCATGTGTTACCACATGCCTGGAATTTAGCCTTGTATCTAGATACTCCTGACTAAAGAGTTCTAAAACAAGTAATTTTTTCAGTGCCTGGTTTTAGGGAACGAATCATGGCGACGTATTCACCAACGCCGGCACGCTCCGCAGTTGGTCCTGCCACAGCCGCCTGTTATATTAGCTTCTAACAAATGGGTCACCACTCCTTAAGAGGGACCCAGAGTTTTGTGGGGTTTACTCCTGGTTAACGAACACTGCCAAGCATAATTTTCTAAACTGTAAGCTCTTTGAAGTCAGGAAGCAACGGCTTATAGCTCCCGGTATCCCCAGGATCTAAAAAATGCTTGAATCATAGTTGCTTTAACAAATGAAAATGGAACAAATCCTGAGTAATGAAACTTGTTATCTTTATTTTTTTAGATGGAAGTTGAGGTGGTGACCCAGAAGATGGAAAATTTGCAGCAAGATTATGAACTCAGAGTGGAACAGTATGTCCACCTTCTTGATATCAGGGCTGCACGCATCCAGAAACTAGAAGGTACAACGTGCACAATTCTTTGTCCACAGTAACTAGAGGAGTGGATTTTTACAGCAGTTGAAAATGTCATCCAAATGTACACTCACACTTTCTTTTTGCTCATTTTTTTCCCAATTTATTAACTATAATAATAAGTTACCAGAAAGGCTGTTTTTATCTGATACTTTTCTACTCAAGAATTTTTAGTAATTCCCTACTGCTTTTTGAATTCGGTGTTGCAGGCAAGATTTCAAAGTACTTCATAAAGTAGTACCACAGACTAAATTTAACCACATCATTTCTAATTTCTCTTCTAAGCAAGCTATGTATCTCAGCCAAACAAGTCGGCTTGCTCTTTGTCAGATGCATCTTGTTCGGTCCCACCACCAGGGCTTTGTCTGCTCCATCTGAACCTCCTTTCTACTCTGACTCCAGGATATACCCTTCCCTGCTTCAGAATCTAAGCAAATGTGTGCCCATGCTAGAAAGCTGGCTCCAATTACTGCTAGCCACCCCTCTACTTGAAATGCCCTTACAGTGGTTTTCAGACTTTAGCAAGTAAGAAAATTACATGGGGAACTTGTTTCAAAGGTAGCTTCCTGGGCCCTACCCCTGGAGATCTTGGGGTCTCTGATTTGATATATTTAGAAATAATTCCAAGCAATTCACATGCAGGTGTAAGACTGTACTTTGAACAACACTACCTCAGCACTTGCCACTTTTACTCTCATGTACTCAAAAAATATGTTTAGGGATTGTATTCTATACACCGGTGCAGTTTTGCATATTCTCTATGACTGCAACATAATAAGTTCTACAGTGATAAGTACTTTGTCTCTCTTTCATGCTCCCTGCCATACAGTACTTAAATTCAGTGATCTATGCCAGCAGTAATTTTTTTTTTAAGGAATTTTGCCTTTTTTTTTTTTTTTAATTTTATTTATTTATTTATGGCTGTGTTGGCTCTTCGTTTCTGTGCGAGGGCTTTCTCTAGTTGTGGCAAGCGGGGGCCCCTCTTCACCGCGGTGCGCGGGCCTCTCACTATCGCGGCCTCTCTTGTTGCGGAGCACAGGCTCCAGACGCGCAGGCTTAGTAATTGTGCCAGCAGTAATTTTACACTCTTAAAGATCACTGAGAATCCAAAAGGCCTTATGTTTATATGGATTATATTCATGATATTTATCATGTTAGAAATTAAAAATGAGAAATTTAAAAAATATTTGGCATGCTAAAATAATAATTAACCCATTACATGTTAACATAAATTACAGTTTTATTTTTTAATAGGTATATTTTCCATACCAAAAAAATAGACAAGCGACATGGTTTTAAATTTTTTTAATTGCTTAACATTTTTGCAAATCTTTTCAGCATCTGTCTTAATAGAAAACAGCTGGGTTTTTATATCTGCTTCTACAGTCAATCTATTATGATATCACACATCACATAGATTCTGGGAAACTCTATTATACACTTGTAAGAGACTAAGAATGAAAAAGGCCAATAACATCTTAGTATTATTTTAAAAATAGTTTTAACCTCACAGACCTCCAGAACAGTCTCAGGTACCCTCAGGGGTTCCCAGACCACACTCTGAGAACCATTGCTCTAAGTAGAAGGGTTCAGTAACTATCTTCATCTGACTGAACAGGGTTTTCCAAAGCCAAAGAGCAGTGTGTTCCTTTTATTTCAAGTAGTACTCAATAAAAATTCACTTAATGAAATTTTCCTGAATAACAGGGAGGTCACACAGTTTGAGATTTTCATTCCTTTCAAGCCTCACTAAGTCTTTACCAATATATTCTATCTGTGTCCTAAACTCATTGATTGATTCCATAAACATGCTCAAGTTCCTAATGTATCCTAAGCAAAGTGCTAGGCAGTGAGAATACAAACGGAAAAAGCTCAGGTTTTTTCCTCCAAGAACTTGTAAGTTGTGAACAAGTAAGTAGACAGTTATACTTTACTGTGAAGAGTGTGAAGTTAGAAAAATGCAAAAGCTCCCAAGGAAACATTGAGGAGAGAATGCCTATTTATACCTGAAGATTCAGGGAAGACCCCACACAGTAGGTTTGGAGGCTTTAAAGATGACAGAATTCACCACTAAGTAAAAACAATGAAAGGCTTTCCAGAAAGTAAATGAAGCAGGTAAAAATGCCCTAAATGTGAAGCACTGCCATTCGTTTGAGAAAATGCATGTGGATCTGTCTGTTTGGAACTCAGGATTAGTAAATGGAGAAGAACCTGGATTTAAGGCTGGTAAGAACCAAATCCTGAAGGCCCCATTTGCCACCCTGATGAGTCTGAACCTTATTAACCTAGAGAAGCACCAAGGAATTTTTAAGGTAGAGAGTAGTGCACCCAGAACTTCATTTTGGAGGTTATGCTATAGGTATTGGGAAGAATGAGTAAAATTTGAAGGAAGGAAGGAATTGGGTTCCATTAATAATCTGGGTAATAAACACTGAGGGTGTAAGTAAGGTAGCATCAGTGGAGATGCAGAGGACAGGGACAAATTTGCTAAAGACTTAGGAAATATTTTTGAATAGCAGTGACCCTACAGATGTGGGGAGAGTAAAAAAAAAGGGGGGGGAACCTAGGATGACACTGTGATATCTAGCTTAGGCAGCTGGATGAAGGCTAACATCATCACTTGAAATTCAAGGTACAGAAGTAACTAGAAGACAATATGAGCCATTCTGCTTTGGGTATATTGAGTTTGTTGTGCCTATGGGATATCTAGATAGAGGGCTCAGCAAGCCACTAGATGTGTGGGTCTGGAATTGAGGAAAGAAATCTGAATTAAAAATAGAAATATGAGCATCTTCAGAATATTGATAGTAACAGAAGTCATAAAAGGCGTTGTGATCACTAATCATTAGAGAAATGCAAATCAAAACTACAATGAGGTACAGCCTCACACCGGTCAGAATGGCCATGATTTAAAAGTCTACAGATGGGGCTTCCCTGGTGGCGCAGTGGTTGAGAGTCCGCCCGCCGATGCCCGGGACACAGGTTCGTGTCCCAGTCCAGGAAGATCCCACATGCCGCAGAGCGGCTGGGCCAGTGAGCCATGGCCGCTGAGCCTGCGCGTCCAGAGCCTGTGCTCCGCAACGGGAGAGGCCACAACAGTGAGAGGCCCGCGTACTGCAAAAAAAAAAAAAAGTCTACAGATAACAAATACTGTAGAGGGTGTGGAGAAAAGGGACCCCCTGTACACTGTTGGTGGGAATATATGTTGGTGCAGCCACTATGGAAAATAGTATGGAGGTTCGTCACGAAACTAAAAACAGAACTACCATATGATCCAGCAGTCCCACTCCTGGGCATATACCTGGACAAAACTATAATTCAAAAAGATACCTGCACCCCTATGTTCATAGCAGCACTGTTCACAATAGCCAAAACATGGAAACAACCTAAATGTCCATCAACAGATGAATGGATAAAGAGGTTGTGGTACATGTATATGATGGAATACTACTCAACCATAAAAAAGGATGAAATAATGCCACTTGCAGCAACATGGATGCAACTAGAGAATATCACACTAAGTGAAGTAAGTCTGAAAGAGAAAGACAAATACCATATGATATCACTTACACCTGGAGTCTAAAATATGACACAAATTAACCTATCTAAAAAACAGAAACAGACTCACAGACGTAGAGGACAGATTTGTGGTTGCCAAGGGGGAGTGGGAGAGGGAGAAGGATGGACTGGGAGTTAGGGGTTAGTGGATGCAAACTATTATATTTAGAATGGATAAACAACAAGGTCCTAATGTGTAGCCCAAGAAGCTATATCCAGTCTCCTGGGATAAATCATAATGGAAAAGAATATTTAAAAAAGAATGTATATATGTGTATAATTGAGTCACTTTTCTGTACAGCATAAATTAGCACAACATTGTAAATCAGCTATATTTCAAATAAATAAAAGGGGATGTGATTACTCATGAGAATATGTAGACTAAAAAGAGGATAAAAACAGAACCCCAGCAAACTAGCAGAGAAAGAGAAACCCTTAAAGAATAAGAGAGGTAGGGGCTTCCCTGGTGGCGCAGTGGTTGAGAGTCCGCCTGCCGATGCAGGGGACACGGGTTCGTGCCGCGGTCCAGGAAGATCCCACATGCCATGGAGCGGCTGGGCCCATGAGCCATGGCCGCTGAGCCTGCGTGTCCGGAGCCTGTGCTCCGCAACGGGAGAGGCCACAGCAGTGAGAGGCCCGCGTACCGCAAAAAAAAAAAAGAAGAAGAAGAGAGGTAGGAGGACAAGCAGGGCAGACGATGACATGAAAGCTCACAAAAGTTCACAAAAGAGGATGTGGTCATCAGTGTCAATTAAGCAAAGAACTCAAATAACACAAGGACCATTCAATCTAGAAACTGGTTAGTTATTGGTGACCTTTTCTAGAGTAGTTTCACGAGAAAAATAAGGCAGATGCTTTTTGCAGGTAGTTGAAGAGTGTCTGTTAGATTTGGAATTGGAGACACAAATATACGTTACTCTTTTTAGAAAGTTGGATGTAACATGGCAGGGGAAATGTGTATCTAGAAAGAGATACATCTTCTTATTTATTTTTTGTTGAAATATAGTTGATTTATATTATTAGTTTCAGGTGTACAGAATAGTCATTCAGTATTTTTATAGATTATACTCCATTATAAGTTATTACAAGATAATGGCTGTAATTCACTGTGCTATACAATATATCCTTGTTGTTTATCTATTTTATATATAGTAGTTTGTATCTGTTAATCCTGTACTCCTAATTTGTCCCTCCTCTTCCTTCTCCCCTTTGGTAACCACAAGTTTGTTTTCTATATCTGTGAGTCTATTTCTGTTTTACTTGTACATTCATTTGTATCGTTTTTAGATTCCACATATAAGTGATATCATACACTACGTGCTTTCTCTGACTTACTTCACTAAGTATAATATTCTCTAGGTCCATCCACGTTGCTGCAAATGGCAGCATTTCATTCTTTTTTATGGTTGAGTAATATTCCATTATGTATTACACCATATCTTCCTTATCCATTCATCTGTTGATGGGCACTTGGGTTGCTTCCATGTCTTGGCTATCGTAAATAGTGCTGCTGTGAACATTGGGGTGCGTGTATCTTTTTGAATTAGTGTTTTCATTTTTTCTGGGTATATACCCAGGAATGGAATTGCTGGATTATATGGTAGTTTTATTTTTAATTTTTTGAGGAACCTTCATACTGTTTTCCACAGTGGCTGAACCAGTTTATATTTCCACCGACAGTGCACAAGTGTGCCCTTTTCTCCATATCCTCTCCAACATTTGTTGTTTGTAGACTTTTTGATGATAGTCATTCCAACAGGTGTGAGGTGATATCTCATTGTGAGTTTCACTTGCATTTCTCTAATAATTAGCAATGTTGAGCATCTTTTCATGTGCCTGTCAGCCATCTGTATGTCTTCTTTGGAGAAATGTCTATTCAGGTCTTCTGCCCATTTTTCGATTGAGTTTTTTGGTTTTCTGATATTGGGTTGTATGAGCTGTTTATGTATTTTGGATATTAACCCATTGTCGGTCGCATCATTTGCAAATATTTGCTCCCATTCAGTGGGTTGTCTTTTCATTTTGTCAATAGTTTCCTTTGCTGTGCAAAAGCTTTTAAGTTTAATTAGGTCCAGTTTGTTTAGTTTTGCTTTTACTCCTTGCCTTAGGAGACAGATCTAAAAAGAATATTGCTACAACTCATGTCAAAGAGTGTTCTGCCTGTGTTCTCTTCTAGGAGTTTTATGGTTTCATGTCTTACATTTATGTCTTTAAACCATTTTGAGTTTATTTTTCTATATGGTGTGAGGGAATGTTCTAATCTAGAAAGAGAGATATCTTTTTTAAAAGCAGCTTCTTAGAAATGTAATAAACACATTTTAAATTGCACTATTTTTTTTTTTTTTTTTTTTTTTTTTTTTGCGGTACGCTGGCCTCTCACTGTTGTGGCCTCTCCCGCTGCGGAGCACAGGCTCCAGACGTGCAGACCCAGCGGCCATGGCTCACGGGCCCAGCCGCTCCGCGGCATGTGGGATCTTCCCGGACCGGGGCATGAACCCATGTCCCTTGCATCGGCAGGTGGACTCTCAACCACTGCGCCACCAGGGAAGCCCTTAAATTGCACTATTAAAGTACACAATTTGGTGAGTTTGGGCCTATGTATACACCTGTGAAACCATCACTATAATCAAGATAATAAACATATCCATCATTCCGCAAAAGTAGAAAAATATATATTTTAGTAAGCTGAAGGGAAGGAGCTAGTGGAAAGAGAAATTGACTTTATAGGAGAGAAGATAATAGAGCAGAGGCAAAGGAGCAGTGAAATCTAAATATTTACCTCAGCTGTTCATTCAAGGGCCTTTTTTTTTTTTTCTTTTTCTGTTTCCCTGGTATAACCTGTATTACCACTTAAGTTGTAATTTTTTTAATAAGTGATGTCAAAATAAATGATAGATTTCTTTATAATACAGTATCAGTTACAGAAAAACAGTGTAGTCATAGAATTTAAGATTGAGACTATACACCAAAAGCACTCAGACTTCCTACCACTTCAAAAGCCAGTTTGTATCTTTATATGTCAATACTTTAAAACCTCTAAACTGTGTGTCTTCTCTTGCAGCCCAATTAAAGGATATTGCCTATGGCACCAAGCAGTACAAATTTAAACCAGAAATCACGCCAGATGACTCCGTTGATGAGTTTGATGAAACCATTCAGTTAGAACGAGGCGAAAACCTATTTGAAATCCATATCAACAAAGTAACCTTTTCTTCTGAAGTGTTACAGGCATCTGGAGATAAAGAGCCTGTCACCTTCTGTACCTTTGCTTTCTATGATTTTGAACTACAGACAACTCCCATAGTGCGGGGCCTTCACCCAGAATATAACTTTACTTCTCAATATCTCGTTCATGTTAATGACTTATTCTTACAATACATTCAGAAAAATACTATAACTCTTGAGGTCCACCAGGCTTACAGCACAGATTATGAAACAATCGCAGCATGTCAATTGAGATTCCATGAAATTCTAGAAAAAAGCGGTCGAATATTTTGCACAGCAAGTTTGGTTGGTGAGTACAATCTTATAAACTTTGGCTGTTTGAAGCACTGACTGGTTTATATATTAATATGGTGTTCCACGTTAGTATCTTCTCTCTCAGCATTCTGATATAGCTGCCCACAGTTGATTGGACTCTCTTAAATGTCACTAATAATGTCAGTACAATGGCTATTAATTTTTTAAAGCTTATTAGTGCAAATGTTTATTTACCATGTTGATATCCTTGTTTGATTAAACATTAATTGTAGTACTTTTTTTTTTTTTTTTTTTTTTTTTTTTGCGGTACGCGGGCCTCTCACTGTTGTGGCCTCTCCCATTGCGGAGCACAGGCTCCGGACGCGCAGGCTCAGCGGCCATGGCTCACGGGCCCAGCCGCTCCGTGGCATGTGGGCTCTTCCCAGACCGGGGCACGAACCCATGTCCCCTGCATCGGCAGGCGGACTCTCAACCACTGCGCCACCAGGGAAGCCCAACTGTAGTACATTTATCAAAGTTTTTTAAGGAGCTTATCATGTTATCACTGTTACTAAGCACTGGGAATACAGTGATCAGTGGTAAATAAGACAGAGCCCCTACCTTCATGTAGCTTACCTTCTACAGGGGAAGATGGGCCATAAAACAAATATACATATCATTAGATATGAAGAAAAATTACCAGAGCAAGAGGCTAAAGAGAGAGATGGAAGGTTGCTAATTCAGATAAGGGCTTCCCTACGGGGTGCCGTTGGTAAAGACCTGAATAAAGGTCCATGTCAGGATCCAGGGGAAGAATGTTTCCAGCAGAGGAAACAGCAAGTATTGTACAAAGGCCTGAGGGAGGAACAAACCTGCCATGTTGGAGGAACAGCAAGGAGGCCAGTGGCTAGAGCAGAGATGAGACTAAAGCAATAGGCAGGGACCAGATCTCACTGTAGAGCCTTGTGGGTCATGGTGAGGTGTTTGGACTTTTTTTTCCTCTGAGTGATGCAAGTCATTGGGTGGTTTTGAGGAGAGAAGTAACGTGATCACACATAGGTTTTAGAAAAATCACCCTGGGTGCTGTGGGAAGAACAGTCTGTATGGGCCAAGCAAGAAAATAGGACCATTATCAGGCTGTTGTATTAATCTGTGGAAAGATGTTGGTGGCTTGGATTACGATGGTAATGAAAGTAGTGATAAGAATTGGTTATATTCAGTGTATATTTGATTAGCTCTTCCTTAAAAACATGCTCATCAATTGAATGTAGAGTAATGAGGGAAACAAAGGAGACGAGAATTTCTGGTGTGAGCAACCAGGACAATGATGAGGCCATTTATCGAGGTAGACCTGGGCAAGGAACAAATTTGAGGAAAAAAGCTAAGAATTGTGTTTGAACAGGTTAAGATTGACCTGCCTATTAGACAGCCAAGTGGAAATGTCACCTAAACAGTTGGATATACTAGTCTGAAGGTCAGAGATAGAAATATAAAAGCAGGATTCATTAGCATACAGAATATATTTTAAGCCTTGGGCCTAGATAATTTCACATAGAGAGTGAGTATACATAAAGAAGAGAAGGTGACCAAGGACTGAGCCTTGGGAGACTCCAAAATTTAGAGTTCAGGAAGAAGAAGAGCCAACAAAGGAAACCAAGGAGTGGCCAGTGAGGAGGGAGACAAACCAAGAGTATACAGTATCCTAGAGGCCAAGTGAAGAAACCTTTTCAAGAAGAAAGGAGGGTGCATAATAGCCGGGTCATGGCAGCAACCTAAATGCCCATTGACAAACGAATGGATAAAGATACGGCACATATGTACAATGGAATACTACTCAGCCATAAAAAGAAACAAAATTGGGTCATTTGTAGAGATGTGGATGGACCTAGAGACTGTCCCACAGAGTGAAGTAAGTCAGAAAGAGAAAAACAAATATCATATATTAACACATATATGCGGAATCTAGAAAAATGGTGCGGATGAACTGGTTTGCAAGGCAGAAATAGAGACACAGATGTAGAGAACAAACGTATGGACACCAAGGGGGGAAAGCGGGGGTGGTGGTGGGATGAACTGGGCGATTGGGATTGACATGTATACACTGATGTGTATAAAATAGATAACTAATGAGAACCTGCTGTATAGAAAATAAATAAAATTCAATAAATACATAAATTTTAAAAAAGGAAAACTTTTTTAAGTGACCAAGAAAAAAAGGAAAGAGGGTGACTTAGGTTCTGGGGAGGAATTTTATTTTATTGATTGGATAGGTGATATAGTCACATGGTTCAGAAGAACTTGCCCTCAAAAAACTTAGTGTGGTGGAGAAGTAGACTGGTGAACTGCCGATTGTGCCAAAGCAGTCAGTGCCCTAATGAGGACATCTTTCTTCGTTTCTGCAAAGGAAGTATAGAGCTCTTAAGTCTCCTGGGAGCCTAGAGGAAATCGTCACAGAGGAAGAATGAGAAAGAGCTGCCTGAGTTAGAAGGCGTACTACAACTACAACCCCAGCAAGAGGGTGTGCAGGGCAGACATGCAAGGGTATATTACATACGGTATAGATTTGGCATAGCTATGGTGTTTTTCCCTATACTTACGGCATGGTAGGAAAATGGGAAGGTGCCAAAGATTTCTCGAAAGTTGAATTCATATTCCATTCATAATTTTGAGGTTTCATTTTGTATGTGTCAGACTACATTGAGTGCAACTTGTTAAAAAATAAAAAGTAGCATCAGGAAGAATCATGGAGTATTTGACTCAATGTTTAGATTTTTCTTTATATTTTAGAAAGATTGAAATATAAACTGGACTACCTCAAACATAGTTTGACATAGTTTTTTAATAATATTTAACATACGGTGGAACTCGTACTTGCAGAAGTAACTTTATTTTCTTTATCTCTGTTATTTGCCAATCACACATCATTTGTGCAAGTCATATATTATTTTACTCAGTATAAAATTTATAGTTTTAATGTATAATACCATTGATGTATTTTTTACTGGTATATATTTTGATTTATGGGACTATTTTAACAGTGAGTTATGTATTGGTTTGTAGGAACTAAAGGAGACATCCCCAATTTTGGCACAGTAGAATACTGGTTCCGATTAAGAGTTCCCATGGATCAAGCAATTCGACTTTATCGAGAACGGGCAAAGGCTTTGGGATATATAACATCAAATTTTAAGGGGCCAGAGCAAATGCAATGGGTAAGCTTGTTTGACTTTACGACCCTTTTATGACACAGAAATTTTATAGTATTTCTTTATATTATCATGCTTTAAACCGAAATCATTTTCTTTCACAGCCATCAAGTGGCTTTTTTTAACTTTTTATTTTGAAATAATCATAGACTTACAGGAAGTAGCAAAAATAGTACAGAGGTCCCGTGTAGCCTTCACCCAGCTTCTCCCAATTATAATATTTTATGTAACTATAGTGTAGTATCAAAACCAGGAAATTGATATTGGTACAGTACTATTAACTAGGCTACAGACTTTATCCAGATTTTGCAAGTTTTTACATGCACTTATGTGTGCTTGCCATGTGCACGACTACTTGTGTGTGTGTGTGTGTGTGTGTGTGTGTGTGTGTAGGAAGAAGCAGAGTTCGATGCAGTTTCATCATGTGTATATAATCATGTAACTACCACCACAATCAAGATACAGAATTGCTCTTTTACCACGAAGGAACTCCCTTGTGCTATCCAGGACAGTTTCGAAAACGAGAATTGCAGTACGATTATTACACATCAAGTGACTTTCGTTACAATTTCCACTGTTAAGGAAATGGATGGCTATTATTGAGCTTTCATTTATTCTCCTTTTTTCCAACTGTTTCCAACTTCTTCCAAGCTGTTTCATAAACTTTTAGGTTTCTGAAATGCAGAGTAAAATATAAAATGAATATTCTTTTCCTGAGAATTAGAAGTATGAATGCAATTCCTCAGAGCAGCATTTTCCAAACTATGTTTCATGGAGTCTTAATAGCCATATTTCCAAAAGAATTCCGTGATCCAGTAAATGCAGAAAACACTGAATTGAGAAGAATTCAATAGGATCCTTGACTTCAGGGCTTCTCGTGTATAACGTGAATCTCGAGAGGAAGCATAAAGTATACACTTATGTTAAGTAACAAAGGGATAGAATATAGTAGAAACATTTTGGAATGTCTGTTCAAGTCATGATTCTCTTTTTTCATTTGGACCTGCCCTCTTCTAATCCGTGGGGCTGGGCCCCCAGTGGCCAGCTTTACGTTTGGTGATCCTGTTCTCTCCCACTCCACCCAATTATGACTAATGATTCAGGAATATCCACCTGCCCCTAGCTGAGCGAATCAGATTCTGCTTTCTGAGATCAAGAGAAAGCAAGACTCTCCATGCCTGGAACATGTAAAGTTGGGAGCTGTGGGACAGCCATCTGCTACCATGCTAAATGGCAAAGGAAAGAAAATGGGACTGGAAGGAGAATAATGAACAAGCATACAGAGAAAAATGGAAACTAGATGGAGAGTAAATTCCTATAGTTTTCCAGTCCCATTACCTTCCTTAGATACAACCACATTTCTGCTATACAGTTCTATGAAATAACCCTGTAGCCTTATATAAAAGTCTCTTTTCATTGTATTTGCTGGGTGGAATTAGTTTCCATAACTTTCAATTAAAAGAACCATGACTAATATAACATTGATTCCGAAACTTAAAGAACGGCTCCCGTTTCCCAGAGATCATCCTTCTGGACTAGTATTCTTCAGAACACACTTTGGGAAACACTGTTATGGAAAGGGGAATTAGAGATAGAGAAACCACATGATTTATTAATTTTTGTGGTTTAAAGAGTTTTAGACTCCCAGTTTATGGGTTGAATGAGTCATTTACTGTTGGAATTTCAGCTTTTGTGGGTAGACTCGGGGGGAGAAACGGAGCGGGTACTTTCTAAGTCCTTCCACTCAGTCTTCTATAGCTGGATGCAAACGAGCCCTGGGAAAGCAGTGTTGTGATTCCCTTCTCAGACTTCCCCTCTCCACACCACCAGATGTCTCCACCAAGGAGATTATGACTTCGGTTCTGTTTTCCTTCTCTAGTAAACTTCTCTAGAATCAAAAGTTCCAGATGTTCAATCCAGATTCAAAAATGCAGTGAAAGAGGGGTCCCTGTATGGAAGGTAGAGAATTACCTAACACTACCGCAAGGCACTGCAACACTACATTCTTTGTCCCAGATCACATCAGCTATGGAAGGCTTAGCAGTTAGTCAATGCAGGTGTTTGCTAGAATACTTGTGCACTGACTGCCTGAGTAATAGTCCCAAAAAGGGCCATAGAGTAGTTTCTGACCCTGCCTGACAACTCCCTTTGCTCATCTCTCTTCTGAAATGTCCTTCCAATCCAAGGTTTTACCCCTCCAATGTTTATCTCTCACTCTGTTTTCTTGTTCCTTGGCCTCAGGAATCTGCTTCCCCAGATCACATTGGTTCAGGATGAGGGCCAACCCAAATATAACAAAATCATCTCTGTGGGTGGGTACCATCAAATTCATTGGTTTCTCATTTAAGAATGCGATATGATCAGAATAACTGGAATGGTTGAAGGAGTAGCTCCTTTTTTTTTTAAGACATTTATTCAGCATCATGATCAGACTATTACATTTAGCAATCAACAGTATGGGTGCAAAAAAAAAAAAAAATCTACATTAAAACCCTTTGTTGGGGGACTTCCCTGGTGGCGCAGTGGTTGGGAGTCCGCTTGCCGATGCAGGGGACACGGGTTCGTGCCCCGGTATGGGAAGACCCCACATGCCGCGGAGCGGCTGGGCCCGTGGGCCATGGCCGCTGGGCCTGCGCGTCAGGAGCCTGTGCTCCGCAGCGGGAGAGGCCACAGCAGTGAGAGGCCCGCATACCGCAAAACAAAAAAGAAAAACAAACAAACAAAAAATACCCTTTGTTGGAATGCTTTACACTTTCCACAGAACAGAAACTAAAAGAACCTGTTATACAATTAGTCACAAATACAGTCCCCGGGGTTTTTTGCCGATACACATGAGTATTGTCTAAAACATGTCTTCTTTGTAGCACCTAGGCCCTGCCACCACTGTGCTTGGCTGAGTTCACAAATCTCTTGTAACCTGTAGCTTCCCTGTCACTTCTCTGGCTCCCCTCTCCTGCTAAGCTTTGTTTCCTGGCAGTAATTAAAACCTGCCACTGCCATAGCTCCTGCTGCTGCTGGAACCACCATAGCTACCTTGGTTTCGTGGTTTGGCAAAGTATTGGCCTCCACCACCATAGTGGCCAGAACTTCTGCCTCCAAAGTTTCCTCCTTTCATGGGCCCAATATTTGAAGGTTGATTGTTGTAACTGCCAAAATCATCGTAGCTTCCACCACCTCCAAAATGGCTTCCATCGTTACCAAACCCATTATAGCCATCCCCACTGCCACCATATCCATCACCACTGCGGCTGCCACCAAAGCCAGCTCGGCCACTGAAGTTTCCTCCACGACCAAAGGTGTCATTCCCACCAAAACCCCCTCCACGACCACAACCAAAGTTTCCAGAACCACTTCGACCTCTTTGGCTGGATGAAGCACCAGCCATCTGTTGCTTAGGTAGGGCTTTCCTTACTTCACAGTTGTGGCCATTCACAGTGTGGTATTTCTGAATGACAGTCTTGTCTACAGAGTCATGGTCATCAAAGGTTATGAAAGCAGAGCCTCTCTTTTTGCCACTGCCTCGATCAGTCATGACTTCAGTCACTTCAGTTTTCCCGTACTGTTCAAAATAATCTCTTAGGTGATGTTCTTCAGTGTCTTCTTTAATGCCACCAACAAAAATCTTTTTCACAGTTTAGGTGGGCACCAGGTCTTTGAGAATCTTCTCTTGAGACGGCCCTCTTTGGTTCCCCAACTCTTCCATCCACCTCGTGTGGCCTTGCCTTCATGGCCGCATCCACCTCCTCCACAGTGGCACATGTGACAACCCCAAAGCCTCTGGAGCACCTGGTGTTTGGATCCCTCATTACCACACAGTCTGTGAGCGCTCCCCCTTGCTCACAATGGCTCCTCAGACTGTCATCGGTTGTTTCAAAGCTCAAACCTCCGATGAAGAGCTTCTGCAGCTGTTCGGGCTCTTTGGGAGACTCTGACTTAGACATGACGGCAGTGGAGGGGAGAGACATCAACGATGCTTACCTGGCGACGTCCACGGGCAGAAAGGAAGGAGTAGCTCTGAATAAAATTGTGAACTAGGGGACATTTGTGTTGGACCTAACTGCTCACTTTACCTGTTAATTATTAAATAGAATTAAAGAACATCAGATTAACTATTTTCTTGGCTTTATTTGGTTTTAACAGCAATCTCTACATGTATGCTCAGTCTTCTATATTTGCTGCTAATAGCATCCGTACATACGTTCCAGAGAGTATTGGTTTTAAATAAGAGTCGAGTCTTTTACTGGGAAATTCACTTTGGAGTGAAAATCTGCAGCTTTTTGTGCATCTACAAAATTATTTTGTTTGGGGGTTGGCAGCTGTTGTTTACTTTTCACTGTATTATTACTATGATATAAATATGTATGTTTTTCCAGTTAAGTCAGCAAGCACCCAAAACTGCTCAGCTCGGTTCTACTGATTCCACAGATGGCAACTTAAATGAACTTCATGTTACAGTAAGATGCTGCAGCCGCCTGCAGTCCCGAGCAAGCCACCTTCAGCCACACCCATATGTTGTGTACAAGTTTTCTGACTTTGCAGATCATGACACAGCCATCATTCCCTGTAGCAGTGATCCACAGTTTGATGATCATATGTGTTTCCCAGTGCCAATGAATATGGATTTGGATCGATACCTTAAGTCAGAGTCTCTGAGTTTTTATGTGTTTGATGATAGTGATACCCAGGAGGATATTTACATAGGAAAAGTCAATGTGCCTCTGATTTCATTGGCACATGACAGGTGTATTTCAGGTAAGCCTATTTCTTGAATCCATGAAATTGTTTAAAAAAAAAAACACCACCTAAATTATACCTCAGTGTTATGGATATGATCTGTTTGTAACAATCTTCCTAGCCTTCTCAGATAATCTTAAACTTTGGGCCCATAATATTATATTGTTTTAGTTATTTTCTTAGTAGTTGTTCCAGGGATTACAGTATGCACCTCAGCTTGCCACAGTCAAACTTAATGCTAATAACTCCATTAAAATTTAGAAAATCTGCTTCAGTATAATTCCATTCCCTCCCCCCTCCTCTGTGATATTGTTGTCATATATATGTACATAGTATGCCTGTATATGTTATAAACTCAACAGTACAATGTTATAATTATTGCTTTATATAACTTTGTCCTTAAGAGAAGGAAGAATATATATAATTATAGGAGACTTTTATATTAACTTACATATTTACCATCTCTGGTATTCTTTATTTCCTCATTTGGATTTGAGTTACTGTCTGGTGTCATTTTCTTACTCCAAATAGCTCTATTTCCTCCCCCTCTTTTGTGTTACTATTTCATATATTTTTTAATCTTTACATGTTATAAGTCCAGGATTATAATTTTATAATTATTGTTTTATGCAGTTGTTTTTTAAATCAGCTAAGAGGAAAAACATATTTATACTGTGTTTTATAATTACCTATGTAATTACCTTTATTCACATCTGTTCCTTCATGTTGATTTGAGTAACCATCTGGTGTCACTTGCTTTTAGCCTGAAGAAACTCTTTCAGTATGTCTTGTAAGTCAGGTCTGCTGGCAATGAATTCACTTAATCATTGTTATTTGGGAATGTCTTTATATTTTAGCTTTTATTTTCTGAAGGATAGTGTTGCTGGATATCATATTCTTAGTTGTCAGGTTTATTTCCTTTAAGCACTTTGAGTACATCAGACAGTTGATTCTGGCATCCGTTGTTTCTAATGAGAAATCATCTGTTAATCTTATTATGGTTCCCTTCTACATGATACAGCTTTCAAGATTTTTTTTTTTTTTTTGGCTTTTGACAATTCAACTCTAATGTGTTTAGGTGTGGATCCCTTTGTGCTTATTCTACTTGGAAGCTTTTGAGCTTCTTTATGTGTAGGGTACTGTTATGCACCAAATTTGGGGAATTTTTGCCCTTCTTCAGTTATTTTTTCTGTCCTTTCTTCCCCTTCTTAGATTCCTGTTATACATATGTTCATATGTTTAATGGTGTCCTACAGGTCTCTGAGGCTCTGTTGATTTTTTTTCATTTTTTCTCTTCAGATTGGATAATCATGGTTGATCAATCTTCAAGTTCATTGATTCTTTCTTCTGCAGCTCATATCTCCTACTCAGCCCCTCTACTGAATTTTTTCATTTCAGTAATTATACTTTCTAACTCCAGAATTCCTTTTTAACTGTCTCTTTTTTTATTGAGATATAGTTGATGTATAATATTATATGTTATAGGTATACAACATAGTGATTTGTAATTTTTAAGGGTTATACTCCATTTATAGTTATTATAAAATATTGGCCGTATTGCCTGTGTTGTACAATATATTCTAGTTCTCTTTTTTTATAATTTCTATCTCTTTATTATATTCTCTGTTTTATAAGTCATTGTCATCACACTTTCCTTTAATTCTTTAAATATGGTTTCTTTTAGCTCTTTGAACATATTTATAATAGCTGCTCTGAGGTCTTTGTCTCCTATGTCTAACATATGGATGACCTCAGAAAGTATCTGTGGATGACATTTTGTCTCCTGTTTCTTTGAATATCTCATGAATTTTTGTTCTTGTTTAAAATTGGACATTTAGGACACTATATTGTAGCATCTCTAGATTCCAGCCCTCCACAGGGTTGCTGTTGCTGTTGTTGTTTGGTGACTTGCCTGGACTACTTCTGTAGTCTTTTTCCCTCACTATAGCCACTGATGTCTCTGCTAAGTTTTTGTTTGCTTGTTTTATTCTTGTTTTAATTTTAAGCCTGAACATAGTTTAGTGGTCAGCCAGTGGTTGTTGAGAGTTGTGTTTAAACAGCTTGAGCTGGCAGGCTTCCACCCTTTGCCTATGGATCAGTGTATGGCTTGGGTAATGCATTCAAAGTTCAGACAGTCTACAAGTCTCACATTCAGCCAGGGACAAGTAGCATACTAGTGTCTTTTCTGACTCCCACTGTCTTTACTGAGGTTCAGTAGATTTTCTTAAATAAATGCTTCTTAATTTGTTGTATACCTTTGATCAGTTTCCAGAGTTCTTAAGTGATTATTTCTGTTCATTTTATCCAGTGTTATCATTGCTTTTTGTGGAATATATTTACTGATCTCTTCACTCAGCCATTCTGTAAGTCTCACCTGTGCCTGTAGTAGAAGTTTCTCACCTCCCTATATTCCACCTGTGTCCTTTTTGCTACCTAAAGTCTAGAGTTGTTTAGTTTTTTCTTTCCTAGCCAGCCATTAAAAGAAGTGTCAAACACTTGAGAACCAAGTAATAGATACCCATAAACAAAAGTTATGCTTGAAATATAGGTTTGGTTTTTTCATGTCAGGGATTTTCATACTGAAAATTCTAGTATGATGATTAAAATTTGTGACTCAATATTATGTATTCAGCTAGGTGATACTTTTTGTTACTGCTATATGTTTTCGGTGGTTTGTTTATTTTATGGACTTTTTTTACTGTGCTACTATTAATTTGGAATAATTTAACAAATCCCAGTAAAATGTATTTAAAATTAGAACTATGTAGTAACATAAAGACTCCTTAGGATACATATATTATTTGAAATTTTGAAGTTTTAATATATTTTTCTGCAGACACACAAGAATATCAAGTCAAAATGAAGCTTGTTATCTGAGCTATAACCCAGATAATATCTTAGAGGAAGGCTAAGAATTCTGAAGAATCTCTGAATTTAATTTCAGTGAATTAAAATATTTCTAAGTCAATTATCTCATCTTTGAATTAGTATTATCTTTGAGGCCTTAACTTCTGAAAGCAGTCTGCTTGAGAGATGAACCTATCATAGATCCTTTTGTCTTATTTTGTTCTCTTAAGTCATTTGACTTGTGAGTAAAAGCCAGACTTATTTTTAATAAGTTGTGGGTAGTTCTTTTTGCTCTTCTTTAATTTTTATGGTAATAAAACTTCACTCTAGCATTAATTAAAATTCTTTTTGTAATTTGACAGGAATATTTGAGTTAACAGATCATAAAAAGCAGCCTGCAGGAAGCATCCATGTTATACTGAAATGGAAATTTGCTTACCTTCCGCCAAGTGGATCCATAACAACTGAAGACTTAGGGAATTTCATACACAAAGAAGAGTCTGAAGTTGTTCAAAGACTACCTCCAGCATCCTCTGTTAGCACACTAGTTGTAGTGAGTAACAGTGACTTTGAATTTCCTATGAAAGTAAATAGCCACATAAAAGAGAAAAAAAAAATCTGAAAGGTATGTTCATCATTCTCAGTTTGACATATTGGTTTATCTTAGGCACCAACACCTAAACCAAGACGTTTAACACCTAAAGATAAGAAGGTATCTTTTGTGGATATCACACCACTTCAGCGTTCTGTAAGTAGTAAACACTCAAAATACTAATTTTTTTTCCCATAACAAATATTCGGAATACATGATATAGTATACCCTCCCTGATTTAAACGGAAACAGATAAATAAAATACTTCTTCCCTTAAAATGTTACCTTTGTAATTTGGCACTGTGTGTAAGTGTTAAATGTTCTTACTCTTTGATCCGAACCCCCCTTTGGCCCCATATCTCTCTCCAGATACTGCCCGAATCCTCTGCCCCCATTTACCATAAAGCAAAACAGAACAAAACTCTTCAAAAAGTTGTCTTAATTCCATCTTCCTTTCCTCATACTGTTCCTTGCTCACACTAGTAAAACTTTTCCTCCTTAAAGCCACTCTTGCTAAGGTCACAGTGACTTTCACTTTGCCACTTTTCACAGTTGCCGATTCTCAGTCTCCATCTTAATCTCCCAGTAACCTTTGACACAATGGAATACTTGCTCCTTTTACTCTTGGCCTCTGGGATACCATGCCTTCCTAGTTTTCCTCCAATTTAGCCAGTTATTCTTCTCATTCTCCTGGACCATAACTCTAAATGTTGAAGTACCTCAGCAGTCAAACTTCAGACCTAGACCTCTTCTCTTCTCAATTTGTATCTAAGTAAAGAGATCTTATCCAAAAAACAAACAAGCAAATGAACAAACATAACAAAACAAACAGAGTTACAGATAGAAAGAACAAATGTGGTTGCCAGAGGAGAGAGGGGTAGGGGGGAAGAAACAAATAGATGAAAGAGGAAAGGAGATACAAACTTCCAGTTGTAAAATAAATGGGCCACAAGTATGAAATGTACAATGTGAGGAATATAGTCAGTAACTGTGTAGTATCTTTGTATGGTGACATATCATAACTAGACTTATCGTAGTGATAATTTTGAAATGTAAAGAAATAGAGAATCACTGTGTTATGTAACAGGAACTAACATAGTGTTGTAAGTCAATTATACTTCAAAACCAAACAAATTCATAGAAAAAGAGATCAGATTTCTGGCTACCAGAAGCAGGGGATGGGGGAGGGACAATTGGATGAAGGTGGTCAAAAGGTACAAACTTCCAGTTATAAGATAAATAAGTACTAGGGATGTCATGTCCAACATGATAAGTATAATTAACACTACTATATTTTATATATGAAAATTATTAAGAGAGTAAATCCTAAGTGTGCGTGTGCGTGTGCATGTGTGTGTGTGTGTGTGTGTGTATGTGTGTGAAAAAGTCTTATCATGATTGGGGATTTAATAATAAATACAAAGTAACATACATGCATGTTTTCACATTAATGTAAGGAGACCTGTACTTCTCCTGAAGATATGAAGGAAATTTCACCAGAAGTGGAACATACACCAGAAATAGAAATTAATATGCCAACTGTTTCACATATTCCTGAGGTATGTGTTTGTATTAAAATTATTTTGAAAGGTTTGTTTTTTTAAGACTTTGTCTTTGCATTGACATGGATCAAGAAATCATATCATTGATCCTATTTTTATATATGACTTCCTTGGAATAGAAATGTCAAAAATATCACAAGTATAACAGTTACAATTAAGCAGACATTAGTAGGTAGTAAATACATATGTGAATTAAAGTATAATGTAAAATTCATTTTGAGATTAATGCTTTTTTATTCTTAGTTTATAATCATATTTTAATTTATCTGCATATTTTCATTTATACAGCTTAAGTGATTATTTTCTAATGACTCATATATATAGTGCATGTAGTGCATATTTATGTGCTTAATTATCATTCAAGTGCTTCAGCAAGAATGCTATAAATGTGATCTAAGCAATAATATATCAACGTGCTTTTATTTCTTCAGGTTTCTCAGGAAAGCAGTGTAGATAAGGTAAAAGAGAATACAGAGAAAGTACAACAAGGAAGAGATGATGATGTGTCTTTACTCTCTGAGGGTCAGCTTGCAGAACGAACTTTGACTTCTTCTGAAGATGAAACAGAAATAACTGAAGAACTGGAACCAGAAGGTGACTTTCTTTTTTAAATTAACATTATTTCCTTAACTCTGTTTTATTTAATCTGTTAGAGCGTGCATGCCTCATAGAACATCTTCATTTAATAGTGACTGTACTTCCTGATAGCTGTTTCTTGACAGAAATGATGGGATATATAGGTCAGTCTGGTCAGCTGTGGTCAGGTGGAATTGTTGCATATCTTCTTATTTCAACTTGGAGCACCACAACAGAATGCAAGTATTGTGGCTGACCATGTTCCCAGTTTATATTTTAAGTGACTTTATAGCCTCTTTGGGTTCAGTACTGTTATCTGGGTTATTCTAGAGGATTTGACTTTTTAAATTAAAACTAAGAACTCAGACCAATAAAAGACAACTTGCATCATGATTTAATTTATATAAACATCTAGAAAAGGCAAACAGATTAATCTGTTGTGACAGAAAGCATTTAAGTGGTTGCCTAGGGAAGGACGAACAGGAATAGAAAGGTGCAGAAGGAAAGAGATTACAAGGGGGCATGAGGAAATTTTGGGGGGTGATAGATATGTTCACTGTCTTAATTGTGGTGGTGGTTTCACAGAATTATATATTTGTCAAAATATATAGTTTCAGAATGTAAATACAGACTTTGTACTTTAAATTTGTGTGGTTTATTATATGTCAGTTTACTGCAATAAAGCTGTAAAACCTTTAAAAATGTTTTTAAATAGTAGGAATAACTTGATTTTGACACAGTAGTATTGGTTAGGCTGTTAGACATTATTACCATGTTCTTCTCTTAAAAACAATTTTTTTAATTTCGTACTAGAGCAAGCTAAATTCTTACTTCCTTTGTTTCTGCTAAAACTAAACCTGGAATTTTTCAGTCATTTTTTTCTCTTTTCTAAAATGTAATATAAATATCTTTACTGCTAAAAAAATCCAGACATGATTACCATATTGTTCTTTTAAGGTTATCCTTGTAATGTATGCTTATTTCTCTCCATGTCACAAGGTGCAAATATAGTTGGTGTAACAGATTTAAACCAAAAAAAATTTATTTTTTAACAGATGAAGAAGACAGATCAGCTTCTGACAGTGATGAGTGTATTATTCCAGGTCCTACCGCCAAGACCATCAAACAGGTCAGTAACCTGATATCAACCAGAAATGTTCTGAAATAAAGCTGCTTTTCATTCATAGTTTATCAGTCTTCATATATGAAAATCTTAAGGCAGAATATTTCTGGAAAAATTTTAATGTGTTATCATAATCTTATCCAAGTAATCATCTAGTACGGGAAAATTTTATTTACACTTTCATTATGTAACAGACCGTAACATGTAAGTGTTATTTTTGCTTACATGTTTAAGAGTACCTAACATCAGTAGCTTCAATAGTTACTTGCTAAAACCAGCTGACTTCTCTGACTCCTTTTCAGAACCATTATACAAAGATGTATTAAATCAAATCTGAACTTTAAAGAATTCAAAATGTGAGATTGCATTTAAAACTATAATAACTTACACATGTGAATTCATAGGCTATTCACATGTGTAAGTTATCTAAATATGTCACTGATAAGCTATTAAAGTTATTTCATTCTGCCAAAAAATTAAACCCTTAGAAGGTAATTAATTTCATATAGGTGTACTTCGCTTGTTTTGTAGCACATTGCTGAAAAGTAGTATGTAAATTGAAATTTTGAGAAGAAAATTAGACTTCAATTTACATAGGAAGTGTCCCACTTACCAGAGCATTTCTCATTGTAAGGGGAGAAAAAGGTTTTACAAAGTAAATGTAAGTAAAGTGCTAGCTTTTTCTATTCATCTACATTAATTTTCCTGAAATGATTAATTGTATTCCTTTTCTTTAGAATTTCTACTTTATTTTTAAGAATTGCAATACTTATTTCAACTCTTAAAATCTCACATTCTTAGCTTAGTCTCTCTGCAGAACAAACCCATAAAACAGAACATTTCAGTTGTCACAGATGCCTCCGTAAAATAGAGAAATCCGTTGTTTCCATGATTGACAAATACAAACAGATGATTATAAATATAAACAGAACAACTCATCTGTCCAAAGTTTCATTATAATTATTATTATATAATTATTATAACAACATCATCTAACATATAGTGTACTGATATATGGAATCATTATTGCTCAAAAGTGATAAATTAAAAAAGGAATCTTGCATATGGTTGCCTGAAGACTTAATTATAGCATTTAGTTCAATTCAGTTTAATTCGTTTGCTTTGTCAAATCTGAAATTGTTAAATTATTTTATCAAAATAAATCAAATTATTTCAGTGAATAGAAATTCTCTACCCTCTACTGGAAATTTTTGATAATGGGAATCAATGGGAAAATGAGCCTCTTGTGTGGAATTTAGCTGTCTAGCCATTTGTATTAGTCAGTTTTCCAAAGAAACAGAACCAATAAGATAAATTTATATAGAGAGAGAAAGAAAGTTACTAAAAGGAATTGTCTCTCGTGATTATGGAGAATATGGAGTCCCAAGATCTGCAGTCTACAAGCTGGAGACCCAAGGAAGTCAATGGCTTAGTTCCAGTCTGAGTTGGAAGACCTCAGAACTAGGAGAGCCCATGGTGTGAGTTCCTGTCCTAAAGCAGGCAGGCAGGAGACCTACAAAGAGTAGATGTTTCAGTTCGGTTCAAGGGCAAGAAAAGACCAATGTCCCAGCTCAAGGCAGCCGGGCAGGAAGAGTTCCCTATTACTCAGCCTTTTTGTTCTATTCAGGTCTTCAATTAATTGGATGAGGCCCCATCCACATTAGAGACTATAATCGGCTTTACTCAGTCTGCCAATTCAAATGTTAATCTCATCCAGAGACACCTTCACAGACTTACCCAGAATAATGTTTGACCAAATGTCTGGGTACCTCGTGGCCCAAACAAGTTGCATATAAATTTAACCATCACATCATTTTATTAAGACTACTCCATTCATTACATCAAGAGTAGTAAGCCTGCAAGCTTGATTCAGATATCTCTCTCACATGGTTCACATTTCTTTCTCAATAGTTCTGCAAGACTCTGCTTACTTTCATCACGATTTTTGAAAGGCTATATTGTTTAGCCTTTTGAACATAACAATATGAGATACAGAATCAGCCCTAGGGTCTACAGGACTAGTACCAAGGGGTATATTTATCTAGCCAATCTACAAACAGCACTCATCTCTCTTGTTATAACTCAGCGATTCCCAGGGATTCACCATCTGCAGTTTGTGATCACTCTTCCATAAGGAGGTAGATATAGTGTTCCGGCCCTGCCCTCAGGAAACATTACATTCATTGGGAAGATGTTTTCATGAAAAAGTCAAGTAGTAATTCAGCAGTTAAATTACAATATAAAACAATGTCAGGAGACAGTACCAATGATTAATAGTCAGATATTTGAGCTAAAGAATAAAGCTGTTTGGGACCTATCCTCCTCATTTTCCAAATGAGTAAACTGAGATTTTGAAATAAGGTGACTTGCTGACAATCATGCCACTAATTAAGGAAGTTCAGAGGAAGGAGAAATTTGGAGTGATTTTTCAATAGACTTCATTAAGGTTATGCCCACAAGCTGGCTCACCCACCCTTTCTCATAGTTTCGTGTCTGCTTTTTCTCATTTTAAGCTGACTTTTTCTGCTTCACTTGCTTACTGCCCAAAGATAGCCACACAGAACACCCAGCCCCAAGGAGAAGGATCTGATGAGCCACGTCTAGCCTCTGGATTGGGTCCATCGTTATCAGTTGTGCTCCTTTGACCCATTTAGCTGTGGCCAGTCACACAGTAGAAAGGAGTGTCCTGCTTTAACTGTGACAACTCAAAGATGTGGATATATGGCAGCAGGGAGAAAATCATGTGCATTTTCACTGCAGGCAGGGATGCACATTATGTTTCAGAAGTCAAGAATACACTAACTGGAGAAGCCTTTCTGTAGAAAGGGATAGAAGACTTCAGTTACAATGGTGAAGACTAAATGTTTTGGATTTTATCCAAGAGACACTAGGGAGACATTGCAACAGTTAATTTTATTTTCTAAACATTGTATTCATCATCTAAGAGTAACTTTCAAAGTATGGAGAAATGCTATCTAAATTATGTCATCTTAGACCAGTGATTTTCAACTGGGGGCAGTTTTGCCACCCAAGGGACGTTTTGGCAACGTCTGGAGGCATTTTTGGTTGTCACACTGGGAGGGACTACTACTGGCATCTAGTGGTTAGAAGTCAGGGCTGCTGCTAAACGTGCAGCAAAGCATAGGACCCACGACAAAGAACTATCTGGCCTAAAATGTCAATAGTGCTGAGGTTGAGAAGTCCTATATCAGACTTTCAACAGAATCATGTATATATTGACAACATTGCTAGCATCTCAGTGCAGTTATACAGTGCTCTTAACTAAGAGTAAAGAACTTTGATTTAACCAAGAAGTTTAGTGAAAGAGCTGTTCCTCTAAAATATTCAATTAATTCTAATGTACACATATATTTTTCCTTTGTAGTAAACTGGGTTTTTTCCTTATTACTTCCAGAAAAGTAATTTGTGTTACTTTGCTACAGCCTAATACAGCCTTCACTACCATTCCAAAATGTGATTTCCTATAATGGTTTTAGATGCTGTCTCAGAAGTGTGAATACCGTTTAAAGCAAGCGGCTATTTTAAGCAATGCTTTGTGCCTTGGTAGCCATTAATCAGCTCCCATGTGGTTTTAAAAATTCTACTTTTAGTAGAAGGTAATGACCAGAATCTTATGTTCATAGGTGAAATTTGGTTTTGTTAAATTATATAACAAATACAGTAAAATAGTATAATCTGTAAGCACAGAAACAAAATAAGAGATCATCATAATGTTGAAATACAGCATTTTCTAGTGATTGTACCAGTTTTTCTGTGTGCTACTTCTGCAAATCGTTTGATATGAGTCATGGAACCTTTTTCTTTACAGATTCCATAAGCAGTACAAAGAACCCCTGAATACGTTTCACTCAGATTCATCAGTTGTTAACATTTGTTCATACTCTTTTTTTAATCATTTCTCTTCTCTCTCCTATATATGCTTATATGCAGTATGTATACATCATAAACACACATTCTTACATACATAGTTGTAATGAATCATTTGATAGTTGCAGAGGTCATGCCCCTTTACCCCTAAATACTTCAGAATAATAATACTGTAATCTACAGTTCTTATTAAAATTTTGCCAGTTGTCCCAGTATTATCCTTTATAGCATGTTATTAATCTGGTCCAGGATCAAATCCAGATCACACATTGCATTTAGTTTTCATTCCTCTGTAGCCTCCTTTAATGCGTAATGGTTCCTCAGCCTTCCATTGAGTTGGTCTTTCATAACATTGACATTTTTTAGGAATGCAGGCCATTTATATTGTAAAATGTCCTTCAATTTGGATTTGTGTGATTCAGGTTATTCGTTTTGGTAGGAATACTACAGGAGCAATGCTGTGTCCTTTTCAGTGCATGATACCAGGAGACACAGGATGTCGTTATATCTGATTGTTGATAGTAACTTTTAAGCACAAAAATACTTGTGGCTCATTAGTTTCTTCTTTTGTCTCCTCTTTAAGAACTGCTTCAGGTAGAAATCTCAGGACAGGAATACATAGCTTTCTTTGGAAGGGAAGACACTACTGAGTGTCTAATATGTGCTAAGCACATGCTATGTAATATCTCCTTATAGTTCTCACAGCAATTCTTTATTCATTAGCATCTACTGTGTATCATACAAGAAACAATCCCTAGCCTCAAAAAATTCACAATCTAGGGCAAACACAATTACAATGCAGTGGTCAGCGCTAGGAGAATGGAATGCACAGCTGCTGTGGGAGCCTTCAGGAGGGGTGCCTAACTCAGCATGAGGGACCCTCATCAAGGATGGCTTCCTAGAGTCAGTGAAGCTTGAGCCAAGACTTGAAGATGATTAAGAATTAGTGGAAGCAGAGGAGGGGACATTATAGGCCAAAGAAACAAAAGCATAAGAATTTGAGAGAATGTGGAGCATGGCTTGTTCTGAGAATCAGAGCGGTTTTAGGATGGGCCAAGCCTATGGCACACATGGGGATCCCCAGGAGAATATGCTGAAAAGATAGTCATGTCCAGAGCATTGAGGCTTCTGTGTGTTATCTGAGGAGGTTGAAGTCTATCCTGAAGTTCTACGAGCGGCCAGTGAGGATTTTTAAGGGAGGAGGAAGAAGATCAGTCATTCGTTAAACAGGTAGTGAGCATTGTCTGTCCCGAGCCTTATTCTAGGGACTGGGAATTTAGCAGTGAATAAGAGAAATGTCTCTTGCTCTTGTGGAGCTTGCACTCTTGAATCACATTTTAAAAGATCCTGCTATCAATAAAGTAAAGAATAGATTAGAGGCACAGGGACTAGTTAAAAAGTAATTAAATAACCCCACTCTGTGGTTACCTCCACTTTGTAGAAATTTTTTAAATTGCCTTTACCTATAGCTATAATGTCACAAAATTGAGAGTGAGAGTAGTGTCCTAGATAAACATCATTTATGCCAATTACCCTATGAATTTCAATTATCTACTACACTGTGTAAGCAATTTAAGATTATTCAGTTTCTTTTTTTCATGTTACAGAATCTGACAGCTCATAGTTATTTTTTAGAAATGTTGATCCTTAAAAGGAATCTAACAGATTTCCCAGGACTCAGACATATTACTTGGTTCTTCCTCTTTTCTTCATGTCTGTGATGTATAATTAATCATAGATTACTTCATTTTGTTTCATTTCATTTACAACATTTATGAGCTTCACTTTGTCAGAATGAAATGCTTGTCCCCTCCTTTCCTTTCCAAGGTGGCATAATTAATGTTAGCATCTTTTTTAACAGACTACACAAAGTTTAGTGGCTGGATTAAATCAAGTCATTAACATAATGTGCCACCCAATTTGCCCCTATCTCTCTTCGTTTCCAGGACATCAAAGTGCCACAGAGCACCAGTGTAATTGGGCCTTGCTGGCCTGTCAGGTTCCGTCAGCCTGATGACTGCTGCTTTTACTAAAAAGCTTCTAGGCATGATAATTACTGGGGGTGGGGAGTCTGAGAAATGTAAAACTTTGGACATTTCTCTATGAATATTTTATTAATTTGAATAATCAGAAGTTAACAGTATCAATTTGATGTATAATACATTGATTAAAAGCCTTGTTTTAGGTCCTCAAAATAGACATCAAAACCGAAAGTTTGCATCTGCCATAGCATTAAAAAAAAAAGAATTATCAATCCTTCTTTCACATTATTACTAATTTTACCATTTAAGCAATGCAGCTCTCAATTTTTACAACTAAATATATTGCCTTCAACTCACAGATTTCTTAAAGTGTGCCCACAGGTGAGAATGGGAGATCACAGGCTAAAGAGTAATGATCTTTTTTGTGCAATGCACATTTACATCTTTCTCCATTCCTACTAATAGCAGTTTTGTAAAAGCTGCCATATTCAATCGGACTGAAATTCAGTTCCACCCAGATGCCAGGTTCTCTTGAACTACATGAGCTGGCATTCCCAGGTGATCGCAGTAATGATGTCCAGCAAAATATGTTTTAAAGCTTTGAAAAGCAAAATGCATAAAGCAGCTCACCACTTTTAGCACTCATGTTTTACACGTTGTTAAATCACTTCAGAATCAAAGATGATATCCTATCAGTGGGTAGAGTAAGCCCCTCCCACTGTTTTACATACGGAAGCTTAAGCTAGATGACCAGAAATGCTGGATTACTCTCCTGATATTGATTGCCTTTAAAACTGTTTTTTATATTTTGTAACTTAATTATCTCTTACTAATATACCACGGACATCTTTCCATAGCAGTATACTCTATTTCTTTTTTTGCATATGCATAATATTACATTGTATAGCTGTACCATATTTATTTAAATAAGCACCTTTTGGTGGACCCTTTGGTTTCTATCAGTTTTTGCTAATACAGACATTTCCAGATTAAGTGCTTTTGTACAGAACATTTTTACACAAAATGTGTAGAAATTACTGTTTCCTCATATCATACTTCATGTCAAATTTATGAATAAGAAATACCTCACTGATGATTCCACTTAAAAAGAAGCAAACAAAAAGGTATATTTGTTCATACATAGTATATTTGTACATACATACATATGTATTTTTTTTTCACACACACACACTGTGTTTTATTTTTACAAGAGATAAATAAACTGACGCCAAGCATTGTAAATGGATGACCACAACAAAAGCAACAATGATTGCAATTACCAAACATGAAACACACTCATACTGTGTCATAATAGTGACATTCAGTCCAGGAATCCTCCACGGTAACAGCTCCTTTACTTTGCAGTGATAATTGATTTGTATATTTTTTGCCTCTGAGTCCTTGTGGGATATATATTTTTTTTATTCAAACAGAAAGTCACAAAAATTATAATCATCCTCATCAGTTCACTCAGTCCCATGTAATTAATTTTTTTTTCATCTTGATCTTTTGTTAGCACTTCTGTGAATTCATCAGTTTTCCATTAGAGTTCTGAAAATGCTTATTCATTCAGTTCAGCAGTATAGTCAGTTACCAGAAACCTGTACTTGTCAGAGTCTTTGCCATGAATTCCTTGAAGATGAAACCCTTTTATAGGAACATTTTTGCAAAAGCAACAGAGTACACCCAGAACTGTCTGTAAATGACAAAAGACTTAAAAATGACCACAGTTAAAAATTTGATGAAAGTTCATGATAATGCAATTGACAAGGAAATTTAGTTATTTCTGAGATATACATTCTAAAGTAATAACTAGAATTATGACTTATAACATTATACCAGAACATATAAGATTTTTAGAAATTTCATGTAATGTCTGAAACATTTATGTTAACATATTTCCATACAAATAACCCAAAGAAAGTTTAGTATTAGTTGTTTTTTTTGTTTGTTTGTTTATACTGCAGGTTCTTATTAGTCATCAGTTTTATACACATCAGTGTATACATGTCAATCCCAATCGCCCAATTCAGCACACCACCATCCCCACCCCACCGCAGTTTTCCCCCCTTGGTGTCCATACGTTTGTTCTCTACATCTGTGTCTCAACTTCTGCCCTGCAAACCAGTTCATCTGTACCATTTTTCTAGGTTCCACATACATGTGTTAATATACAATATTTGTTTTTCTCTTTCTGACTCACTTCACTCTGTATGACAGTCTCTAGATCCATCCACGTCTCAACAAATGACTCAATTTCGTTCCTTTTTATGGCTGAGTAACATTCCATGGTATATATGTACCACAACTTCTTTATTCATTCATCTGTCGATGGGCATTTAGGTTGCTTCCATGACCTGGCTATTGTAAATAGTGCTGCAATGAACACTGGGGTGCATGTGTCTTTTTGAATTATGGTTTTCTCTGGGTATATGCCCAGGAGTGGGATTGCTGGATCCATACATATGTATTTTTATATGAGCATACAGATATAACATTTAGGTTTATGTAAGCAAAGAAAATGTCTGGAAGTATATAATCCAAATACTGTTAGCAATGAGTATCTCTGGGACATGGGTCAGGGCAAGGGTCAGCAAACTATGGCCCACGTGCCAAATCCAGCCCTCTACCTATTTTTATAAATAAAGTTTTATTGGAGCACAGCACACTCATCATTTACATATTGTCTGTGGCCACCTCACTGTACGAGAGCAGAGTTGAGTACTTGCAACAGAGACCATATAGCCTGGAATGTGAAAAATATTTGCTGTCTAGCCCTTACAGAAAAAAATTTGCCAAGCCCTGAGTTAAAGAATGGGTGGAAACAAGGAACTTCTATATTTTACTTTTTAGGATTTATATTGTCGGATTATTTTTAGTGATGAATAGAGATTGCTTCTAAAAAGGAAATAATTCGTTAGCTCATTCTGTACTAAAATGTTAAATAATAACTAAAGAACAGTTTAATATGAATTGTAGAAGCTTTTCTATAAATAGAAAGGGCCAACAAATAAAGGGTGAATCTTTTCTGGTTTAGAGCAGTGGTTCTCAAAGTGTGGTCCTCAGACCAGCAGCATCAGCATCTCCTGAGAATTTGTGACAGATGCAAATTCTTGGGCCCCACACTAGACCTAAGGAATCAGAAGCTCTGAGACTGGAGCCTGGAAATCTGTGTCTTGTCAAGCCTTTCAGGTCATTCTGGGGTGTGCTAAAATTTGAGAACCACAGCTTTAGGGAAAGGCAGTACTTCTCACCATGGCTGCATATTAGAACCACCTAGGAAACATTTCTAAATGCCAGGGCCCAGGCTCCACTCAGATCAGTTAGATCAGAATTTTGTTTAAAACTCCCCCAGTGGTACTGATGTGCAGCCAAAATTGAGAACCACTGTTCTATAACATCTGTTCTCAGTGATGGTGAAAGTAGAATAGCATATCAAAATAACCTGAAATTGAGGGTCATTTTTTAAATTCTCTCCTTCCTTCACAGTACTGCCATAGTAAGCCACTTTTAATGATGAAAATGTGTCATATCCCTCAGGTGTATTAGGACAGGAAAAAATACTCCAGTCATCGCTTTAGAACATGCGGTAACAAACTTCTGTAATTTGCTGACCATTACAGATACAGTAATTTACATGGTATATAAGGGAGACAGTGTTCTAAAAATAAGCATTCTTAACCCTAGCACGAGTCTGATCTCCATCACTGAAGTTTTCACTATTTATATTATTTGTTCAACGTAGTATCTTTTAACAGAACGTAATGAGAAAAGAAAGGTTACTGTCACCAATGGAAACTAGATTAGGTTTGTTTTGTTTGTTAAAAACATTACCATTATTTGTGTGTGTGTGTGTTAATTCCCAATTTGGGAAGTGAAGTAGGGATCTAAAGTATCTCAGAAATAGTAAGCAGTATGTCGGAAATACGTATTAAATCACTACTTCTGTATTAATTGTTGTGTGTTAATTTTATAATGGTAGAGTATTCAACATGCAATGTATGATTTTTGTTGTTTTATGCTGTCATTGTATCTCAGCTGCTCAGGTGTCACTTAATAAATAAATACTTAACTATTAAAACTATTAAAATGGAATAATCTCTGTAAAAAGAAAAAGAAAAAACATTATTACTTCAACAGTTGAAGTTTCTCTTTACTCTTATTTCTCCCAAAAAGCTATTATTTTTTTAAAAATCAAAAACTTTTCAGTCAAAACTTGTATGAAGAGTGGATTTGATTCCCAATCAAATTCCTTCTAAGTAGAAGCTTTGGAGCCTAGTGTGAGGTCTAGGGGACTTATTTCGAGTCTTTGAGATGACTGTGCCAGCCCCCAGCCTGAAGAAGAGAAGTTGTAAGGATCGCCATTAATCGTTATGCAGCCTACCCTACTCACGTATGGCTCTGTCAATACCAATGAAGAGTTGGACTTTTTTTTTTTTATAAATTTATTTATTTTATTTATTTATTTTTGGCTGCGTTGGGTCTTCGTTGCTGAGCATGGGCTTTCTCTAGTTGCTGTGAGCGGGAGCTACTCTTCTTTGCGATGCACGGGCTTCTCATTGCGGTGGCTTCTCTTGCTGCGGAGCACGGGCTCTAGGGTGCACGGGCTTCAGTAGTTTTGGCGCATGGGCTCTACAGCGCAGGCTCAGTAGTTGTGGCACATGGGCTTAGTTGCTCTGTGGCATGTGGGATCTTCCCAGACTCCGGGTCGAACCCATGTCCCTTGCATTGGCAGGCGGATTCTTAACCACTGCACCACCAAGGAAGTCCCAGTTTGACTTTTTTTTTTTTTAATTTTTATTTATTTTTTTGCTGTGTTGGGTCTTCGTTTCTGTGCGAGGGCTTTCTCTAGTTGTGGCAAGCGGGGGCCACTCTTCATAGCGGTGCGCGAGCCTCTCACTATCGCGGCCTCTCTTGTTGCAGAGCACAGGCTCCAGACACACAGACTCAGTAGCTGTGGCTCACTGGCCTAGTAGCTCCGCGGCATGTGGGATCCTCCCAGACCAGGGCTCGAACCCATGTCCCCTGCATTAGCAGGCAGATTCTCAACCACTGCGCCACCAGGGAAGCCCCCCTGCAGTTTGACTTTTTGAACCAACTATTTTGAGCTTGTCTTAGAGCTCACTTCAATTAAACTTTTATTCTTAAGGGGCATAGACATAGATCATCACCTTCTATTTCCATTTTGTGTCTATTGTTTTGTTATAAAGTACCAGGTTCTACATACCTTGGCTCCTATAGGTAGGCTTTAATTATATTTATTTACACACACACATACACATATACAAAGTATTTTTATGCTGATAAAATAATACTCATGTAAACTTATATACCATTTGGGAAGTAACTTGATAATCCTACGAAGCTGACTTTCTCATACGTATCACCCAGCAATGCCAAGAGAACCACTCGCATACGCAAGAAAACATAAAAGGGTGTTCAATGCAACATCCTTTGTAACAGCACAAAATTTTTAACAACTTAATTGTTCATCAATAGAGAAATAAATAGACTAGAGATTATATAGACAATATAAATGGAATTCTATACAACAGTTAATATTAATGAATTAGATTTTAATTATAACCATGAATAAATCTCAAAAATATAGTATTGAGTGAAGAAATTGCAGAATGCTTAATAGACAGTGATACCATTCATATAAAATCTAAAAACAGAAAATAATATGTTGTTTATATATATATGCATACATAGTAGAAAATATAAAAGCTTGTTTGGGAATGATACACACCAACTTCAGGATAGTGGTTACCTCTGGGGGAAATGAGGAAGAAGGGGAAAGGAATTGGGAGGGGGCGCTTTTCCCTGTATCCGAAATATTTTATTTCTTCCACAGTAACAGCAAAAAGATTTAAATCAGATACAGCAAAAAGGTAACATCTGTTTAAGATGTTGAGTACTTGAATATGCCAATTTATTTTCTTTATAGTTTAAAAAGTTAAAGAAATGCTTATTCACTGTAGAATTAAGAATGAAATAAAACTCACGTGCAATCTCACCATAGTGAGATTTAAATCTAACTGACTGAAGCAAGTTCCAAACCTTTATCAGAGGCTATTCTCAGTTAAGCAATACTGTGTTTAAGGGCTGTCAAGTTGAATTAGTTTTTAGAAGCCTAACAATCCAACCCCGTTGTGGCTGCTGTGATGGTTGAAACCAGAGGAAGAATTCAGCATGATCTTCTGAAGTACAACATAAAAAATTTAAGCATGCCAATAAAAGCCCAAGTAAATACTATAGAGAAATATGACCTAAAATGTGAATTATAACATCAGTCAGGAAGCAGTAGTGGAACTGAGCCAAAATCATGAGAACTCTTAATGTTTTTTTTCTCTGAGAGTAATACAAGCTGTCATCACATTTCTAGATCATTCAATCACATAAAGTATAGTGTCCATCTATACAGACAACTAAAAAGAAGTTGCACACAGTTCTTATTTGAGTGATTTCTGTTACTGCTGTTCACCACAATCAGAAATTTTAAATGCTCTTTTTATATGTTGATGCTGACATCTTGCTAACTAGGGAAGCTAATAGGATAACTGGCGAAGAGGACACAAACAGTACTGAGAAGTAGCATCACACCTAGTAACATGTTCACACGCATAGAAAAGAAACAAAACAAGAAAAGCCCAAAGCCTGTCCTGGCTGGCTAACCTATGTATGAGCAGGGTGTAATACAGAGGTATGACCAGTTGTATTCCTCTAGTAATTCTGAACAGACATTATTCTGCATCCGTCTAAAAGGCTATGTTTCAGTCGCTGTCATTTGAAACAGTATATTGTTACCCCTTCCAGTTCTCCTAATTGAAATTTTTTCAGTATTTTATTATGAAAATTTTCAAACATACAGAGAACTTGAGCTCACAACAATACCCTACCCCTAGATTCTACAAAATTGATCGGTGTTTGTAATAGTATTATTTAATTAAAATCTAGAATGGCAAGATTTCTATACATTTTTCAACAGTTAATCACCAACTTCCCAAAACGTAGTAGATACAATCAATATTTGTTAAAGGTGAAAACACTAATAATTGCAGCCTCACGTATTTCTGGCAATATATAAAAGATATTCTGAATAGATAGAGGACATTCAGCGTCCCTTGACTCTATATCATTAAGTATTTATTGAGAGCCAGATCCTAGAGAGGATGTTAAATAGCAAAAGATGAATAAGTTATGGTCCTGGCCTCCAGGAACTCACAGTCTACAGAGAGAGGCACATATGTAAACAAATCCATGCAATACAATGTGACTAAAAAGTGCAGTGAGGGCCCAGAAGAGGAAGCAACTCAGTCTTGGAAATCAGTAATGCACTCATAAAAGGAGTACATGCATGCCCAGGGCCTCAAATAAGTGGAATTTTGTCTGATAGAGAAGATTTCAGATGCAAAAGCTCAGCAATATTAACAGTACACCACAGGTCTGGGGAAATGGCGAGAGTGTAGGGTAATAGGTTTTCAAGCAGAAATGTGATACCTGATTTGTTTTTAGGGAAAGAACTCTGCCACCAGAAGAAGAGTTGAGGCTGCAGGCAAGCAAGTAGACAGACAGGAGTGCCTCACCTCTCTTACAGCCATGAGAATGGAGCCTTTTTTTTTTTTTTTTTTTGAGTGTGTACTGCATAATCACACCAGTGATGCAATAAGCAAGATAATAGTCCCTCTATAACTGAACTTAGAGCCTCGTACCACCCACCTGTCTGCTTACAGTTCTGCCAACCAGTTATTTTTTATGATTCCTTCTGATTTCTCCCTTCTTACTCTATAAAACTACTTTCTAATACTAGGAAACTGTTGAATTAGTTCCTTCCTCAGATCATGTGAGAACATAAAGAAGGAGTTTCTCTAGAGATAAAAATGAGAAAAAAAGAAAAAAAACGCATCTTGTTTTGTGTTTATATCTCCAGTAGCTGACACAGTGTTGAAATATCTTAAGCTTTCTGTAGCTCAGTGAAACATTGAAATATTTAGGAAGTAAAGTGAACAGGAATGAGTGATCTATAGGATATGGTGGATGTGAAAATGGAGATTTGCAAGAATGGCTCCAGGGTCTCCTGGTTCTGGGTGACCAGGTGGATGGTGATGTCATCACCTGAGATAACAAATATCTAGAGGATGAATGAGACTGGAGGAGAGAAGAGATCATGAGTTCATTTCTGACAGTAAGTTGGAGTTGTCTGCTAGTCAGTTGATGTGCTTCTTAATCTTGAAAATCTTCGTATATAATCTAGTTGAACTTTTGATTCACAGAGCCATGAGAACAACCAGAATTGTTCCAGCGTTGAAAAATAAGTTGGCTAGCCCAATTAGCCAAAATTTATAATGTTTAGAAATTGTTTATTCAGGGTGTGCTTCCCTAGATAGATACTGTTTGGAACTTATCACTTTTTGGATTTATTTTAGCTTGATTCATGTAGTATCAAAGGAACAAAGAAATGATAACTAATAACTCTGTCAGTTAAGTTAGGGAATTAAAAAGGACATGCTAGAGGTAATGAGGCTGGGTCAGGGTGGGGGGAATAACAGAAAAAAAAGAAAAAAAAAAATCTAGACCAGAAAGAAGATAGACATCCTAAAAATAATTTTAAAGCTTTTTTTTTTCTTTTTTGGTTCGTACAGTGGGTTTTCTTTTGCTTTACTTGGTTTCGGTATTTTGTTTGTCTGACTGTGATCCAAGTATCTACATTTATTTAGAATTCTATTTTGTACGTAGGCTTATTTGACAGCCCAAGTTCGTTCTTACAGTAACGCAAGTTTTCATATGGGGATTGTACAGTTAATATATTATTAATTTAAAAACCACTTAAATAAATTTTGTTCCCCTGCTATTTAAAAGTTAATTTGTCTCTTCATTGGGTTCTGTGATAAATTTTAAATTCCTCTCCTCACAATGTAGAAATAACCATGTATACCTCTTTTGCCTTTTTATAGCTATTTTCTAAAAATGATTCTTTTGTGCAGAAGCAGGAATGTTTTATGCTATTGTCATAACAATTCTAAGTTTGTCAAATTACAAGTTATGTAAAAGACTTAATTATGCACTGTGCTGCAGTTGAGCCAGAATTATAAAATATGTGTGTGCGTGCTATTTTGACAACCACAATACATTTTAAGGCAAAATAATATCATTTAAAATACTTTCTTTACCATGTTAGTCTTCGGCAAGCAGAGAAGGGCTTTTCTGAAGTGAGATTAGACAATAGAGCCAACTTCATTTTTTATGCACGTGAACGGAGAGGGCTTGAGGTTATTAGTTGAAAC
The DNA here is from genome assembly GCF_964374135.1 of Grampus griseus. Lineage (NCBI taxonomy): Eukaryota > Metazoa > Chordata > Mammalia > Artiodactyla > Delphinidae > Grampus > Grampus griseus. Next base: position 28,112,285 of record NC_139013.1, on the reverse strand, counting down.
CGAGTAACCTTTCCAGGCTTTCATCTCTTTCTTTTCAAATTTGAATATGAAAAGCATATTCAAGTCAAAGACCATCACTTTAATGACATTTGGCAGTTATTTGATTTATTAGGTTTTAGAAAAAATTTTCCTTTAAATATTTCATCATACTATGCTAATCCTAGTAATATTGCCAGCTGCAGCCTTGTACCTGTATTAGTGGAGACAGAATGGTGTGGAATTTTCTCTGTCATCCTAGTAAAATTTCCATGAATCTACTGAATAATAAAATAACCTTATTGAAATATTCAGATTTAGGTTTTTAGTTAAAGTGTCTTAGAATACATAATAAAAGAAAATGTCTTTTGAAAGAAGGGGGTAAAATTACTTCATCAAATATTGAGGGGGTTTGCCAGCAATGGAAATTGTTCTTTATGGGAATATTTTTACAATAGGGTACCTATGCTTTTCAATTTGATTAATTATATTATATACTTTGAAATATCAAAATAGTAATCACTATGGTGCATTTACATACTGATTTACATCTGACAATGAATTCCTAAAAGTTGGTTATATAAGCAGGTCTTAGTATCAGGATTTTTAATTATTATTTTAAGTTATATAATTTATAGTAGGATGCCTCTGAATTTAATAAAGAGAGATTTAGTAAGGGGGAATAAAGAACAAATTTTAAATTGTAAACATTTAAAATCAAATGTAAACATTTAACCGAGGAATTATCTTAGTGTGATCTAATTTTTAAGTCATAGTCTATCATTTGTTTTAAATTATTACTCAAGGAAACATATGTGACTCTCATATAATGTTTGTGACACCAAAATCTATTAAATAAGGATTGAGATGAAAATTACACAAATACATATTTTTAGTTAATTCTGTAAAAATGAGATAAAAATAGATTACAAGAAAATGGGTTAAATTCGATAAAAATTTTCTTTCTTTTGTTTGAAAACTTACTACTTATTGAATGAAATATGTTATGGCAGAATATATAAGTGAATGAACTGTAGCCCTAGTTAATATGGATTCGCGTAGCTACTTATGTTAGCATAGTAGCTATACAGTATTCAACAGGCTTTGATCTCTGAATAACCAAAACTTTCTCAGGTACGGTAGAGTAAATAAAAGCAGTGACAAACATGTATTTCATTACATAGTTTGAAACAAGGCCAACTGATACATGTCATTCTGAAAGTAATCGGAGATGAAGATCTCATAATCTTCATTCCTGATGGACTACTAGTGGGGTATTTATAGCCTCAAATGTAAATCAGGAGACTATTGCCATGACACTGTTAACTTCAAACCCTGGGGCATTAGAAGCTCATTCTCCCTCTCTCTGTCGTGAATAATCTATCATGTGTAACTAGACAGTAGGGTACAATACCTTCCAAAAAAGAAATCAGTGAAGGCCACTGCCTTTATGTTTTATTTAAAATTGATAGTGGAAAAGAGTGAAGGATTTTTTGTTCGTTTTATTTGTTCTGTATCTTTTTTTGTTTTTGCTCTTTAAACAGCCATCAGAAAAAATTCGGATTGAGATCATAGCTCTAAGCCTTAATGATTCTCCAGTAACTGCAGATGATACTATCCAGCGACTATTCATTGAGTGCCGATTCTACAGTCTTCCTGCTGAAGAGACACCTGTGTCACTTCCAAAACCCAAGAGTGGGCAGTGGGTCTACTATAACTATAGCAATGGTAGGTATGGTATTTATAGTATAAACTTTTGTCTATGAAGGAAGGAAGCCAAAGGAACAGGGAAAAATTACATTTCTCTAATGTTCACATAAAATCATGGAAGTGTTGTCAGAATAGATTAATAAAAGTCAAACCTGTAGCATAAGGATTAAGAAATTAAATTTAAGGTACAGTTGGCCCTCTGTATCCATGGTTCCACATCTTCAGATTCAACTAAAATACGTTGGAAAATACTTGGGGAAAAAAATTCCAGAAAATTCCAAGAAGCAAAACTTACATTTGCCATGCATCAGTAACTATTTGCATAGTATTTACATCTATTTATATGATATTAAGTTTTATAAGTAATCCGAGATGATTTAAAAAATACAGGAGGATGTGCACAGGTTATATATGCAAATACTACACCATTTTATATAAGGGGCTTGAGCACCCTCAGATTTTGATATCTGCGAGGGTCCTGTAACCAATCCCCCTCTGATACTGAGGGACAGCTGTAATGCTACAGTTAAAAGAAAACGAAAACAGTGGGAAAACAATGTTTCTAGATGTTCCTGCTATATCATAGAAAAATGCCACCTGTGTCTACAATTGAATTTAATCGAAAAATATGATATTTCAAGGAGAATAAAACTACTAGTTTCTTTATCATATGATTCTAACAATTTAATGGCCTAATTATTTCTGCATTTCTGCTCAATGTCATCACATAGATGTTTTTACAATATACATGTATATCTCTCCCAGTGTCTAGATGCTCAGGATTTTAATTGAGTGATATAAGTTCTTAAAATACTTTTTCATTTTTTAGCCCACACATCCCTTCATAGCAGTAGGCAGGTGTTCTCTTTTAGGGCTTTACCTATCAGCTAGTTGATATGAAAGTCTGCTAGACCCAATAGGCACCCTGTAAATTCTTAGATCAACCAACTTTAAGACGTTTTTAAGGACAGTATATATCAGCGTATAATTAGAGGGGAGTAAAAAGATCATATCAAGCTGCCATGACCCTAAGTTAAAAGTGCTTATTAAGCTCTTCAAAAACCCTATATGAAAACAAACCAGAAAGATGGAGTGTTGCATTATCTTTAGCAAAACAGGCCATCTCATGCTAGTTGAACACCAATATTTTTTTCTCACCAGTTTTATAAATTTCTTTTTTTTTCTTTTTTTTTTTTTTTTTTTTTGCGGTACGCGGGCCTCTCACTGCTGTGGCCTCTCCCATTGCGGAGCACAGGCTCCGGACGCGCAGGCTCAGTGGCCATGGCTCACGGGCCCAGCTGCTCCGCGGCATGTGGGATCTTCCCGGACCGGGGCACGAACCCCTGTCCCCTATATCGACAGGCGGACTCTCAACCACTGCGCCACCAGGGAAGCCCTATAAATTTCATTTTAATCAACATGTATAATCATTCTATTGTACCACTAGGATTACAAATGCTCATGGTTTGTTTGTTTGTTTTGCAGTTGGCATTTTTAGAAACATGCTCATTGCTTGAAATAGTAATCATGAGTATCCAGAGATCTGGTCTAGTCTTCCTCGTATCTGCAGTTCTTACTAGTTACGAGAACTTGGGCAATGTGTTTCAATTTCGTGATTCCCTGTCTTATCTGTTGAATAAGGTGCTAAGAACCCTTCCAGCTCAGATTCTATAATTCTGTGATAACAGGTGGGTTGAGAAGTCACATGGGAAATAAATAACGTGGTCAGGACAAGAATCTGATTTCTCCTTCCTATCATTGACTTGATCTAATAGAACATTTCCAAAAATATTTTCTCAAGCTTCCTAGAGAGCTTTTAACTGCAAAGTATCAGAAAAGTAAGCCATAATTACGATATTATTAGTAATGAAAAAACTCTTTAGTCAACTAATTTTTTTAAAAATATTCCTCAAATTTTTTAAATTATTATTTCTTCTTTTTTTTTTCTTTTTTTGGCTGCGTCAGGTCTTAGTTGCAGCACGTGGGATCTTTCCTTGCAGCACACAGGCTTCTCTCTAGTTGTGGCATGCGGGTTTTCCCTCTCTAGTTGTGGTGCATGGGCTCCAGAGCACATGGGCTCTGTAGTTTGCAGCATGCAGGCTCTCTCGTTGAAACGTGCGAGCTCAGTAGTTGTTCAGTGTGGGCTTAGTTGCCCCATGGCATGTGGGACCTTAGTTCCCTGACCAGGGATTGAACCCACGTCCCCTGCATTGGAAGGCGGATTCTTTACCACTGCACCACCAGGGAAGTCCCTAGTCAACTAATTTTAACGAAGGTACCACCCAAGAAAAGAGACAAGCCCTTCTGGTTTTTGTATTATTCGTTGTAAAGGGCAGCAGTAGACTGTTTGGTTGGACTGACAACAAAATTGTTTTTTAGAAATTGGTTGTACATTGAGACACTTGGCCATGCAGCAGAACACAGGTTTCCATTTGCTTAAGGAGCAATGCAAATCATTCTTTGGATGAAACCTGTGATACATGCTCAAGTATCCTGAATTTTGTACATTCTCACATGGTGACCTAGGTCTGTTTGAGGCTTTTTGTTGGTTTATTGGTTGGTTGGTTGGCATTGATTTGGTTGTTTTAAATGTTTTCCTTTTACTGCAAGATACCCTACTATCTAAATGGTATTTTAAGAGTTGCTTATGTTTCTAATGAATTAGTCATTTGATATCAACAAGAAAACTAGTAATCTATTAGAATTTAATTCATTAGAAGTGTTTACTGTACCTTTCTGCAGCTTCTATTCCTACCTATTGAGATTTGACTATATAGAATTTTCAAGGTTAACTGAAAAGAATTTTAAGGATATTTATCTGATGGGAAGGGAGAGGAATGTACTTTGTGCTTAGAAGCAAATTAATGCTGTTCTATATCTACTGTATCTGAAAAAATGAAGTCCTAGATCATCAGCAAATTTGAGAAATAACATTAACCTTGGAGAAGGTTTATTTTTCACTTAAGTAGGACATACTGAAAGTGTTTATTTTTAAATTACTATGTTTGCATCTCCTTCATTGCAGGAGAATCTCCTTGAATCTTTGGTTAATAAGTAACTATCTCACTCATCTAATTATTGTAATGATTAACCATTCACTTGTTATTTGATATAAAAGGTCAATGTAAATGTAGGCTTACATCTTCCAAATCTTATTAAATGTTAATGAAAGTAGTTTTATTTCCAAACTGACGTTTTCATTGAGACAGAAAATTTAAAGGACAGTTAGTACATGCTGGCTTCTATTTGAACACCATACCAGGCGAGAGGTTAACCAGACCTTGCAATGATTTTTACCCTGCATTATGACTTGAATCTATTCAAAAGGGATTTGTATACTGAGGCCTAAATTAGGTACATAAAATGAGAGGTTTAGACTAGAGATCCCCAGGATTATTCATAGCCTGCTTCAGTCTCTTTATTAAGAGGTGTTAATACCAGTTTCACATACACGAAATATATATCTTTTTAGGGCTACGAATAGTAGAAGAAAAAAGAAAAGAATCAACGTTGAATTAACTTGCTAGACACTGGTAGCAAGAACAAAACATTTGTATTTTATTGGGCTTGAAAAATTTGCTTGGAGAACGCTGAGAAAGCAAGAAAATAGTTTGGAAAAGAATAAGATTAATGGTAGGTCTACAGAATGTTGTCTGGGCTGAATAAAGTCTTCTAGGGAGTTGACAGTGGGAAGAAAAAAGATTAATGAAATCGTCCAGAGTTTTTATGAGACTTATACAGATCTAGGCCTTTAGTCTCTGAGCATTGAATGGTCTATCTGTTGGAACAATTAAAGTTTAATGCAGAAGATGAAAAGGATGCAGAACTTTAGATTTTGTTACTAATGGGAGGAAAAACTTGGCAAAGGTAAGGACTGGGGGGATGATAACACTTCAACACAAAAGTTATCTTCAAGGTTATCAACCCTTTATATAATTAAACCATCTGCTTCTGCCAAATGACATTGATAAAGAAAATAAGGATTTCTCCAGCCTGCAGAAGTGAGGGATGTGTTTTTAATGGTAGACAATTCAAGATCAACTCAAGTATTTGGACTACTGGTTTGTATCTTGTTTGAGACACATGCTTTCAGTAAATTTATGTCAAAATCTAGCAAGTCCTAAACAAATGTGATTTCTGATGAGAATGAAAGGTAGATAGCTTAACTTTTGGAGAGTTCTGATACATTTCATAATCACCAGAATTGCTTTTTAAAGGATGAATTTCAAGTTTTGAAATTGTAGATTTTTTTTTTAACCATCTAATTCAGAACACCAAATGGATGTCCTTGAGATCATGACCTAATTAGAGGTAACCAAAGTGTCTCTATCTCCCACATGTTTGATACAAAAAAAATGTTTACTAGTTCCTGATCCTTTTCAAAAATCAGGCAAAGGAGTGTTGGGCCCAAATGTTGGTTCTCAATGGTATCCTGACCAGCAGCAGCAGCAGCTGGGAAGATATTAGAAATGCAAATTCTCAGGCCCTACCCCAGACCTACTGAATTAGAAATTGAAGGTGAGCTCAGTAATCTGCATTTTTAACACATCCTCCAGGGATTCTGATGCGCATTAAAGACTAAGAACCATTAGGCTAGATTAAGATCCCCAGTCTAGGCCTTGTTTGTGCAAGCAGGAGAGCTGTGTAGTTCTAACTTGGTACACTTTTGGAGAACCAAACTCATCAGTAAGTAGCTTGAGTTTTTTTGAAAAGGAATTTTTTTTTTTTGAAGTATAGTTGATTTACAATGTTGTGTTAGTTTTAGGTGTACAGCACAGTGATTCAGTTATAGATAGATAGATAGATAGATAGATAGATAGATAGATAGATAGATAGACAGACAGACAGATATCTTTTTCAGATTCTTTTCCCCTATAGCTTATTACAAAATATCCCCTATGTATAGTCCCCTATGCTATACAGTAGGTCCCTGTTGTTTATCTATTTTATATATAGTGGTGTGTATCTGTTAATCCCAAACTCCTGATTTATCCCTCCCCCTACCTTTTCCCCTTTGGTAACCATAAGTTTGTTTTCCATGTCTGTGGGTCTGTTTGTTTTGTAAATAAGTTCATTTTGATCTTGTTTTTTTTTTTGATTTCACATGTGAGCGATATCATATGATATTTGTCTTTATCTGGCTTACTTCACTTAGTATGATAATCTCTAGGTCCGTCTATGTTGCTGCAAATAGCATTATTTCACTCTTTTTAATGGCTGAGTAATATTCCATTGTATATATGTACCACACCTTCTTTACCCATTCATCTCTCGATGGACATTTAGGTTGCTTCCATGTCTTGGGTATTGTGAATAGTGCTGCAATAAACATTGGGGTGCATGTATCTTTTCGAATTATAGTTTTCTCTGGATATATGCCCAGGAGTGGGATTGCAAGATCATATGGTAACTCTATTTTTAGTTTTTTAAGGAACCTCCATACTGTTCTCCATAGTGGCTGTACCATTTTCCATTCCCATCAACAGTATAGGAGGGCTCTTTTTTCTCCACACCCTCTCCAGCGTTTATTATTTGTGGAAAAGGAATTTTTGAAAGTGTTTAGTCAAGAGAACTGGTTAACACACCTGGACCAGATGTAAATATCTAAAGCAATATCCCTTTAAGAAAGAGTGAAAGGAGGGCGAGATGGCCTCTCTTGATACAGCAATGGAATTCTCTCTCACATCCCAGTCTGTGCTAACAACATGGTTGCAGTTTAAACAGCAGGAAGAGCTCTGGCTTCATGTGGAAGAAGGAGAAGGTATAGCATGGAGGTTAAGAAGGCAGGCCATGGGGCAGACCTCCCTGGATTCAAATTCTAGCTCCACCACTTTCTAACTAGGTAACCTGAGGCAAATTACTTACCTTCTCTGGGTCTGCTTAATCATCTGTAAAATGTGGGTCAGCATGGTTCTTAACAGATGTGATTGCAGTAAGGAAAGTATTGAGTGTAGTACATAGTACATAATAAACATCGCTCAATAAATGGTGGCCATCACTATTTTTATCTTTGTCAAGAGAATAGGATATACAGTGTGCTGGTCAACTGGATGAAGCAGAAGGTGTCACAACTATACCATTTTTTTACCAATTTCAATGGTAAAGATTTTTTTAAAAAAAAGTTAAACATAGAATTGCCAAAGATTTAGCAATTGTACTTTTGGAAATGTACCCAAAAGAATTAAAAGCAAGGACTCTGACAGATGTTTGTACACCATGTTCATCACAGCATTATTCACAATAGCCAGAAGGTGAAACCAACCTAAATATCCATCAAAAGACAAATGAATAAACAAAATGTGCTGTGTTTGTATGTATGTGTGTGTATGTGTATATACATGTACATACAGGAACATTATTGAGTCTTAAAAAGGAATGAAATCCTAACACATGCCATAGATGAACCTTGGAAACATTATGCTAATTGAAATAAGCCAGACACAGAAGGATAAATATTATATGGTTCTACTTATAAGAGGTATCTAGAATAGTCACAGTCATAGAGACAGAAGGTAAAATAGTGGTTACCAGGGGCTGAGAGGAGGAGGGAGTAGGAAGTTACTGTTCAGTGGGTGTGGTTTCAGCTGGAGATGATGATAAAGTTCTGGAGATGGATAGTGGAGATGGCTGCAAAACAGTGTGAATGTACTGAATGCCACTAAGCTGTATACTTAAAGATGCTTAAAATACTAAATTTTATGTTATGTATATTTTATCACATTAAAAAAATTTTTCAAGCTGTTGAGATTCATCAGAACTGGTCTAGTTTAATTGAAAGACTATTTGGATGCTAGACGTTGAATTCAGTCTTTTTTTTTTGTTTTAAATCACTGAGATTACCCTTGTTTTCAAGCAATGTAGACCACTATAATTAACAACACTGTATTGTGTATTTGAAAGTTGCTAAGAGAGTAAAAAAAATTGTCACCATGTGAGGTGATGGATGTTAACTCACTATGATAAATATTTTGCAATATATACATATATCAAATCATTATGTTGTACTCCTAATACTCATACAATGTTATATGTCAGTTATATCTCAGTAAAACTGAGAAAAATTATCACAAAAGAAATGTAGGCCAGTATGGCTTAAAAGCTTTAGAACTCTGAAGTCAGAAAGGATATGGTCTACCATATCTTGAATTGGTAATTAACAGCAAAAACAAAAAATTCCGATTTGGAAAAAAAAAGTTCAAATTTAGCTTGGTGTACTGGTGGCCAAATGAGGTCCCATCTTCCAGCATTAGTGGAAAAGCATGACTTTTTTTAAAAGCATGCCTTTTTAGCATTGATAAGTAAAACACTATATTTACAAAATTTACAAGAACCCTTTGTCTTTTATGATTCCTGTAAATCTCAGTAACCTGTATCATTGGTCACATTTACTAATATGGTATCGTGCAAAGAGCAAAAAGCTAAGAGCTGCTGTTTGACCTTGGTTCTTCCTTCTCTTAAACTACCAGCCCACCTCCACACAGACCTTTGTGCCTCACTCAGTGCCCAGCACGTGCCATCCCTGGCCCTCGGCTAATATTTGCTCAACTAGCCAACGATTAAATGAGTTGATAGCATCATAATTTGAGATTGAACTCAAATTGTCCAGGGAAACATTCTCAGTATGAAATATGTTTGTTCCCAACGTAACCTGGCTTTAGAACTGTCATGGTATCTTTTCACCCTTTGTGTATTTTTGATCAGGGATTATCTCTAAATTGAGATCTGGTCACAGGAGAGACTTTAGCTCCAAAATGGCACCTGAAAAAGAAATGTCTTCAGAAGTTAACGCATGGCTGAAAGGCTGCCGAGCTGAGAAAAAATAATCAGAATGAAAATTAGAGTGTTCACACTCTGAGATGCCATTTTCCCAAAGTGCAGACATTTACAGTTTCACGTGTTCACTGTCTTCTTCCTTGTGGGTCTTTAGATGAGTTACCTAATCTTATATTTCAGCCAAGTAAAGTCTAACCACACTCCTGCATGCCAGCGTGAACCTTTGAAAACCAAAGACAAACTTCACACCCTAAAAAGCCTCTCTCTCTCCCTTCCACCACAGGTCTATGCCGTACCCCCACCCAACCACCAGCAAGCGTCAGTGTGTGGATTTCCTCAACCCATTGCGCTAGGATGCCTCTTTTATTGCATGTTGTGGCAGGAGAGAAGGATTAAATTACCAGGGCTGTCAGGAAGGACAAGCTCTCTGCCATACATTATCATATCACTTGCTTCTTGGGTGAAAGAAAATGCAGTAAATCCCTCAAATACAAAGCAATAAAGACCGCTGGCTTTTACTGTCACGACTGCCACTGCCATTAACAGGCAGTGACAGCGATGTGGCACTCTTAGATGTTGCTTGTATCTTTTCTGACAGTGTGTACGTAAACCTGCCAGTGACATGACATTAGATCACATGACTATTCAGATTTGATTCTGGTTTCCAGCGCGGCTTTCTTTTCCCTTGCGTACAAGTGAGGTGGTATGACTTGAGTCTCTAAAAACAGGTATTTATACAAATACAGAATGGTACTAATGTAGCATATTCCTGAGTGACTTCTTGTGGATTTTTTTTTTTTTGGTTTAGTGATCTACGTGGATAAAGAAAACAACCAAGCCAAGAGAGACATCTTAAAAGCTATACTACTTAAACAAGAGATGCCTAATAGAAGGTACATTTAAGCATTCTAAATTATCTGGCGGTTTATACAAAGTAGATCTCTGTAGCGTGGTGTGGTGGGGAAAGAAAAGCACAAGATGAGGAAGCAGAACACCTTACTTCCCTGATTCACTCAGTGTCCTTGAATGAGTATGTGACCTCTCTGGGTCTCTTTCCTCCTAGAAATATCACAGCCCTGCCTACCATACAGAGTAACTGTAAAGATCCTATATCGTGCTTTGCAAACCAAAAGACTGTACAGTGTAGTATATAAAGTATCCCATTGTCAGTCAGGTATAAGTGTAAAGCACCTAACAGTGATTGCCCCGAGGGGGCGCTCTGGACTCAATGGCTGGAATATAAATTCTTGTTCTATCACTTACTAGCTGTCTGACCTCAGACAACCACCCTGTGCCTCACTTTCTGCATCTGTAAAATGGAGATAATACAGGGTGGTTGTAAAGATTAAATGAGATGATATGTGTAAGATGGATAGAATAGCGCCTGACACAGAGTAAGAGCACAGTAAGTATTCATTGCCGTCATTATAAGCAGTAGTAATATTATTATTTGTAATAGCTCATCAGCCTTTCATACTAATTTTTACCTCACTAGCACTTTTTAATAGTTCATCATTTCATGTTATTTTTAATGCTTTTGGGGGGCAAACTTGAACAGGACACTTTGCATTTTTGGTCAGTAGAGAAATTATACCCTTTCGAGAAGGAAAAAAACCTGATCTTAATAAATTCTTGCTGGACTTCCCTGGTGGCGCAGTGGTTAAGAATCCGCCTGCCAGTGCAAGGGACACGGGTTCGAGCCCTGGTCCGAGAAGATCCCACCTGCCACAGAGCAAGTAAGCCCATGAGCCACAATACTGAGTCTGCGCTCTAGAGCCCGTGAGCCACAGCTACTGAAGCCCATGTGCCTAGAGCCCATGCTCCGCAACAAGAGAAGCCACCGTAGTGAGAAGCCCGCTCACCGCAACGAAGAGTAGCCACTACTCGCCGCAACTAGAGAAAGCCCATACACAGCAACGAAGACCCAACGCAGCCATAAATAAATAAATAAATAAATAATTTTAAATAAATAAATAAGTTCATACTTTTGATTGAGCTCCCATCCATGCAGTCTGAGGAGTTATCTAAGTGCTACCCATCAACCCCTGAGGTGGGGCTTCGCCAACGCCCCTCTGCTGGCTTGTTCCCGTTGGCCTGGGTGGACCCGTTATCTCCCCATTGTCCTCTTCTCCTTGCCTTTATGGCCCATCAGTGACAAAGCCTCTCACTGCCTCAAACCAGCACTTACCCGTCCCCCACCTGAGAAAGAGACTGAGGTTCATCTGTTTCCTAGACATCAGGAAGTGAAGATTAACGACATTATATTTTTCAAAAGAGCTTCCAAACTAGCATCTGATCTTCCGTTTCATGAAATGAAACTGAAATTCTTAGCTCTTAGGATCTGACAGTGGCTTTTTCTTTAACTCCTTGAAATACGTGTATTATTTCCTTGGATTTTTTTTTAATATTTATTTATTTGGCAGCGTCGTGTCTTAGTTGCGGCATGCAGGATCTTCATTGTGGCACACAGTCTCAGTAGTTGCGGTGTGCGGGCTCTCTAGTTGTGGCATGCGGGCTCAGTAGTTGCAGCACTCAGTCTCAGTAGTTACAGCACGTGGGCTTTCTAGTTGTGGTGTGTGGGCTCTAGAGCACGTGGGCTTAGTTGCCCCACAGCATGTGGAATCTTCGTTCCCCGACCAGGGATCAAAGCTGTGTCCCCTGCATTGGAAGGAGGATTCTTAACCACTGGACCACCAGGGAAGTCCCTCCTTGGATCTTAATTCTGAAGAAAGAGTAGGAAAACCCTATTAATTGCCCTGAGGTTCTGTTTTTCCCAGGACGGTAGATAATCACTCAGGTTTAACCTACTTTGTATACTTCAGCTTCTTTCAAGGCCACCTCAAATACCACTGGCCCCCTGGGGTATCCCAGGTCACTAGTGATTAAATGGCACTGGCCATGTCATCTACTTCTCTGTGGTCAAGAAGCTGGGTCATCACTGCCCAGAACTGAACTTTAAAAATAAAAAAAAGTCCACCATAGCTGTAATGACTCCCACTCTCCCATCATTGTTTCCCTAAAAATTTTTAAATGTCCACAGAGGCACAAACGTTCATGTCATTTTAGATACTGCAAGAGGCACTGCAGGTGCAGAGTGACTGGCTCGGGGCTGATGACAGCTGAGGGCTTGGAGCGCCGGCCACGTGCTCATCGGACTGCCAGGGGAGGGATGGGGCCATCATGGGAGAATAGCCCTGTCCCATTTCTCTCCTTTGACAGTATCATTTTCTTAAGGGGAAAAAAAAGGAGTTTACATTTACATTTTTCCACAACCAAAAGACAAATGTTATTCCAGTGAATGTTCTCACCTTTTTTAAGTACTCTGAGGTACCTCCTAGTTTATAAGAATTCATTTTCTCAGACAGTAGCCCCCTTGAACATTGGTGATAACTTATAGAGCCACAGTTAGATAAGTTTGGCCAATCTTCTCTGACACACATAAGATGATGTGCATTGTATAATGAATCACATACAGTACCTTTGCATTCTGTCCCATGCTATATTTGCAAATATACAAGCGTCACTTTAAAAGGGAGGCAACACATTGAAATGGGAGTCTGGAAATTACTTATTTGAAGTCGTGGTTTTGACACCGACTTAAGGTTCCTTTTTGGTTTCATTTCTTCCCTTTCACAGTGTTCTACTGTACAGATCCAACTTAACTATCAGCACTCCAGTATGTAAAACTCACAGGTGAGCCCTTAGGCTCTTCTATCCTGTTTCATATAAAAATGAACTATTTCAGAATGAGGAAAGAATGAAAACTGCTAAATGATCTAAGGAGTTTCAGTGCCTTCTGGTTTCCTAAATGACAGCAGGTTACGTTTGAGGTCTAAATCTTGAGGCCCAGCCCAAGGCCTGCCTTCTCCAGTCAACCTTCCCCAAATGAGGCAGCCTTCAACTAGGACTTCCATTTTGCAGTTCATGTAGTAATTCAACAAATATTTATGATCCCTACCTAAGTATCAGGAACTAAAATACTGAAAAAGAGGATATCTTTTTTTTTTTTTTTTTTTTAAAGAAGATGTTGGGGGTAGGAGTTTATTAATTAATTAATTTATTTTTGCTGTGTTGGGTCTTCGTTTCTGTGCAAGGGCTTTCTCTAGTTGTGGCAAGCGGGGGCCACTCTTCATCACGGTGTGCGGGCCTCTCACTATCGTGGCCTCTCTTGTTGCGGACCACAGGCTCCAGACGCGCAGGCTCAGTAGTTGTGGCTCATGGGCCTAGTTGCTCTGTGGCATGTGGGATCCTCCCAGACCAGGGCTTGAACTTGTGTCCCCTGCATTAGCAGGCAGATTCTCAACCACTGCGCCACCAGGGAAGCCCAAGAGGATATCTTTGCACTCATGGAGTATACATTCCACTGAGGAAGACAGACAACAAGTAAACAAATCAACCAATTACATATTACAATAGGTACTAAGAGAAAGCTAAACAAGCTGTTAAAATGGAAAATAACATAAAGGGAATTCCTGGCGGTCCAGTGGTTAGGACTCCGCGGTACCACTGCCAGGGCTGCGTTTGATCCCTGGTCAGGGAGCTAAGATCCCACAAGCCTTGTAGCGCGGCCAAAAACAAAAAGTAGGAATAAAAAAAGTAATAATAACATGAAGGCAAACCCGAGGAGATGACATTTAAGCTGGTTAGTGAAGCCTCTCCAGCACATAAAGCAAGGTTCCATCTCTTTGTTTTGGCAGGGTTCAAGGTAAGATAAGATGTGTCTGTGTGTGTCCGTGTATGTGTATGTACAGTTTAGCTGAAGCCAAGCTGTAGTTTTTAAATTATTTTAGTGTACCTTCCTCCCTTTAGAGCCTAACTTTAGTTTCTTAATTTTGTATTTGACATCTCATTTTGCTCTCTATAGAATCTAAACCAGAAATATTGCATTTTTTGTTTTTAGCCCTTTCTCTGGCACTTAGAAGGGTTTTTTTTTCTTTTTTTCTCAGAATTCTCATATATTCAGTGGAGGTAATGGTATGCATTTGTAAAGTATATAGATAATTATCCTTAGATATGAGACATTATATAAGGATAACACTTAATATTACTACAATCTTGTAGCCTCCATCCTTTCTGTAAGTCTTGTGGGTGTAAAATGTGTGTCAAATATCACTTCTAATTCCTTCTTTTCTAAGTATATTCATTTTAGGACAATATCTTTCATCATCATTCTTCTTGTTTAATGAGTGATACAGTCATTGTATAATTTGGTTGTCTCGGTTTTCAATTGAGACAAGCCTTTCCCATGTATTCTTTTTCTCTTCCCTTAGAAATGTAGAAGCTTAAGGAGCTCTATCTAGATTAAAAATAGTAATAATAAAAGAGCAAACATTTACTCAGTGCTTAATGTGTTCCAGGCACCATTTACATGTATCATCTCATCCAATCCTCACAAGAGCCCAGTGAACCATTACTATTCTACAGATAGGGAAACTGAGATCAGAGAGGTTAAGTAATGTGTACAAAGTCACACAGCTAATTCATAGGAAAGCAGAAATTTGAACCCAGAACGGATGCCCTTAAACCACTTAATCTTAATTTATCTATTTTATGCATCATATAAAATATCCATCTTTCTATTTCCTGATCAGAATTTATTGCTATGGAAAAACAGGGACTTAGTAAAGAAATGAAATGTTGAATACTTCTAGCAAATTATTTTAAAATATTGTCATGTTTACCTGTAAACATTTGGAAAGGATTTTAATCGTGCATATTTTTCAAGGCATGACATCCCAGAGACTTAGGTTTTTACCTAACAGTGTTATCTAAGAAACAAGTTTCTTGTTTTGTTTCTGATTTCGGATGGATAGATTTTGAAAATGGTTAAAATGGTCGTTTACAAGCATTCGTGGTTTAAGCTATGCTGCCAAGACATATCAAAAGAGTACTTAACTGTAAATTCCTGTCATTTGGTCAGTCCAAGTGTGTTTGGCCTCAACACAAGCCACTAATTCAAATCAGTTCCATCAGAACCCTCCAATTATATGTCTAAAAGTAAAATAAAACTTGGATGCTATGATTGTAAGTTGAAAGATTGCTGAACTAATACAAACATTTCGTATAGCTATTGGGTAGAGCTACAACATTTAGCTAACATAATTAAGAATATATAGAACACAGTTGGTTAAATTGCTTAGTAGAAACTCCAAAGTTGTGCATTTCTATAGAAAATGTTGCATTTCTGTTGAAAAAGCTGCCCTAACCTCCCTGGTCTTTATTCACTTGATCCTTTTAGCCTTAAAAGTAGACATGTCAAAATATGATCAGATAATATATAATAGAGTGAACATCTGGTTCTTCTCTTCGCCTAGTAATTTTCTCAGATTCTAGTGATAAATGATAATCAGTGCTTAGAAAAGTGAATTAGTGTTCATGTGAAGTCTGGGTGTGCTATAATAATTCTAATCGTTCATATAATAACTTATATAATTTTCTTTTTATTGGAATAATTGGAAACTGAGATTTCACAGTTTGTGATAAAAACCCATTCAGGAGTTTTGTTTCATTTGTGATTTTTTTTTCTCACTTTGTAGCGATGTTCTGTGTTCTTTCCCTTCTCAGCGTTCGCTTCACTGTGGTCAGTGACCCTCCAGAGGATGAGCAGGATCTGGAGTGTGAGGACATCGGCATTGCTAACGTTGACCTCGCCGACATGTTTCGGGAAGGGAGAGACATCATCGAGCAAAGTATTGATGGTATGAGTGGAAGTATTGCTCAATCTGTACAACCAGCAATTGCTGAAATCCAAATTCTTTATTAAAACCTTCTTTTTGCTGGCTGCAAGGACGTTGAGTCACACACTAGTTGAATCCTTTGCGACTCAAGCTGATGTTTTGTTGAGGCTGGAATTTCTCCCTACATCCCCCCCTTACCCTCCTTCTCTGCCTTCCTCTGAATCAACAGAAATTTAAAAATAATTAATTGTGTTTCTCAAGGAATTATTCATTTTGTTAGTATTGTGGGGCGGGGGTTGTGGGGGACAAAAATGTGGCCATTGGATTTTTTTTAATGTTGTTTCTAGAAGCCTCATGCTGTCAACCCTTATTTCAGCTAAGGCATGTTATTCTGAGTGAACATTACAGTGTGTTCTGCAAGGCTTCTCTTTACTTCAGTGTTACAGTCCGGTGATATAGTCACTGCAAATAACTGAGTAGTTTTGCTCACTTGCTTCTCATCAGGATTCAGGGAGGAGTTAGGGATTCCTGACAAAAAGTGCTCTTCTAGATTTTCACCTCACCAGGTGTGAGTCCCAACAATGCCTAATTTCTACCCCTTATCCTTATATAACATATTTAGAACATGCTGAAGGTACTGTACTTTATGAAATCAAGACTTTTAAAAATAATAATCAGGGATGGCCTGGGCTGTACAATAAATGAAGAAACGAGGCTGAGTCCTAATCTCATTTCTTAAGTCAGCAGAGCCATCCATCACTGGAAAAATGTACACGGTTTGTTTACTCATTTATTCATGCATTAAATGAGCACTTAACTGAGCACCTCTTAAGTGCCAGGCACTCTGCTTACACCGTAGTTCAGCTGTGGTTCACATGTCAAGCTGCTTGTCCTGGATGTGTGTCAAGTGCTCAAAAGTCAGGATCAAGCCAAATAATTAACCAAATTAGACCAAGTAACCAAATTAGAAACCTATTCTGGGAAATTTTATAAACTATACATATCACACACATATCACAACTTTGGCAGGCACAGAAGAAAAAGATGAGAGGATTAAAATACGAACCTAAATCCTATTAAAAACACCCAGAACCAAGAGAGTCTGACAGAAATGTTCAAAATTATCTGTGCTTTAGATTCTTTATCTTTTCTACAGTCAGTGCTGTTTCAAAAGCCATCTTCTCGTTCTGCAAGACCACAAATGATCATATTGGTCTGATAGAGACAGCTATTGTGGCCTTGTTCTGGGAAAGAGTCAGAAAATTAAACGCTGGTAAGGTTAGGTTTTTAATGCGTTGCTCTGTGCCAGACATAGAAGTGAGGCGTTCCAAAGAAGAGGTGAAGGCTCAGCAGTGCGCTGGGGACCATTTGTTCCCCTGCAATCTCCCTGCCTGCTCATTTCTCCACCTAAGTCTTTGTATACTAAGTTTTATTTGAAGGTTTCCTTACAAATTTTCTTGGAATTAAACACACACACATATTAAAAGTTCAAGGAAAACCACGAGGAAAATACATAGGAAACTATATAGACTCATAAGTGCTGTCAAGACTTACAAAGTCCAAAATTCTGGCCTGGAGTCACTAGTAGGTTATCGCTGTTCACAGAGGGTTGGGGTCTGAATCAGCATCCCATTTGGCCCCCACCACTGAGCTCAGAGAATTATCAAACAGTCTGCCTTTGATACACCACTAAAGCTGTGCCTCCTTCCCAGAAAAGCCCACAGACGCTCAAAATTTTGCATCTACTTTCTTGCAACATCAGTTCATAGACCCTCAAAGCCAATCCGTAGACCTTAAGATTCTGGGTCTGCCATTTTAACTTTTTCTAATTTCACATATAATCTATTTTAAATGGAATGTTTTCCTTAGAAAGATAAATAACCATTCCAGGGGACTTCCCTGGCGGTCCAGTGGTTAAGACTTCACCTTCTAATGCAGAGGGTGCAGGTTCAATCCCTGGTCGGGGAGCTAAGATCCCACATGCCTTGTGGCCAAAAAACCAAAACAAAACAGAAGCAATATTGTAACAAATTCAATAAAGACTTTAAAAATGGTCCACAGCAAAAAAAAATCTTTAAAAATATATAAATAACCATTTCAAATAATGATCATGTAATTTCTTTACAGTAAGTTGCCATTCTGATATTTGTTAACACGGTATGTTAGAACAAATTCTTCGTTGTCATATCTTGATCCCTTTTAGACTTTTATTTCCTACTAAGAAATTCTGATTCTGTGGGAATCATTATCCTATAGCCTTTCCACTGGGTAAACTTCAGGATTAGATCATTAGTTTTAACTCTACAAGCAATATGTATACATACATACAGTACATCTGAAATGTGTATACACACTCATACACACATGACAAGCTTTGATTTTTAGATTTCTGAGATACCAGTGAACTTTGGACTTCTGTAGAGCTGTTTTCATCTTTTCAACTACTGTTTCAGCTAGGCTCTCTGAAGAAAAATCTGTTGAATGATATTAACACTTTTCTGCTATCTTCTCCCTAGTTTTGGATGCTCGAGCAGATGGTGGAGGTATTGGCAAGCTCAGGGTAACTGTCGAAGCACTCCATGCCCTACGGTCTGTCTACGAGCAATACAGAGATGACTTGGAGGCTTGAAAGAAACTACCCCAGAGGCATCTCCTACTCCTGAGTAAATGCTCACATGAAAGCACTTAGATGAGATTTTCGTAATTACTCTGGTGTATGTAATCTATAATTCATGAGAAGCTGGGAGGGAGGAGGCCTGGGTTTGAAGTGTTCAAGTTTTGTATACTTTTTCCATTTGTTTATTTTTCTATTCCCTCCTTCCCATGACTGCCACCCCCTCAGGACTTAAGTTCTCCACAGTGGGCAACACCTTCTCAATAATTTATACCTACATGATAACATGAGAAAGTCTATTTGCATTTTCAACATTTTCTTATGAAGAACTGAAATGCAATTCCCATTTTTATTTTTAATAAGCAAAAAGCATAAATCTTAGAAAACCTATGAAAAAGAAATACTTTTACGTTATCCCTAATTGTCCCACTAAATGGAATGTGTATGATTAGCCTCATTAAGAGTTTTGCACTGTGAAGATTTTATTAGAAGCAATATATGAAAATTACTTGGATTAATGTGTTAATCTTCCTCTTTAAAATGCTAATATCCATTTTATGCACATTAAAGCTCAGTATGCATTTTCTTTGATGCATGCCATTTCTATCAATTAAATATAAAGAATGAGACTTGGCACCAACTTATTAAATTACTGCAAGTTTTTTGTTTTTCTTTCTTAAAAATTACAGTTCTTCTTATTTGTATTGTTTTCATGTATTTGTAATGGTAATATGGGATCCAGGAATGTGTGTATGTAAAGAAGAGACAGATACATGAAATTTACACTTTGAAAACTTAGCTTATGACATAGAAAGAAAATATGAAAAATATGCCTGAAATTCTGATATGCTTAGTTAGACCTGAAAGGAGTATCTTTTTATCATTTTTTAAATTTACATCAAGCTTGTACAATGCGAGGGTGTATCTGGATAACCAGATCATCGAAAAGCAGCTCAGAAAGTTAATTTTCTAGCTTTTACTCAATCTCACTGAAGGATTTAATTGATATTTTTAATGGAGCTGTGAATCAATGCTGCAAAGGAATTGTCTCTAGAGGTCTAGGATATAATGCATTTCATTTTTTAATTTACTTTTTTATTTGTCATTTTCTTCAAAGGATTTTTATAGGCTGTGGGTTTTCACTGTTTGCAAACAGGCTATGTTCCTTCTTAAGCATATGTAAAGTATTCAGGGAGATAAGTAATTTATTAAAATCTACCTAATTTGCCGTGATATATTAAATCTCTGCTTCAGTGATCACAGACCATTTCATTTAGAGAATTAGGCATTCCCTCTTTGTGTGATTAAAGCTCTGGAAAATGAGTTCTTTGCTCCTATTTGTGAACATTCAAAGCCTGCTAATGGCAAGAAGATGGAATAGATTATGAGACAATTCATTACAGTTCAACAGAAAAAAAAAAAAGCAGCTATAATGCAAAAATGCAAGTATGAATATCTGCATATAGTTTGAACCATCTGTGCTCTAATGGCTTCAATAATGACTCTCGTCTTTAGGAGGCTTTGAAATGACATCCGTACAATATTAATTTGTTGATGTACATTGTGGAACCAGTAGAGTATGATCTGACCACAGAAATCTATAAATTCTGTCTCTACCATTGGGCCTCCCTGTCTGGGGCCTGCCATCTCCAAGAAGAATCTTGCTCTCATCAAACTCTGCAAATCTTCATAACAACTCATTCCTCTGGAACCTTCTAGAGACCACAAACATCTGCAGACTAAACCTCTCCAATCCTAATAAACAGCCACATGTTTGTTGTCACTTCAGCTGGCTCTGAGCTCATCTTTTTGGCCTCTCTTTCTAGCTTTCTTTGGCTTTAAGCAGTTACAGTGTCATTAAGGCCCGTAATATTCCCTGCAGTAATTTAAAACAGCCGGATTATACCCTGGGATTAACTGAGTGGTTTTTGAGACATTTATTGTGGTATTCTCCCAGGAGGTTTGTATTATTGTTTTAAAACATTACATCCCAAACTAAATACCCTTTCAGCAGGGAGAAGACCAGATTGTGCTGACTTCTTATGATCTTTAAGTGGAAAGGGGAAGTTTTTATTATAAATCTTCTGAGATCTAGTCAACTGTATAGCATGTATACCTCAGCTAACGTTAGAGAATTAGCCACGTTTCTGTCACTTTCATGTGTACCGTAACAGATTATTTAAGATTTCTTTTCTAGTTTTAGAATACTCGGCCTCAAACTACATGAATTTTCACAAAACTCATTTTCATAAGTAGTTGAATAGCTGCTGACACGTTTTGAAGTGGATAAGTGGTCTTGGATGCTTCAAATGGTTTTCATAATCTGCCCGAGAATAGTTTTTTGTTTTGTGTTCTGTTGACCAGAGTTCGCTGAAAAGTTCCCCACCTTTTAGGATCAAGAGCAATGGTTTTCTCTTGGTGAGCTAAGCCTGATCCATTAAGTATGGCTTGGCGCTGGGCAGGGGGCCTGGCCAGACAAATACACCAGCTTAAGGTAAGGCTTGTATGAACTTACAGCTCTTGGTGTAAACGTACACAGTACACTCAGCACTTTTGGGGGCTGAAATGCTTTTAGTTTGGAAATATAAATAGAGATGTGATGTGGTATGTGGGAGAGTGTATTTTACATGTTTTTTTGCCTACTGTAGTAGAAATGTCAAATTCCTAGCCACTGTCATGAGAAGCAGTTGACAAAAATAAGTTTTATGGTTTACAGTGTGGTTTACGTAGAGAACATTTCTCTTCACTCTCAGTTTCAACATGTTTTCTAAATTATCATGGTTTATTGCCGTTTAACTTAAATTAGTTTTTTTAAGAATAAATAGAGAATATATTTAATCAAATAAAGAACAGCCACGTTGAAATTCTGCTGTTCCTGCCATTCAGTCGTTACCACAAAACACAAATAATTTCTGTGTATTATGAAGTGTGGGCTGAGAGCGTTCATGTGATTGGGGAGGTTCTGCGTGCACCCATGCTCCCACAACAAAACATAAGTTGTTTTAGTAATCTGACATCAAGAGCTGTGACAATGAAAACCACTTCTTACACATGTTCTAACAAGAATCCGATTAACATTCCGGTGGATATGGAAAATAACTTTTTTTTAGTCAAACTGGCACTATTGCTGAATTTAGAATGATTTCCTTATGCTCTAGATAGCAAAATGTGAATCACGTCTGTGAACAAATACGAGAATAAAATGTCATTTTTGGGGTAGTACAAAACAACCAAGGGAGAGCTTTGGGGATATAAAATTATTGAGCGATTGACAATACCAGGGTGATCATTCATCCCCAACTATGAGAGTACATTTTAATAAGTCACTCATGCCTGAAGGCCTCTGACTACCTTAACAAAGAAAAACTAAATCCATGATTTATTATAGTTTGGGCAACATGCCTAATTAGATCCATGAATGGGAGCAAATGCAGCTTTACATCCCCTTTGTTCAGAACAAAAACAACCTGCCGGTCAACCAGAAAGCTAAGAAGTATCAAAGCTATGGAAACAAGTGTTTTAAAAACCGAAAATACAGAATTAGAAAACATCTCCTCATCCTAATCTCTTTTATCTTGCAAGATAGAATCTTCACTTCCATTTCAAAATAAAGTACCACCAGTGGACTGCACCTTACAGTCTGACCTGCTGGGAAATTGGGCCCGTGTTCCTGATGCCATTACACCTTTTGTTCTTGCCCTTTCGTTTTCCATATACCATTGACTAATATGTTTAAACCTTGTTTCTCCTTCAGTTTTTCTGAAGTAAAATCTGGGTCCCTCAGACTTAGAACATGACCTCTTTTCAATGGTAGATACCTTTGGACTTTTCCTCTGCTTTTTGCCCTCTCTCACTCTTTATTGAGATTCACCTTTCTCAGCCCCGTAACAGCATCACCTCTCTGTTCATTGAACATCATCAGTTTTCTTTTTAAATCAAATGTACATCTTGATCTTTATATTTCTGTCATCTATTCTCTTCACACCTATATTCAGCTGCAACATCTCCTCCCACCTGTCTATCCCCCTACTCATTTTTAGTTATTAGTAAAGCACATTTTTTCCTTCTTTTCTTGGTGCTATAACCACTTCTTTAGATACCAGCATCTATGACAATTTCCCAAATTTGGAAGGTCATCTATGACCTTCCCAAAATGTTCCTTTGTGTTAAGACTTCTCTTAATTTAACATGACAGGGGCACTCTTAGTCAGCCATCATGACACTAAGGAAACAAACAGCAAACTAATTTTTGTGTCTTTGCTTCTTTTGTACCTTTTTACAGTGAAGTAACAGAGGCTGAAACTCAGAAAGCTCTCAGCGATCACTGGTAAGGAGCTGAAGCATAAGCGGTTTTTAAGAAATTTTAAGGAAATGTATCACTTTAAAATCAAGCTGTATTTTCTGTAAATGTGTTTTGTCGCAGTTTACACGGCCTCATTAACAATAGGGAAAATAAGAGAAATTTTGGAAGAAGACTTAAGAGACTACAATACAACCTAGAGGTTGGGGAGACTTTTCTAACCAAGAGAGGGAAGACAAGCTATAAAACAAGACATAGATGTATTAAATATGTAAACATTAAGGTAGGGTGACAGTTTTAATATCCAACAAAATCGAATCCAAGGTGGAAAACAAGGGACAAAGAAAGATTTTATACTCGTAAAGGGAGCAAGTGGTCAAAGATGTAGTGAACTTGAGTAAATGTATCTCACAGTATTGCCTCAAAATTCATGAAGCAACAACTGACAGAACTGTAGTGACTACATGTTTTTTAAGATAATTCTCAGAGAGTGAGAGATCAAAAGATAAGAAAAAGTCTAGAAGATTTGCTTCGTATGATCACTAAATTCAAATGGATATAGAACGCATGCAGGACATTCAAAGAAAAATTAACCGTGTACGCAGCCACAAAGGAAGTCTCAATTTGCAAAGAATCAAAACCTTATAATTTGTTTCTCTGAGCAAAATGCAATGAAATTAGAAATCAGTAGTAAAAGGCTAGCTAAAAAATAATTTTATCTAAATGTTAAAAATATGTGTTATCGGGCTTCCCTGGTGGCTCAGTGGTTGAGAGTCCGCCTGCTGATGCAGGGGACACGAGTTCGTGCCCCGGTCCGGGAAGATCCCACATGCCGCAGAGTGGCTGGGCTCGTGAGCCATGGCCGCTGAGCCTGCGCGTCCAGATCCTGTGCTCTGCAACGGGAGAGTCCACAACAGTGAGAGGCCCGCGTACCGCAAAAAGAAAAAAAAATGAGTTATCGTTGTTTGGGGTTCTAATAGGACAAGGGATAACCCACTCTTACATCATAACCAGAAGACAGAAAATCCTACAAACTTCACTTTATGTGTAAGTGGGGAACATAATTAAACATCAGCTCAGAAGCCCATGCCAGAGGGTGAGAAAGGCAAGGGTTAAGCATAAGAGAGGAGCCTGTGACAAGATTTTAGTGGTGGCAGAACACAGGTAATATATCACCTAAGTTTCTCCCAGGAGACGGTCCACCCTGAGTGAGGAAATGCTGAGGATGGGTCTGTGGCCTGGTGGATCAGAGTACTGGCTACTGGGGAAGTGAATGGAAGGGGCTTGGAAATGCAGAGGACCAGAGGTAGCAGTCTTGGAAAGACACCTCTTCTGGAAGAGAAGGAGGCACTTTGGAAGGGGGAAGTCTCCCTTGGAGGCATAGTAGTAAAATAAAGAAGGAACCAGCTGAAACTGTGGGCCCCAGGGAAAGAAGATAGTATCATTAAATGGTGTCAATATTAATAGAAGGTCATTTATTTTAAAAACTGCACTTCACTGTAACAACAGAAGAGGACAGTCTTGAGCTAAGAAATCTTATAAGCCACCCAAACCCCTCCCCCACCCATATGATTATCTGCCCTGGCTGGTCCAGGAAAATCCAAAACAACTTTTAATTAAAAATAGAATCCTGCATCCATATTCCATAAGAGAACAAAAATGAGAAAACTTTTCAGCAGGATGGAGCTGTACGCCAGTAATTGTAAATTTGATAGTTTGGATCACCCTTCTTGTTAAGAACAACTTGGAAAGCTCATTTTACTTAGGCTGTAAGAAATTACAGGAACAAGGGGACTTCCCTGGTAGCACAGTGGATAAGACTCTGCGCTGCCCATGCCAAGGGCCCCGGTTAAATCCCTGGTCCGAGAACTAGATCCCACATGCATGCCACAACTAAGAGTTCACATGCCACAGCTAAGGAGCCCACCTGCCGCAACTAAGACCCGGTGCAACCAAATAAATACATAAATAAATAAATACAATTACAGGAACAAAATCTGGGAAGGTGAGCCAGTCAGGAAGGCTGATTTTCTCCTAGATGCAACTGCAATCTAAAAGCATGGGTAAGAGGCTAAGAAGCTGAATAGAGCTTCCAACAGACTCTCAGGGCTTTGAAGAATAAAAGTTGCAATTTAGGGTCCACTGAGGACTAGGAGCCCCAGTAAATCCCCCAGGCTCAAATTATTTCTACGTTTTTTATGTATAGTGCTTGATACATTTATAAAATTAACTAGGCACGTAAGGAGACAAGACCACATGACCGAAGACTAAGACTAAGCAGACAAGTGAAACACCCATAAGTAATTCAGATAATGGAATCATCATCCAGGAACTTCATCTATGAACTAAGAATTCATTAGGTCAGTATCCAACAGCAAATCAGACACGATTGAAGAGAGGAAACTCTAAAAAAAAAAAAAATCAAGAAAATACCAATTTGGATGCATGGGAAGAAAAATGGAAAATACTGAAGAAAAAAAGAGGGGGCAGTTCATAGACTTGGGATTGTGTGGAAAGTTATACAGGCATACCTTGGAGATACTTGCAGGTTTGATTCCAGACCACCACAATAAAGTGAATATCACAATAAAGTGAGTCACAAATTTTTTGATTCCCCAGTGCATATAAAAGTTATGTTTACGGTATACTGTAGTCTATTTAGTGTGCAATAGCATTATGTCTAAAAAATAAAAACATGTACATACCTTTTTAAAAAGACCTTATTACTAAAAAATGTTGACTATCATTTGAGCTTTCGGTGAGCCATAATCTTTTTGCAATAGTAACATCAAAGATCACAGATTAGAGATCATCGTAACAAATATAATAATAATGAAAAAGCTTGAAATATGAAAATTACCAAAATGTGACACAGACATGAAATGAGAAGATGTTGTTGGGAAAATGGCACCAGTAGACTTGCTCAATATAGGGTTGCCACAAACCTTCAATTTAAAAAAAAAAAAAAAAAAAATCTGCAAAGCACTGTAAAAAAAACTAAGTAGGCCTGTACACATAATTGAAGTCCCATAGAGGAAAAAGAGAATTAGAATCAATATTCCAACAAATAATAGCTAAGAATTTTCCAGACTACACAGTTACAAGAATGAATTAATCCTGTATACTCAAGCTGGATAAACAAAGTTACTTGAAGCACATCATAGAAAAACTGTTGAAAACCAAAGACAAAATCTTAAAAGTCAGAGACAAAAGACAACACTAAGACTAAAGGTGACTTCTTAACTGAAAGAGTGGAAGCCATTAGAAAATAGTATGAAATATTTCTTGGGCCGTACTTCATGTTCTCCTTCCCCATCTTTTATTCACAACCAAGGAAGTTAACTCCCCAGGGGAACTGTTGGCCAGTAGCAGTCAGGAGCCAGTCAGGAGCCAATACTCCCCCTTTTCATCCTTCTGATGGAAAACCCTGAGGTGCATTCTATAGGGTTCCAGCAAGAATAAGCCCCATCACTCATAGAAGTGAACAACCTGATAATACAACTTCGCATTGGCTTTTCCTTCTATTTTACTCCTCCCAGACCCTCTCTCCTCTCACTGGGATCATTTCCCAAATAAAGTACCTGCATGCAAGCCCCTGTTTCAGACCCTGCTTTGGGGGAACCCAGGCTAAGGGTAGATAACCAGAAATGGCCCTAGAAAGTGGAACATCATGATGGGACTCTGAAACTGGGTCACTCGCTAATCAAATGGCAAAAAGGATGACATGATTTATAGTAAGTTGTGTTGTGATAAACCCTAGCATGTGATAGATTCTTAGTGATGGTGGATTAAGATGGTGGGGAAAAAAGTGAAGCATGGTGATCAGCTATTGATATTTACTTTCTGAATTTATGTTATATTTCAATTTTTTTAAGTTTAAGAAAAATGTTTCAGTAGATGCAAAACTCCAGAAGAAATAAAGAAAACCAGGCCTGATGCAAAAGAAAATGTAATACAGTATTCCAACATGAATTAAATATAATTCAAAAAGCAGTTGCAGATAGGAAAAAAAACAGATCGGGAATATAAAAATAAACTAGACAAACTGGAACTTATAAAATGGGAACTGATGTTAGGAAAGAAATTGAAGAAAAAAAATTAACCTTGAAATGACTAAATTATAATGTACCTAAGAGAAAATAAATATGACTGAAAATAGACTAAGGATGACAGTGGATGGAAATGAAAGGAGCCAAGAAAATGAAATTAAAGAAATAGGTAGAATCAGTGAGAAAATGATAGCTACAATATAGACAGGCAAACATAAGTAAGCTTTCCTGAAATAAAAGAAGACCTGAATCTACGTACTGAAAGGGTCCACCATGTGTGAAAATTGTTTCAAAACAGTCAACTCTGAAACATATCCTAACAAAACAAGGAGGCTTTAAAGTCAAAGAAAGAATATCCTCTGGTCCTCCAGGCAAAAAAAAAGTAACTTATAAAGAAAACAAAATCTGGTTGGCATTAGATTTTGCAAGAGCAAATCACAAAAGCAAGAGTAGTGAAATACTCATCAAATAACTCAAATGAAGTGTGAACCAAGGATTTTTTTAGTCCAACTCTGCTATCCTTCAAATATCAAGGCTATAGAAAACCAATTTTTATTATGGTGAAATTCACATAACATAAAATTATCTATTTTAAAGTGAACAATTCAGTGGCATTTAACACATTCACAGTGTTGTGCAACCACCACCTCTATAGAGTTTCAAAACGCTTCCATCAATATACAAACCCTGCATACGTTAAGCATTTACACCCTATTACCCTCTCCCCAGCCCTTGGCAATCCTTCATCTGCTTTCTGTTTCTATGGATTTACCTATTCTGGGTATTTCATGGAAATGGAATCATACAATATGTGACCTTTTGTGTCTGGCTTCTTTCACTTAGCATAGTGTTGTTGAGGTTCATCCACATTGTAACATGTATCAGTACTTCATTCCTTTTTCGAGGCTGAATAATATTCCATTGTGTTAATAACCACTATTTGTTTGTCCATTTATCCATTGATGGACATTTGGGTTGTTTCTACCTTTTGGCTAAGTGAACATTGCTCCTATGAACATTTTGGTACAAACATTTGTTTGAGTACCTGCTGTCAACTCTTTGGGGTATAAATCTAGAAGTGCAATTGCTGGGTCATGTGACAATTCTACTTAATTTCTTGAGGAACTGACCAACTGCTTTTCATAACAACTGCACCATCCTACATTCCCACTAGCAACATTCAAGCATTCCAGTTTCTCCACATCCTTGCAACACTTGCAAAGATTTAAAATATTAAATTCTTAATAGTCATTCTTGTCAGGTGTGAGGTGGTACCTCATTATGGTTTTGATTTGTAGTTCCCTAGTGACTAATGATGTTGTACATCTTTTCATGTGCTTGTTTATAGAAAAAAACAATTTTAGACAAGAATTCAGGGAGTATTGTACTAATGAGTCCTTCCTGAGGAATCTACTGGAAGACCACTTTTGTCCAACTAAGAGATGAATGAGGAAACTGTTTAAAAGACTGGTGGTAAGCACTGACTGTATTTAACTATAGATCTTAGACCAATGAAAGGTGGGGACAAGATGGAAGAATAGTATGTAGCAAATAATTATATGTTCTGGCAAAGTAGATATAACACCTTTTTTTTAAGAGGGGAAAAGGGAAAAAGAAATGGGAAAGTAGAATAATTCGTTTTGGTTTCACATAGATTATAGGTGAGAGTCAAAGATATCACTTAAAGCAGACATATCAGATAGTTGAAGCCTAAATAAAGAAAACATGGGCATTTTGTAAAGATATTAGTGGAAAGATACTAAAACAAGAACCACAAATCATTCTAATCACCAACATTTTTTTAAAACTAAAAAACAAAACAAAACCCAGAGAATGAAAAACACATAGTAAACACAGCATTAAAACAATAGGACAGAGATAAGATCAAGTATTTAAGTTGTAACAATAAATGTAAATGGTCTTAACTAACTTACGAGAAAAGATTTTCAGATTGTCCTTCAAGGCGAAATTCAACTCTATACTGTAAGAGACACTCCTAAAACAAAGTGTAATAAAATTAAAAGGGTAGGTAAAATTATAACCAGGCAAATGCACATAAAGAAATCAGAGATTGTGAACTTGTTATCTTGACAAGATGAAATTCATGGAGGGAATAGGGCTTAATGAGACAAAGAAGGACACTTTATATAACTAAAGGCCATAATTCACAGTGAAGATATAAAAGTTACTCATAACTATGTATCAAAGAACATAGCAGCAGCCTTCATACAGAATACAGAAGAGAAACATATGGAAATACATTTAGAAGAGACTTGTAAGATCCATTCTTAGTTCAAGACAAAGCAAATAGGCTAAATAAATAAATATATAGAAAATCTAAACAACATAATTCCAAGGTAGATCTTATAAACATATATTGAACTCTTCACCCTTATTAAAGAGAATATTTCTTCTTTTCAAATACACAAGAAACATTCATGAAAATTGACATGTGAGGTCACCAAGAAAACATCAGTAAGTTCTTTCAAATAAAAATAATGCAAACTAACAATATTATGTTATCACAATGCAATTAGACTGAAAATCAATAAAATCAAAAGGCACGAGGTCTTCTCCATCTGGAAAATTTTAAATTATCAAAAAAATTCTTTAGTCAAAAGGGAAATATAAATGGAAACTGAACAATTTCTCTTAAAAATAATGATTCTAAAAACACTATATGTCAGTCTTTGAGATACAATTAAAACAAAGGTAAAAAGAGAATGCAATTCTCTTTAAAATTTAATCTATTTAAAATAGATTAAATATTTATAAGAATCAAAGTGAAAGTGTAACAATAAATGAATTAAATATCTATCTCAAAAATTAGAAAAGGAACAAAAAGGAAATCTAGAAAGTAGAGAGAAGGAAACAGCAAGGATAAAAGCAGAAATACTTGAGTTTAAAACCAAATAGTAGAAATAAATAAAAAGATCTTTCTTTGAAAAAAAATCAACAAAACAGATCTAATTATTATAAAAGAGAGAAAGCACAAGTACAGATTAAAACATGACAACTGGAGATTAACTACTGAATCAGTGGCTATTCTATTGATAAAATGTCAGGAATCTAAGTTGCACAATTCTATGCATATACATTTGAAAACCTAGATGAAGTGGATGATTTTCTAGAAAATACAGCTTAACAAAATTAACCCTAGTAGAGATAGAAAGCTTAAAAGATCAATTTCCATGGAAGAAATACAGTTATTAAAGAGTTAATCCAAAAAAGCACTAGACCCAGAAGGTTTTACAGATGAATTCTCATAGGCCTTCAAAGACTAGATAATTTTAATGCTATTCAAACTGTTTTAGAGATGTAAAAAGAAAGAAAATTTCCATAATCTTTTAAAGAAGTGAATATATCACTGTTTTGCAAACCCAATAAACACTGCACACACATACTGAAAAGAAAACTAGAAAGTAATCCCACATGAATATTGAAGCAAAAATCCCAAGTAAAATGTTACCAAATAGAATTGACCACCACATTTAACTATATATAAAATACACCATGATCAAGAGGTGTTTATTCCAGAAATGCAGTGTGGCTCAGAATGTCTAGAAACAGACCCAAATACATACAAGAAGTTGGCACAGCAAAGGTGGCTTATTAAATTAATGGAGAGAAGTAGGCTATTCAGTAATGATGTTGGAAGCAATGAAAGGGCATCTAGTAAAAAGAAATGATTGGATCCCTACTCATACGTTAAAGCATAATAGATTCTACAAATATATACATGTAAAAAATGAAACCATATATGAACTAGAAGTAAATAAATAATTATTTTTGCAATCTCCAGTGGGGATAGCCTCTATAAGTAGGACACAAAATCCAGGAGGTATGAAATGAAATAATAATAACTTTGCTACAGAAAAATAAAATTTTCTTCATAGCCAAAGAAAAAAAATCATAAAATCAAAAACAAATGAAAAACTTCGAAAAATATTTGCTAAAAATGGAGCAAATAGCTAATTTTCTTAATATATAAAGAGCTCCTAAAAACAGTAAGAAAAAGAACAACAATGTGTAGAAAAATGGGTAAAAATATTATGAATAATTTACACAAAAGAAACTTCAACTGACTTAATGAAGTGAATATAACATTGTTGAATGTAATTATATTGATGATGGTATTAAACATGGAAAAGATACTCAACATGCTCATAATTAAAAAATGCAAATAAAAACCACAATGAGATATAATTTTTCAACTACCAGATTGACAAGATCAAAAATTTTATAGTGCTAGCAGGGTTATAGGGAACAGGCACATTCACATATTACTAGCAGGAGGGTAATTTCCCACAAACGCTGTGGTGATCAGTTTGGCAATTCTATCAAAATTTAACATACATGTCTTTTAATCCAGTAATTTCACTTTGAAGACATTATCCCAGAGATGTACTTGCAAATGTAAGAAATAATCTTGGACAACATTTTTATTTCATTATTTGTTTAAAAAGGAAAAATTGGAAATGCCCTAAATATCCAGTTGGGAATTCATCCAATAAATTATGGATCTTATGGTCATGAAACTGAATATCATGCCACTATTTAAAAGATGACTTATATGGAATGCTCTCTAAGATATATTTTTGTTTGATTTTTGGCTTAAAACAACAGAAACTTACTTAGAGTTCTAGAGGCTAGAAGTCTGAAACCAAGGTGTTGGCAGGGCCATAGTCCCCATGAAGACTTCAGGGAAGAATCTGTTCCATGCCTGTCTCCTAGCTTCCGGTGGTTACTGGTAAGTCCTTGGCATTCCTTGGCTTGTAGACCCATCACTCCAGTCTGCTCCTGTCTTAACAGGGCATTCTCCTCTCTGTGTCTATGTGTTCCAAATACATTTTTAAGTGAAAACATAAGGTAAAGAACAGTTTATGCAATAAATTACGTAAAAACATATACGTTGCTTCCATGTCCTGGCTATTGTAAATAGAGCTGTAATGAACATTTTGGTACATGACTCTTTTTGAATTATGGTTTTCTCAGGGTATATGCCCAGTAGTGGGATTGCTGGGTCATATGGTAGTTCTATTTTTAGTTTTTTAAGGAACCTCCATACTGTTCTCCATAGTGACTGCATGGATAAAGAAGATGTGGCACATGTATACAATGGAATATTACTTAGCCATAAAAAGAAATGAAATGGAGTTATTTGTAGTGAGGTGGATGGACCTAGAGTCTGTCATACAGAGTGAAGTAAGTCAGAAAGAGAAAAACAAATAGCGTATGCTAACACATATATATGGAATGTAAAAAAAAAAAATTGGTCATGAAGAAACTAGGGGCAAGATGGGAACAAGTCATGAAGAACCTAGGGGCAAGATGGGAATAAAGACGCAGACCTACCAGAGAATGGACTTGAGGGTACGGGGACGGGGAAGGGTAAGCTGGGACAAAGTGAGAGAGTGGCATGGACATATACACATATACACTACCAAATGTAAAAATAGATAGCTAGTGGGAAGCAGCCACATAGCAAAGGGAGATCAGCTAGGTGCTTTGTGACCACCTAGAGGGGTGGGATAGGGAGAGTGGGAGGGAGGGAGATGCAAGAGGGAAGAGATATGGGGACATATGTATATGTATAACTGATTCACTTTGTTATAAAGCAGAAACTAACACACCATTGTAAAGCAATTATACTCCAATAAAGATGTTAAAAAAAACACATATGTAGGGCTTCCCTGGTGGCGCAGTGGTTGGGAGTCCGCCTGCCGATGCAGGGAACACGGGTTCGTGCCCCAGTCCGGGAGGATCCCGCGTGCCGCGGAGCGGCTGGGCCGGTGAGCCGTGGCCGCTGGGCCTGCGCGTCCAGAGCCTGTGCTCCGCAACGGGAGAGGCCACAGCAGTGAGAGGCCCGCGTACCGCAAAACAAAAACAAACAAACAAAAAAAAAAACACATATGTAAATGTGCTTGAATATAAATAAAATATCTTTTGAACTATAAGAAGTTGATAAGTGGTAGCTTCTGGGAAACGGAATTGGCAGCTAGGGGAAGAGGTAGGAAAAAACCTTACTTTTTACTTTGCTTCCATTTGTGTATTACTTACAGCTATATTGAGATATATTTCACATACCATAAAGTTCATCCATTTAAAGTATACAGTTAAGTGATTTTTATTTTTTATTTTTTTTTTTTTGGCTACGTCGAGTCTTGGTTGCGGCACGGGATCTTCATTGCAGCATGCAGGCTCTCCGTTGCGGCACGCGGGCTTCTCTCTAGTTGTGGCTCATGGGCTCCAGAGTGCGTGGGCTCCATAGTTTGCGACACGCGGGCTCTCTAGTTGAGGCGCGCGGGCTCAGTAGCCCCGCGGCATATGGGATCTTAGTTCCCCCACCAGGGATTGAACCCATGTCCCCTGCCTTGGAAGGTGGATTCTTAACCACTGGACCACCAGGGAAGTCCCTCAGTGATTTTTTTTTTTTTTTTTTTTTTTTTTTTTTTGCGATACGCGGGCCTCTCACTGTTGTGGCTTCTCCCGTTGTGGAGCACAGGCTCAGGACTCGCAGGCTCAGAGGCCATGGCTCACGGGCCCAGCCGCTCCGCGGCATGTGGGATCTTCCCTTACCGGGACACGAACTCGCGTCCCCTGCATCAGCAGGCGGACTCTCAACCACTGCGCCACCAGGGAAGCCCCCTAAGTGATTTTTAACATATTCCAGAGTTCTGCAATGATCACCAAAATCAAATTTTAGAACATTTTCAGCACTCCAAAAAGAAAACACATATATTGGCTTGGCCAAAAGGTTTGTTCGATTTTTTTCTGTAAGATGGCTCTGGTAGCACATAGTTGTCTTTAACTTCATTGAAACAATTTTGTTAGATTGTATGTGACAGCTGACATATCAGCATGCATTTTAAAAAAGACATCAAAATTGGTGAATTTTTGTGTAGCCATTTTAATATTGAAGATGGAAGGAAAAAAAGCAACAATTTTCGGCATATTATGCTTTATTATTTCAAGAAAGGTAAAAACACAACCAAAACGCAAAACAAAGATTTGTGCAGTGTATGGAGAAGGTGCTGTGACTGATCGAACTTGTCGAAAGTGGTTTGTGAAGTTTCGTGCTGGAGATTTCTCGCTGGACGATGCTCCTTGGTTGGGTAGACAAGTTGAAGTTGATAGCAATCAAATTGAGACATTAATTGAGAATGGTCAGCTTTATACCACGCGGGAGATAGCTGACATACTCAAAATATCCAAATGAGGCATTGAAAATCATTTGCACCAGCTTGGTTACGTGAATCGCTTTGATGTTTGGGTTCAACGTAAGTTAAGCAAAGAAAAACCCTTCTTAACTGTATTTCTGCATGTGATTCTCTACTTAAATGTAATGAAAACGTTCCATTTTTAAAACAAACTGTGACGGGCGATGAAAGGTGGATACCGTACAACAATGTGGAACAGAAGAGATCGTGGGGCGAGAGAAATGAACCATCACCAACCACACCAAAGGGCAGTCTTCATCCAAAGAAGGTGGTGTTGTGTATATGGTGGGATTGGACGGGAGTCCTCTATTATGAGCTCCTTCCGGAAAACCACACAATTAATTCCAACAAGAACTGCTGCCAATTAGACCATCTGAAAGCAGCACTCCACGAAAAGCATCCAGAATTAGTCAACAGAAAATGCATAATCTTCCATCAGGATAACGCAAGACCGCATGTTTCTTTGATGGCCAGGCAAAAACTGTTACAGCTTGGTTGGCAAGTTCTGATTCATCCACCATATTCACCAGACATTGTACCTTCGGATTTCCATTTACTTCGGTCTTTACAAAATTCTCTTAATGGAAAAAATTTCAATTCCCTGGAAGACTGTAAAAGGCATCTGGAACAGTTCTTTGCTCAACAAGATAAAAAATTTTGGGAAGATGGAATTATGAAGTTGCCTGAAAAATGGCAGAAGGTAGTAGAATAAAAGGGTGAATACGTTGTTCAATAAAGTTCTTGGTGAAAATGAAAGATGTGTCTTTTATTTTTAAAAACTGAAGGCACTTTTTGGCCAACCCAATACGTAGCAATCATTCTCCATTCCCAGCTTCCCTACCCTCAGCCCCAGGTAACCACTAATCTACTTTCTGTCTCTGTGGATTTGCGTATTCTATATATTTCACATAAATGGAATCATAATATGTGGTTTTGTGACTGGCTTCTTTCATTAAATAACATTTTCAAGGTTCGTTCACATTGTAGCATGCATTAGTATTTCATTCATTTTTATTGCTAAATAATATTCCATTGTATGACTATAGTACACTTTGTTTATTCACTCATCAGTTGATAGATATTTTGGTTTTTTTCCCACTTCTGGGCAATTATGAATAATGCTGCTATGAACATTTGTGTACAAGTATTTCCGTGGAGGTATGTTTTCATTACTCTTGGGTATATACCTAGTTGTGGAATTTCTAGATTGTATGGTAACTATGTTTAACTTTTTGAGGAACTACCAGTTTTCCAAAGTGGCTACACCATTTTCCATTTATACATTTTGGATTTTTGAACCATGTGCTAATATTATCTATCTAAAATAATTAATTAAATGTTATTAAATAATAAATTAGAGCTATACCCATTGACTTAGAGAGATTTCTATTATGTATTGTTTATTTTAAAATATTTATTTATTTATTTATGCTGTGCCAGGTCTTAGTTGCAGCATGCGGGATATTCATTGGGCATGCGGGATCATTAGTTTCTGCGTGTGCAATCTTTTTAGTTGTGGCATACAGAATCTTTAGTTGCAGCATGCATGTGGGATCTAGTTCCCTGACCAGGTATCAAACCCAGGCTCCCTGCATTGGGAGGGTGGAATCTTAGCCACTGGACCACCACTAGGTGTGTTTGTTTGTTTATTGGCCATGCTGCATGGCATGTGGGATCTTAGTTTCCCAACCAGGAATCGAACCCATACCTGCAGTAGAAGTGAGGATTCCTAACCACTGGACTGCCAGGGAATTCTCAAAGAATTTATTTATATATTTATTTATTTATATTATGTATTATGAAGGATCTAAAGCAAGATACCATAAAGAGAAATATATATAATATGATCATACTTTTATAAATTGAAGAGCAAAAAATTTGTGTGTTCACCCATATGCAACTTGTATCAGTCATAAATGCTTTTGCGTACAAGAAAACAATAAACTAGACTAAGAGTGGTTTAAACAGATAGTGTTTTATTTTTCTTCCATGATTGGTAGTCTAGATGTAGACAGCTTCTAGCATTGGCTTGGTAGCTTAGTATGGTCTTGAAAGACCCAGATCCTTTCTATATGTCTACTCCAC
This sequence comes from Grampus griseus, assembly GCF_964374135.1. Taxonomy (NCBI): domain Eukaryota; kingdom Metazoa; phylum Chordata; class Mammalia; order Artiodactyla; family Delphinidae; genus Grampus; species Grampus griseus. The sequence goes on along the minus strand of NC_139013.1, from coordinate 28,075,881 downwards.
CATCTTTAATATGTTGACGTATCACTGCAAGGCCACAAGATGCCAATAGCACCTACAGGCATCATATGCGCATTCTACACAGGGAGAAGGGCAAAAGGGCAAACGAGTCAGCAAAACCCACCTAACTTCCACTAACATTTCATTGGCCAAAACTGGGTCACATGGCTACCTCTAGCTCCAAGGTAAGCCAGGAAATATGAGGAAAGGATTATCATGATTGCGTTGGGCCAATCATGACCCATTGCCAGACTAAGCACCTTGTATCACAAATAGAATCAGGATTCTACTAGCAAAGAAGAATGGGAACATTGTCTGACACTATGTGTACATAAATACAAGATTGTAGGAGAAGGGACAAATGTATGGAAGGATGCACGTCAGAGTGCTAACAATGATTTGGAAGGGTGGAGGGAGAAGACAAGGGCAGGCGGGTGGGTGGGAGTATAAGGGTGATGCGTTAGTTAAAACCGCAACTAGGAATCAGAAACTAAACCCAGAAACCAGGACACATTCTAGCATACGTTGAGTAGAACAAGGCCAACGTGAGAAACACTAAAGGAGGATGTATAACTTACCTCTTGGTAACATTGGTTTAGAGTTATCAGTTTCTTAAGAATGAGGAATTGGAGACTTGGAGACTGATGTCAGGAACCAACTGAATGTCTTTGGGTTTTATATTGATAAGTATAGTGATCTACAGTGAATGGAACAGATTTCTCGATTCAAAGAAAAATCAGTAGGAACTGCAAAAGAGTATACTTTGGAGCTCCAAAATCATTCTACAGGAATACAAAAGGGGATAAAATCGGGCATTCATATAGAAATAAAAGCTTCACAGGTTGGGAACAACAAAGTAAAACTTGACATGAAGTGTTTTAACAGAAGGGAATGTATGATGGGTGTCATGTAGTTTTTCAATGGCTAGAGATTCTCCGAGATCTCTTGCTCTGCTTTCCCCATCTGACCAAAAATTGATAGAGTCAGGGGCAGAGAATCTAAATCAGAACCAAAGTAGATGGGGTGCAAAGATATTGGATGCCTCTGGGGCCCCATCTCACATCCGTGCTGCCACATCTCAGATTCCAGCTGTGGCTTTGGTGGCCAGTTCTGTGACAGCTTCAACTCACTCCACTGTAACAGCATTTTGCCTGAGGTGTATACTGTATTCTTTGCTGTGTGCTCTGCGACTTCTCTAAAGCTGTGAACACCTGTAGGAGTTTACTTAGCCTGTACACATGCTACAGCAATCCACTGCATGATTGAAATGATGATACCTTTGGGATCAGGCAATCCAGAGAGTGCTCATAAGATCTACAAACAAATGGCCCAAACTCCCATGCCACCTGACTGGGTTACACCAATGCCATGTCCTTGACTCACACCTATGGTGTCATGGGTCAGGAAGGCCCTTTGCTACTACCAGATATCAGGGAGAAAAAAATCTTGAGTTTGATTTATGGATCAGTAGGCCCAGTTTGTTGATGTGAGCTCAAAATGGATTGCTGCCACACCAAGCCTCACTTAAGGATGCCCCAAAGGACAGGGATGGATGTGTGTGGGCTCAGATGATGGCCTCCCTTCACCACAGCTGGTCCTGGCAACTGCTCAGGCTGCCGGTAGCACAGACTAACACTGAGCCCTCTATATGGTACCATCTCTCAAAGAGACCAGCCAGCCACTGATAGCAGCTTGCTTATGGTGGACTTTTTCCACTTTGGAGGGGGCAGAAATTTGTTCTTCCTTGAATTGCTATCTCCTCTGGATATGTGTTTGTCTTCCCTGTCCACAATGCCTCCACCAGTACCACCATTGGAGGGATAACAGAATTTCTGATTTACCAAGATAACTAATGGGAACCTGCTGTATAGCACAGGAAGCTCAGCTCAGTATTCTGTGATGACCTAGATGGGTGGGATGGGGGTGGAGGTGGGGCGTTGAGGGAGGTCCAAGAGGGAGGGTATCTATGTACGCATATAGCTGATTCACTTCATTGTACAGCGGAAACTAACACAACATTGTAAAGCAATTACACTCCAATTAAAAAAAGAAAAACAGAATGTCTGATTTACCAGATGAGATCCCACATCGCATTGCCTCCGCTCAAGGGATTCCTTTCACAGAAGAGGAGGGGTGACTGCTTCTACCAAATATTGCAGTGCCCAGAGGCAGCCACCCTCCGAGAACGAAGGAATGCCCTATTGCAGGCCCAGCTGAAGTTCCTTCTTAGAGACAACTGAGCAAGTTGAGGTACTGTCCTCCGGGATACAAATTATGTACTGAATCTCTAGCTAGCGTGGCCCTCTGTCCCCAATGGCTAAAATATATGACTCCAGAAACCAAAAGGTAGAAGCAGGAGTGTCCCCTTCACCACCACTCCCCATAACCCGATTGCAGAATATGTACTTCCCATGTCCGCAGTCTTAGGTTCTGTGAGGTCCTGTTTCCTGAGAGGGGAACCATTTCACCCAACACAGTGAGAGTCCCTCTGAAGCCACAAGTGTGCCATTATTTTGGGCTCTTCTTAATAGGCAGAAAAAAAAAAAAGAAATTACTAAATGTGGTGGATTAATGAGAGCCACAAACTCCCCCCATAAAGATAGGATCTATTTTTCCTCCCCCTTGTATCTGGGCTGTGCCCGTGACTACTTTGACCAGGAGAATACTGTGAAGGTGCTGCTGTGGAGGTTCCTGATGTCACCTTTAAGAAGTCCCCCATTTCCTTGGAGTTCTTCTTCACTTAACTGATCCATCTGAGCTCACTGGCTGATAAACACCCCGGCTGTGGTACCTCTTGGATCAGGAATGCCAACCTCTCTTCCCAAAGTTCTCCTTGACATGTGTTTCACCGGAGGCCAACTCCTTGGCATGTGACTGTCTTGTCACTATCACCGTCATTTCTTGCCATGGCATAGCCACTCCTAGTACACATCCTCACGATTAACATGTCTGCAGAGTATAGTCATTAGCAGCTGTGGTTTCTGCTGCTGGGAACAGTGAAGGAGGGCATCATTCTATAGAACACTATTACTAGTTTCCAAGGGAATGGAAAAACACCTGTGTTGCTAACTACCTGGCTTTCAGTTCAAGCAAAATGTCAGGGACGGCAGCTCAAAGAGTGGTTTCTGCCTGCTAATCCCAAGTCAGGACTCACGTATGCAGCCTAATCTATTTCTACTGCAGACATCTCACTTGAAATAGCTTCAGTATTTACAAAGTAATCGTAAATATATATGTTTTCATATTACATGTCCATGGGAATGATTTGCATGGAAGGATTCTCAAATGCCAAGTAAAACATTACCATGGAGCTCTAGCTGATATAAAATGATTGCTTTTATGGCAGTTGACATCCCACTTTGGGTTAGTCTTATTATTGTCATTGTTTTTGTTACTAAAACCAGTGACACAGCATCAAAGGCATGATCCATGAAAGAAATAACTGATAAGCTGGATTTCATTAAAATTTAAAACTTCTGCTCTGAGAAAGACACTGTCAAGAGAATGAAAAGATAAACCACAGACTGGGAGAAAATATTTGCAAAAGAGATATCTGATAAAGGACTGTTATCCAAAATATACAAAGAACTCTTCAAACTCAACAATAAGGAAATATACCACCCAATTTAAAAATGGGCCAGAGATCTGAACAGACACCTCACCAAAGAAGATAGACAGATAGGTGGTAAGCATATAAAAAGATGCTCTACATCATATGTTACTATAAAACAACAAATTAAAATAACAGCAAGTTACCACTATACACTTGCTAGAATGGCCAAAATCTGGAAGACTGACAGCACCTAATGCTGACAAGAATGTGACACAACAACTCTCAAGCATTTGCTGGTGGAATGTTTGCAAGACAGTGTGGCAGTTTCTTACAAAGCTAAACGTATTCTTACCATACAACCCAGCAATCAAGCTCCTTGATATTTACCCAAGTGAGTTGAAAACATATGTCCACACAAAAACCCATATACGGATGTTTATAGGAGCTTTATTCATAAATGCCAAAACTTGGAACAACCAGGATGTCCTCAATGGATGAATGGATAAATAAACTGTGGTACATTCAGACAATGGAAAGTTATTCGGTACTAAAAAGAAATGAACCATGAAAGCCTTGAAAAGACACAAAGAAAACTTAAATGCATATTACTAAGTGAAAGAAGCCCATCTGAAAAGGCTACATACTGTTCGATTCCAACTATATGGTATCCTATAAAAGGCAAAACTATGGAGACAGAGAAAAGATCTGTAGCTGCCAGGAGTTAGCGGGGGAAGGAGGGATGAATAGGTGGAGCACAGAGGATTTTAAGGGCAGTGAAACTACTCTGTATGATACTATAATTGTGGACACATGTCATTATACATTTGTCCAAATCCATAGAATGTACAACACCAAGAGTGAACCCTAATGTAAACTATGGACTTAATGATGTGTCAATGTAAGTTCACCGAACGTAATAAATGTACCACTCAGGGGCTAAATGTTGATGGCAGGGGAGACTGTGCATGTGCAGGGGGAATGGGGGAAGACAATTTTGTACTCTCTGTACTTAGCACTCAATTTTGCTATGAACCCAAAACTGCTCTAAAAAATAAAGTCTATTTTTAAAACTACGGAATAGCCTACCATTTTTTCCTCACATTCTGCTTCTTTGAAGCCCTGGAGCTGTTTAGTTATTAAGAAGCTCTTTCATATAAGAGTCTTGGGTGACAGTAGAAAAGTATAGCTTCAATCTGTATGAAAACAGAGACAGCTGAGTCCACTGAACGAGGTTCACCACTTCTGCTCCTAACTGACCACATGTCCATAATGAGGCCAACTTCCTGGACATTTCACCTCCACCTGAATATGAGCATATTTGACTAAATGGTTCTAAAATCACCTGCACCTTGAAAGTGTGATTCTTTTATTTTTATTTTCCATTTTTTATTTCCACAGTCAGAAGCTGGTAAGGTTTCAGGGCCATTGTCACACTGGACCCAATTAATCTAGAGAAACTTTGGAAGTCAGGCAGTAACTTGTAGTGGATAAATAAGAGGAAAGATGTTGCAGGACCAGAGACATCAGCCAGCAAACCTGGCAGCACCCTGTCCTCCGCAGAGGAGAGACTCAGAGCTGACAGAAGATCCCTTGTGATTTACACAGAGAGGTTCTCAAGCACACATTCCTCCCCAGTAAGGGAAGAATCGAATGATTCAGTATGGATATTCTGAAGGGACACAGCTAGAACACAAGACACACAGAGAAAGTCTTTATGAAATGGAAGGAAAAAGAACTGTGAATGTTTATCAGATTTTATATTCTTAAAAAGTAAAAAGAGGATTACACTGTGGTAATGGCAGAATAACAACTAAACTGACCTCTGGATAAATATATTAAAAAAACCAAATATATGAATGCGCCGGAGAAAGTCCCAAAGCAGGTAAAAAACTAGAGAAATATCTCTCTCTCTTCTCTGTCTCGCTCTCTGTCTCACTCTGTCTCTCTGTCTCTCTGTCTCTCACACACACACACACACACACACACACACACACACACACACACACAGAGCTCTTTGCCTGAGGGCAGACCTTAGTCAGCTACCATGCATCTGGCTAAACCTCAAACGCTTAGTCTCAGAGGCATGAATAATCAGAGGAGTTTAGGGTGACCACAGCAGTTAGAAAGCGGGAAGCTGGGGGAACATCATGAAAAGAAGAGATCCACGGAGGGGGAGCCCTAAATTTAGTGTATAAACTCTGCTCAGATCTCTGGCTGCCTCTGACCTACACGCGCATGGGGCAGATTTCAAGCAGTCCAACTAAGGATAAAAGAACCAAACTGAGATTTCAGTTGCTGTCCACCACAGAAGACGTACAATTTGGAGTTTGAATTCACCCAAATAAACTGCTCATTAAGTAGACACACAAACAAAAAAGAAATCAAGAATCTTCAGAGGAATATGATGAATTCAGTCTTTACAACATATCATTCATAATATTCAGGATATTATCCAAAATTACCAGACCTACAAAGACATAGGAAAATGTGATCCATACTCAAGAGAGAAGGTAAACAATTGGAGACACTAACCCTAAAATGACCCAGAAGTTGGGATTCTCAGACAGGGTTTTAAAGCAGCTATTATAACTATGCTCAGTAATGTAAAGAAAAGTGTGCTTGTGTAACAAAGGAACAAATAGGAAATCTAGGCAGAGAAATAGAAACAATTAAAAAGAACAAAGTGGAAATTCTAGAACCAAGAATTAAAATCCAAAATTAAAAATGGACAGCTGATTGTAGATAACAAAAGAGAGTTAGTGAGATTAAAAATGTATCAGTAGACACTACTCTATGGAGCACAGTGAAAAAATTTTCAAAAGTGAACAAAGCCTCAGTGATCTGTGGAAAAATGTGATAAAAAAATCTAGTATACATGTAATTGGAATCCTAAAAATAGAGGAGAGATGAAATGGAAAAAATATTTGAAGAAACCAAACCAGGATATATAAAGGTAAACCACACCTATCATTATGATAGTCAATCTGCTGAAAGCTAAAACTAGAGAGAACCTTGAGCGGCCAAAGATAAATGACATATTACATGTAGGGGAAGAACACTACAAATGATCTCTGGCTTATCATTAGAAAAAAATGGAGGCCAGAAAACAGGGAAATCACATCTTTAAAATGCTGAGAGAAAAAAATGCCAACTCATAATTCTACATCAACAAATATCCTTCAAGAATAAGGCAAAGTGAAAATATTTTCTATAAATAAAAGGTAAGAGAATTTGCCACCAGCAGACCTGCACTACAAAAGGAAGTTCTTCAGGCCGGAGGGAAGCAATACTGAATAGAAAGTAGCCATTAAACTTGCCATTAATAATGTAAAAGACTTCTGACTGAACATCACCATCATGGAGGTAATGAAATATTACATAATCGTTGGTGCTCTTCACCAAATATTCCTGATTTTCCTCCTTTAGGCATATGGTAGAATTGCCAATTCCACTTATTGTAGTTGAGTGTGGTCATATAACTTGCTTTAGTCTACAGCATGTGGCAGAAACTTTATCGAACTGTACAGTTTGCTTCATTTTCTGTTTTTCCAGGCCTAGCAGTCATGAAAACACAGAGATAGCATAGACTAGGTCTTGAGTCTTCCCACAAATCATCTCTTAGACAATAATTCATTTCCACCACCAGTCAACTGTGAGATCCTGCCGGGACCCCTTCCCCTCAGTCTCATTTTCCTTACAGTAAATGGAGTTGGTGTAGGGAAGCGGTCCCCAACCTTTCTGGCACCAGGGACCAGTTTTGCGGAAGACAATTTTTCCACGGACGGGGGGACGGGGGTGGGGGTGGGGAATAGTTCAGGCGGTAACGCGAGCAATGGGGAGCGGCAGATGAAGCTTTGCTCACTCGCCGCTCACCTCCTGCTGTTCAGCCCGGTTCCTAACAGGCCGAGGACCAGTACCGGGCCACGGCCCACGGGTTGGGGAGCCCTGGTATAGGGCAACCAAGATGGGGGTTGTAACCTCCAAGATCCCGTCTGGCTCCAGCGTTCTGTAATTGCAGGACTCTGAGAATAGGTACACATCCCTCTAGTCACAAATCCTGGAATTCTGTCTATTTCTTGGTTTGCTGACTGAAGAGGTTTCAAAAAGCTGCAATATGTGATGGCACCCAACGCAAGCTTTAATAATTAAAAAGCGGGGCGGAGCTGGTGTTGACCAAGATGCAAAACAAAATACATCTATAAAAGAAATGGGCCCCACTCAAAGACATAAATCATGCTTCCTGCTTATATATTTCCCGCTGTACTTTCCCTGAAGCTTTGTTGTTCATTTTTCTCACCATCAGTAAGTAAAAATTGTTTGTTACATGTGTAACGACTTAGTGTTTTCCCTTCTGAACCATGGTGCTCTCTAGTTAAGGGGCACATATTTTTTGCACCTGTTCTGATTGTCATTGGTGTTATTAAAGATAAAGCCTTTCCACTTGGGTTTATTCAGAGAGGGTTAACATCTGATTTTACATGGAACTATTTAAAAGAAAAAAAAAGCAGCGTGGCCTGAAGCGCTTCTAGCATAGGGTGTGGAAGTATTTGATGTCCTGGTGCTTGTTCATAAAAGAATGTTGTTTTGAAATGCGCAGTGAAGTCAGGGAACAGAGACCCAAAGAAAGTTCCCGTAGACATCAAATCAAATCAACCCCCTCCCCAAAATACTTCCCTCTCGGACCACAGGGCCCCTTGGCTCTGTGCCCACCATCTGTGCTCAGGGAGGCCCCAGCCTGGCTGCCTGGAGTGATGTGTGAATATGGGCTTGTCCTAGTCAGGGCACTGATAAAGGTCATTCGTGTACCAGGACCCACAGTGCCGAGGCTGCCCCAGTGGCCTGGAAGACACCTCACTGTCAAGGAAACCAAACATACACCAGCCACAATCCTCCAACTCAGCTCTAGTCAGCTCGCCTTCCCCTACAAAATAAGACCCACTCACCTTGTAAGGAAAGCCCCGACCAGCCAAACATGCACTGCTTCTGCATCGCCTCTTCTAACATCTACAGAACTCCCTGTTGCCCAAAATCCCTTGGGAAGAGTGCCCCACTGCTTGTGAGGCACGGTACTCCCCCAGTCCATGGATTATTTTCCCTTGAATAAAGGAATCAAACTTGTTACTAAATTGTTTAATTTTTGTCACTTCACAGCACGAACGGGCAGGAGGAGAGACATTTGTCAATGGTGAACCAGTCTCTGAAGGTAGTCTGCAAGAATGTATCACCCAGGTAGCAGCCCTTCCCCATGAACCCATGGTTCGTGGATTACACAGGCTCCGGACGCGCAGGCTCAGCTGCCATGGCTCACGGGCCCAGCCACTCCGCGGCATGTGGGATCTTCCCGGACCGGGGCACGAACCCGTGTCCCCTGCATCAGCAGGCAGACTCCCAACCACTGCGCCACCAAGGAAGCCCAAGGTAAGTCATGTTTTAATGCAAGTTTTTAAGAACCATAGATTAATGCAAAAAAAACCATGATGAATGAATTATCAACATTTTAAGTAAAGACAGGATCCATAACAATGCATTGCTCGGTCATATTGCAGCCTGAGGCAAAAGGAATACACTGGCTCTGTCTTTATTTAAAATTTTGATATTTCGTTCATCATAGACCTCTGTATTTTGATTGTTTAAATGTTGAATTAAAATATGATTTATCTTTAGGGCGTGCCCTGAAATGTGCCCGAGGCAGTGCCTCACCTGCCTCACCCTGTCCCAGCCCTGACCCACACACTCTGCAGTGACAGGATCGGCCTCCCATCCACCCTCCCACACTTTCAAAAGTCACCTTTCCCAGGTGGTGGAGGAAGACAGGGTTTGTTAAGAATCTGTTCCCTGTCAGTGGTCACTGCAGCCCGACCCTCTGTTGTCATTCATCTCCTCATGTCTGTCCGTTCCAGCCTTGGGCCTCTCCGGTGTGTCAGGAGTTGCACCAGCATCTCCCAAGCACACTATTGTATGTGACCAACTTTTACTTACTTAAGGTCTTGGGCAGAGCAGATCAGAGAGGCAGCAGGTGATGACAGTCCATAATTACTGCACTAAGAAGAAACAGCTCTAAGTTGGAAGTTGCTAGTCCTCAGTTTTCCTAGATCTCATCAGCCATTGCCTCCCGGCAACACAAGACATTACTGGGGGTGGGGGGACTCTTCACTCCCATCTCTTTTTCTAGGACCCCAAACTCCTCGAGGTCTCAACAAGGTAAGTCCATAAATCCTTTCACTTGTGCACAACCGAACTCTTTTTGTCTAAACCTCCTCATCTAGCTTGTGGCCCTGGTCACACCTTTCTCAGTCCCGCAGGCCCATTAAAGTGGTCTCTCCGAATACCAGAAGCGTTTTACCTCTGTGTGGAACTCTCCCAAGGGGCTGCAAAAGTGGCAACTTTTGCGCCAACCTTTTTTCTCCTCCTGTATTAAATCAAATACAGAATTTAATGGCCTGTGCACAGGTCTGAGAGTCACCGTAGTAAGGGCTGTCTCTTTCATCGCGGTCCTCAGCTCCACGACCTGGGCCTGGCACAGGGCAAATGCTGGATGGAGCTGCCATGTCTATCAGGCGGTGGAGGGTGGGGGGGGGGCATCACTCCCAAGCACGCGGCCGCCATGCTGCTCATTCTAAGACTCCTTTGGTTCCAGAGTCCCAAGAGGCTTTCAGGAAGGATCTAGTCCACCCCCTCCTCCCTGAGTACTTCTTGTGCCCCAGCTCCCTCTCTCTCCCCCACATTAAGGCTCCTCCCCAGAAGATGCTCAGCTCCTGATGCCACAGCACAGAGCCAAAGCCCCCGAGTCTGAGACAGGAGAAGAGCCTGGGTTCGCATCCCAGCTCCCCCTGCGCCCTGGCAGCACGACCCGTGCCCGTTTCATCGTCTCTCCGGGCGTCAGTTTCCACCTCTGCAGACTGAGGATCATAAATAGTACTACCTCCGGTCACCATGGCTGGGGGGCTTAACCAAGCTATCCCACGCTGCACGCTCAGGAGAGCGCCTGGCACACGGTAAGCGCGCGTGCACGTCAGCCACTCCTGCGACCTCCTGGCCTGGGGGGGACTTTATTTTTCAGGGTGAAGGAGGCAGACAGAGCAGCAGGTCGTCTTAGCGTGCCTGAGACCCTGGGCTGGGGTGCTCTCCCATTCACCCTTGGTTGCATGGGGTCTTTCCATTCCCAGCAGCACTAGAAGACCGGGAGGCCCCTGGAAAAAGATCCCTCTGCTCCAGAGGAGAAGAATCTTGAGGTTTTCAAGTGTAAACGACCTTTAAGGCTGGAGCAAGGGGAGTCAAGTGTGCACGCACATCACTTGAAACAGATCCCTGGCTTCAGAGACAAACCCCAAACTCCCTGGCCGCAGGCCGGGCCTGGAATGGAGTCTGTCTAACGATAGCAATGCAGAGAGGCAGAAAGCCTGCCTTCTTAAGTGTTCGCGTAGAACTTGGGCTTTAGAGCATTTGTTTATTTCCAGAGAAGAAGTCTTTGTGCGTGTACTGGGTCAAGGATGGCTTTTCAAAGCGTGCCCCACACCCCATATGGAAGCGCGCCTCAGGGAGGGCTAGGTTCCTGCAGAATACTTCACAGTAGGAGGGAAAAGGGGAACACCCCCTGTCTGTCCTCCAGGTCAGTGAGAATTCCTCAGCTTGCTTAAGCCCCAGAGACCAGCTTCAGCTGTTGGACCCACCTCATGTTCTACCCCCAGCCCTACCTTCCTGCCCCCCATCCTTTACTGGCTTGAAAGATGCTATCAGAGTCCAGAGCCTCCATGTGGGCCCCAAAGGAACAGCTGGGACTCAGCCAGCCAGCACCATCACCTCCCAGGCAGCAAACAGGACCCCAAGACGCAGACTGACATAAGCTTTTTACAAACCTCTCCGGAGCCAGCTGGCCTTCCCTACTTCAGAACCAAATGCCAGGAAACTCCGGCTGGCCCGCCAAGCCCCCAGGACTGCGGGATGAAGGACTTGCTGACATGTGCCTTTGTCCTTCACTGCTCCGCTCCCCCGCCCTCCCCTCCTGCACCGTGCACCACAGCTCAGCAGAGCCAACTGAGTCCACGCAGCCCTTAACGCAAGGCTGAGAAAGCCAGCCAGCAGATCGCTGGTTTCCCGCAATGCCCATTCTCCAACACGTTGCTGGGAATACACTGGATGGTCCTGGATCCAAGCAGCCATCCCAGACCCACTCCTGGTCAAAAAAGGAGACGGGTCAAGTCTTCCAACCAAAGGCCACCACTCATTTCTTGGTGAAAGCTGTGCTCCGCAGTCTCCCAGGATGCTCTCTGCTTTTCTCCCCTCTTCTTCTCCTCAAGGGGCATCATCACAATTTCTGGGACCCAACAGACCTGGACCACCTTAGGCCCCAGGCTTCCATCGGTATCACAGCCCGTCAGTGTCACGTGCAACAAATGAGAGCAATTGAGAAGAAAGCAAGATCTTCATCGGGGTTCTTGGGAAAAAACAGCTGAAGAGATCCCAGGCTTACCCACCGCAGAACTGCTTGCTATCCATTCCTCCACCTCTCCCGTCCCTCCCCGCTTCTCCCACAGGCCCCAGGCACCAAAACAGTCTTAAGTCTCTTCTTTCTCCTCTCTCTCTCAAAACCTCTCTCCCTACCTCGCCAGATCTGCTTCCACCGCAGAAATCTTGCCTTTAAACTCTCCCTACTGCGGGCTGCTTCTGCAGCCCATTCTAACCCCCATATCAAAAGGCCCAAGAGCCTAGGCAAGCACCGCATTTCCCAGCTCCCCACCCCATGACTCCCAACTTCTATGATTTCGCCTGTCTTTACTGCTGTCACCCCTTAACCTGTCACGTGCAAGCACGTCTCCTAATGATGCAAAGAGACCCAAACACTTCAATTCTGGAAGCTTACCAAAGGTCAAGCATTTACTTATCCATTAAAACTCTCTGTGCTAGAGCAATTTACATTTGTATTTGCAAGGAAAACATAACTAGCCCAGCAGATAGCAATTTATGGCTTTTCTCTATTAACTCAAGCAGGCAAAAAGGCCCCACCGGCCATGCAAAACAAGTCCCCCTGGTCTTTCTCCCTCTACCAAAGAAAACAAAGAAAAGAAACCCTGCATCACCGCCACTCCCCACCCCCAGCTCGGGCCGATCTCACTTTAAGAGTTTTGGGAGGCCTGGCCTCTGTGAGGAGGGAGCACACTTCAGGACTGAAAGTTTCCATGGCTTGGATCGTCAAAGTCCAGCGTTCCTGTAGGTTTTGACTTGAGCTGAGGTCAGTGCAGGACGAGGGAGGGAAATGGGCTTAAATGCTGACTTCCTGGAAGGTCTTTTCCATTTTGTAATGTCGGCCGTGGGTCAGACCGTCTCAGGGAATAAGCTGTAAGTGGAGGTGAGTCTTTCCATATGTCTCACATGAAAATTGAAAACGATCAGCTAATGTAGTCCAGAATCCCTTCGAAACATTTGTATTGTTTCAAGAAAAGAAAAGGAAAAATGTAAGCCCAGCTGAACTTCACGGGGTTTCTAATTAAAAGGTACAAAGCAGGAGGACAACTCACCCCTGAAATTAAGTCAAAGGGAGACCTCAGTGTGCAACAGGTGGGACTGTGCGTCCAAGTGGACATTTAATAAGCACAGTCTGATAAGGGTGGTGGCATACTATAGCCAAGGAATTTCAAAATTGTTTGATGGGAGAAGAGAAGCTGGTGAACTCCTGAGAGATCATTTAAAATAATTTTCTCAGTACTTACTATGGGATTTGACATATACAGTGCAAGAAAGGTTGGGGAAGATAATGGACAGCCATTCCCTCCCAGGACTGGCACTACACAGTGGAGTAGCAGACAATAGTCCCCTATTCCCTGCCCCCCAATACAGTCCCTCCCACAGATATATGAAATCCACTATTAGACATTCTTTCCTTTGGATTAAACATTGTTAACAATCATGGGTAGAGAACACATTTCTTCCAAATCCCCCAAAGACTAAGAGTTACATTTTATTTCCATTCTGTTGTGGTGCTTCTACAGGAGAGTGTGGAGGTATTTAGTTTCAGAATGACTCAGGTAATTTTTTTTTTTATTTCTAATTACCAAAGTGATGCATGCTATATTGAGTGAAATGCTGTAATGTCTTGGGTTTGCTTTAAAATAAGACAGAAGGTGAGGGAGTAGGTGGGGATACAGATGAAATAAGACTGAGCTGATCACGGTTGAAGTTGAGTGATGGGTGCCTGGGAGTATGTTAGCTCATACTGTCTACTCTTATATATGTTTGAAATTTTCCATAACAGAAAGCATATTTTTAAGAAAGGAAAACAATAAGACTGCAATAAAATAGTAATATGTTTTGTTGCATAATATCCACAAATTATTAAAAATTATTTTTAAAAATTTAATCTGGAGGGACTTCCCTGGCGGTCCAGTGGTTAAGACTCTGAGCTCTCAATGCAGGGGGCACAGGTTCAATCCCTCACCAGGGAACTAAGATCCCACCTCCCGAACGATGTGTCCCCCAAAATTAATTTAATTAATTAAAAGTCTTATTAAAAAAATTTAACCTGGAAAGTTAGTCATCTATAATACTATTCCCCATCCCCACCCAGAGATTACTGCTGTCAACAGCTAGTGTCTGTTCTACCAGATTTTTTTTTCAATCCTAGAATTCTAAAGTCAAAAAGAACCTTAGAAACTGTCTAAGGCCCAGTGTCTTCACCTGTGAGGGAGCCGAGGGCCAGAGAGGGCAGGTGAGTGTGAGGCGGGCTCCAAACTGGAGTCCACATCCCCTGCCCCACGGTCAGTCTCCCCTGAACCTCGGCAGAGGTGTTTTTCCAAAGCCCACACTTGGTTACTTCCCTAGTTCACAGTCTTTCTAGATAGAGCGGCAAGAGACACGACAGTCAAGCCAAAAGGACGAGGGCTTACCATCCCAGACAGGAAGTCGATCCCACAGAGCTCCGTGATGAAGACAGGAAACCAGCTCCCACTTCCTCCATTTGGGGACTGAAAATGCTGTTTACATTCTTTGCAGAGATCAAAGCGTGAACTCCTGTCCCTACCACAACCCCCGGGACATATATGCACAGCTCCAGTTGGCAGCTATAGCGACCATTAGCTTAAAACCTGTCAAAACAGAGTTTAATTGGGAAGGAAAAGCAAATCCCGACCCTGTCTCCAGGTACCCTGTTCTTGGGTGCAGAAGAGCAAGAGAGCTTAAGTAAAGTTGAAGGTAAACCTCCGGGCGTCATCCCTCCTGGACGGCGAGATGAACTGGCCGGGGTGCTGTCAGTCTTGCACCCGGGCCACTTCTTATGCCCACGCAATCAGACTTCCCGGCACATCCCAGGGCTGTATCTGCCAAAAACCCCGAGGAAGTTAATAAAGTCAGAATAGAGTCATCAAGCTCTACGATACAAAGGCCACTGCAGATACGTATCCACGGCTCCCTTCTTAAGGCCCAAAGGAGCCTGCAACTTTCTTCATTCACTTATTATCCTTAACAAGCCATCCTTACAGGAAGTGCACATGTGACCTACAGGCTTTGTAGGATGGACAGAAGCACAAAGAACATTGCTATCGAGATTGCATTTCAGTATTTCAATCAGAGCTGCCACAGACAGTAGCACTCACTGGTCGTAATAATCTATTGATTAGTTTCCCGTCGCTGCTGCAACAAACTACTCCAAACACAGTAGCTTAAAACAACCCAAATTTGTTATCTCAGAGTTGTAGTTGTCACAGTTTCAGGTGGGCTTGATTGGTTCTTCGGCTCTATGTCTCCCGAGGCCAAAGTCAAGGTGTCAGTTGGCCTGGGTTCTCATCTGGGGACTCTGGGAAGAATCCACTTCCAAGCTCATTCAGTTGTTGGCAGCATTCAGTTCCTTGGGGCTCTAGGGCTGAGGTCCCCACCTCCTTGCTGGCCGTCAGCTGGGGGCTGCTCTCAGCTCCTCAAGGCCATCTGCACTTCTTGTCACACTGCCAGGTGGACCGAATCTGGCTCAACAAGCCTTCCTGGCAGGAGACACTGGTGGATGGAGCCCCACAAGCTGAGCAAGGCCCATTCCCTGCCTTCAAGCAGTTAAACAGAGAGGGAAGCAGACGAAGACGGAGGAGGCACCCACAAACTCAGATGAAAAGAACATGCAATTTTCCTCTTTCAACAAGTCAATTTAATTTAAGGCACAAACCCCCATTCCCTTTCTTCCTGGTTGCTCTGAAGTTTTTTGTGGGGAGAAGGGGCTTATGAGACACAGGCTCTGGGAAAGGGGGCATCTCTGGCCCAGGGCATTACCTGCCTGTGATGGAATCATTTAGGAGAGTTCCACTCCCACGCTGGTGACCGTTCCTGTGGTCTCCTCCTGTAGCATTCTTTGTTCCTTCTCAAGAGCCTCTTTTGAGCTTGTATGAGTTTGGGTTCCTCCAGAATCAGACCACAAGACAGTTTATTTGGAGGTGATACCCAAAGCTAGTAGGGGAGTACGGGAGTGAGACAGGGAAGGGAAGGAAGCTGACACCGAGCATGTTATCACAGTACCTCGTGGGCAGGTGGAGCTCAGTCTTGCCTGGGAACTCTGGGAAACAATGTAGAGTGATTCCACGTGAGGGGAAAGAGCTGGGCTGTTGATCCACCAGCTCCATCAGTCATGAGGTCAGGGCTGCTGTGGTGTCAGTTTCCCGGCACAATGACCTGCCATGTGCATGGCGGTCAGGCAGAAGGCAAGGAGAAGGTACAGCCCAAGGGCCACAGGAGCTGGAGGACACAAACTGCTTCTGCTGCAAGGTCTGACTCTGTGTGTCCCCAAGTCTCTCCTGTGCCAGGCTGGGAGACTGGAAACTAACTCTGCAAGGCGGTCTAAGGCCTTTTCTGCCCAGATCCGTCCTATGGCTGGTTTGCCTCTAGACTCTTCAAGGTCCCCCAGCAAGTCAAGCTCAGGGGCCCTCTGTTCTCAAACCCAACAAAGCTGTCTAGTTTCCCACCTACTGTGGGGCAAGGACACGGCCCCTTCTCAAGCCCCCAGCAGCTTCTACACTCCCATCTTCTTCACCTCTCCCTCTGCCCTCCCCACACCTGGCCTGAGGACCTGTCATCTCACCTCAGGGATGGGAAGACTGTCCTCTTTTACCAGCACATAGTGACCTGAAGCTACTGTTTTTGACAGGGACCTCCCCATCCCCTACAGGGCGCAGTATGTCACCTTGGCAGCCTGTCACCCTGGTATACAGCTCTCCTTCTCTTGCAACTATGAGTCTGGGAAGAGTGTACAAGGGAACACAAGAAACCCCTTTAAAGGCTTATCTTATCACCCAGACATGCACCCCAGTAGCCAGAATCCAAGGCAAACATAAAATGTGCCACCATGAAGCGCTTTCACGGGAGAGAGAAGAATCCCACTGGAGGCAAGCAAAGAAGGCTGCGTGAAAGAGGCGAGAGCATGTGCTGTGCGCCTGGAGGGATGAGTGAGAGCCCAGCCAGTGGAGGTGGGCTGTGAATCAAGGCAGACGCATGGGGGGCCCAGGTCGGCCTCGCCTCCCGTGGCCTGTGCTTACGGCACTGGGTCCGGGGAGGGAGATCAATACGCCTGGGAATGTCAGGCCAAGGTGGGACTTCCCAGAATGACAGCAGGGCGGGAGCCATGGAATATTTGGGAGGAAAGAAGTGACGTGAGAAGATGTGGCAGGCCAGTGGGATGACACAGTGTGGCGAATGTGAAATGGCTTTTGTCTCGAGACCCTGGCTTCCAGGATCTGTGTGTGTGGAGAGAAAGGGAGAGAGAAGGGGCAGAGAAGGCAGGAGAGGGAGAGGAGGAAGGCAGAGGGGGATGAAGAAGAGAGGAGGAGAAAGAAAGCGGGGAGGGGTGTTGTGAAGAGAGAAAAGACAGGAGTGGGAAGAGAAAGAAATCTGAGAGGTTAACCAAAACCTAGGGAGGCTTTTGAAGCCAGACCCTTTAGGGATCCTCCAGTTCATCAGATTTGGGCCTTTCGGTGGGAAAGGGGAGGTGGCGCCCGCCCAGCTCACGGAGGCCCCGTCTGTAGCTGTGAAACCCACCGCTGAGACCCACTCTGCCCAGGATGCCGGGTGAGGCCAGGTGTAAGCAGGTGAGGCCAGCTGAGACCCGGGCCCCTCGGGTGAGTGGCTCTTGTGAGAAGAAGACAAGAGATTGTGAGGAGCAGGACTCGGTCTGCTGTTCTCAACGAACTCACCAGCCCAGGTGGGACTGACAGCCCCGGCATGCCCTCAAGCAGAGAAAGTGTCAGAGAGGGAGGTGCACGTAGGTGATAATTGCTGGGAGAATGGAAGCTGAATCCACCCCAAAGCCAGCATCTTGGCTTTGACCAGCGCAGTCAGCTTCGGAGAAAAGAAGAAGGTCTGAGTTTACTGGTTGTTCACACTCAGAAACGAAAGCCAAAAGCCGAAAAACTTCCAAACGTCTGGCTCTCACAGCACAAAGCACCCACCCCGCGCGCTGGGACGCTCTTTAGTAATGTTATGGCTCCATCTACAGCCTGCAGAAGGTTTATTGCCGCGAGGTTTCTCTCTGAGCAACAGCCGGGCCTGCACTGCAATTAACGCTAATAAAGCCCTTTCCCCCCGTCTGTGCATTTATTCAACGCAGACCTGGAACTACGCTAAGAAGTTTTATTTCAGGCTGCGTCTACAACAGCAGCTGTTCACATTATTCTAGAACCCTTTCGGCCAAAATTGGTTTGGAGTTCTATTTTAAACCACTGTTTGTTATGAATTGAGTTAAATGGCTTTTTTTTTTCCACTTTTCCCCCTATTTTAATGATGGAACGAATAAAAGCCCTCAAAAGAGCAAGATGGTATTTTCTTTCATTCATTCAACAAACACTCAGCACCTTCCATGTGTCAGGTTCCATGCTAAGCACAAGGATAAGTCAGCTCTGAATACATCCCATAACTGACTCATCAGAGAGAACTTTGCTACTTCCTCTTGTTGGCTGCAATGTTTCCACATGGGTCAAGAAAGAGAAAAAGAAAGTCCAAGGTCGCCAGTGGATGCAGAGCTCGATACACAGTGAACATAAAATCCTTTGACTCATGACATAATGGAAGCTGGAAGTCAGTTCCCTAAGGGTCAGTAAGATTTTTGTCCTGTTCAATTTTTTTCCCCTCCGAAGTGTAATAAGCTTTTTCCCAATTTAAAACAATACAAAAATAATTATTAGCCTTGTGCAGAAAACTTGGAAAACAAGAAAAAAAGGAATACAGAATCGAAAGCATTCATAAGCCAATCAACCAAAGATGACCACTGTTAACTGTTTATAAAGTGGCCCTGCACGACTTTTGTCTTTATAAAACTGGTACCGTATTTCCACCAAACCATAGGAGATGAACGTTCTTGCATGCCCCTGCGTGCTCTTCTGCGTGATTTGGAATGGCTGAAGGGTGTTCTTTCATAGGAATGAGCCATAATTTACTCGCTACAAGATTCCCAGTTTTCCACAATTGTAAGCTTTATACACATATTCCTTAAGATGAGCCCCTAGCCGTGGAACTTCTGGATCAAAGAGGGTGGACACCTTTGAGGCCTCTGAGACCCATCCCGCAGCAACCTCCCAGAATTTCACATCACATCTGAACCAAAATCTAACTTTAGGGGCCCTGAGTGTTCACCATTCCAGAAAGAGCTTGCTGTGATGCGGAGTGGTCCTCCTTGGGAGCTTGGCCAAGCAGCACAACTGGAAGGAGCAGAGCGGGTCAGAACAGTTTTTGATAAATTCCTTACCTCGTGGGCGATTTACACTGAGATGCCTCTGGAAGACAGGCAGTAAGACATTGCAGACCTGGTGAGTATGTAGTCGATAGAACATTACCAAAGGCTCAGATTAGGAAGATAGGATAATTCTATTCATCTTCATCACCCAAACCCCACCACTTGCCATGATTATTATCACCCCCGATTTGTTTTTCCTTCTTCCACAGCCTGTACACAGCTTGTTCCCATGGCTGCTTTGCCTTGTCCTGCACATCTCATCAGGTTGAGCTGGGTTCCTCTGGAGGCCACAGTGTGAGAGGCAACTGCATGCATCAGGTCTTTGGAAAAATCCTGACACCCCTCAAACATGAGGTATGATCTGCAGCGTCAGTGCACTGGCTTAGGGAGGACTTGCAGATCATTTTTTTTTAGAACTGAAACATTTTCCTTATTATCCCTTTGTTGGTCTCCTATAGGGTGGAAACAATTGGAGGGATGGTGAAACAGCAGATCTTACAAGATAGGAGTGCACAGCAAAAGTCATTTAGGGGTTAATGTTGGAAAGAGAAGGGGCAGAAATAACTAGCTTCAGGTGAAAAGGAGGAATTAAACTTCGTTCCTTTGATCTTAAGGGCTGCCTAATTGACTCTCATCAGTTACCAATAAAAGGGAAGATGTAGCAGAGAACTCCAGAACGTTAGACCCAAATGTAATCTGAGTGGAAGGCAAGGCAGAGACAAGGGTTGCCCGAGGTCATGGCAGGAGATGGGGTGGAGGGAGGCCCGCCTTTCTGGCTGCTGGCCCAGTGGTCATTCCATGCTGACCTAAAAGAGAGTGCTTTTACTATGGAAGTAAAATGTGACCGCCTTGGTTTTTGGGGAGCAAGAAGACACCCAAAATGGGAGGTGGAAGAGGGCAGCCAGGAGAAGGAGAAACCGGATCCGGTTCTTTTGTGTTGATTCATGCTTCTGCTGGTGAACAGGAGGAGATAAATGGTTGACTTCAAACCCACCGTTCCTGCCCTGGAGATAACTGCGCAGAGCAGGGCAGCACGGGCGTGACCCAAGGCCCTCTCTGTTTTTTTTGTTGTTGTTTTTTTGGGTTTTTTTTTTGCGGTACTCGGGCCTCTCACTGCTGTGGCCTCTCCCGTTGCGGAGCACAGGCTCCGGACGCGCAGGCTCAGCGGCCATGGCTCACGGGCCCAGCGGCTCTGCATGTGGGATCCTCCCACACTGGGGCACAAACCTGTGTCCCCTGCATCGGCAGGCGGACTCCCAACCACTGCGCCGCCAGGGAAGCCCCCTCTCTGTTTTTATTGAACGTCCTCATCACCTTGACATCCTTACAGTTTCTCTTTTACATAATTACAGTGTCATGCAGAGAGTGAGGGTGAGACTCAGGTTCTGGTTCACACTGAAATGGTGCGGTGTTGGCCAGCATCTTCCATGTGCCCCTGTAGCGTGCGGTGGAGAAGGGGCTAGAGGGGCCCCTGGGGGACAGAGATGCTCACCTGTGTGATGCACCCCTCCACCCTCACGCTGGGGACAGGACCCTGATGGATAGAGCTTTTCCCAGGCTTTCCGTTCATCTCTCTCTCTCCGTGTGTGTTTTCTGTCCTAGTGGTAAAACCGTGGGGGAGGCTTGAGGCGGGGAAGATGTTCTCATTACAGATGAAGAAGCCAAGGCAGACACCATAGATGTCCCACACTCAAGTAGCTCACAGAAGGACCCTTGAGCGCGCCAGACAAAACAGCAAAGATCCTAATTACACAGATAGAACCAACTTCCGTGGTCACACACCTTCTGCTGTCCATCTCTAAGCCAAATGACCTTTACTTTATGCCACAATGAAATAAAATATTTTGAAGCTGGCTCTTCGATATGTCCAAGGTTCTGAAGACAGCCGAGCACTCCCCGTACTTTTCTGGGCCATGATTTCCCCAGCTGGAAGTGAAAATGAACCATTCTGTCCTACCTCCTGTACTCCATCACCACCTGCTTCTCAGGGATGTCGTGACAAGAGATACTCGCAGCGTTTTCCAAACTTGTCGATGCCAAGAATCACCTGGGAAACTTGTCAAAATACACACTCCCAGGCCAAACCCTGGACTTAGTGAATCGGCTTTTCTAGGATGGGTCTGGGCAACTGTAGTTTTAAAAAACTCCCAGCTGATCCTTGTGATTGGGTGATCCGGCCAGTTTGGGAAATGTTGAGGGAATCCCCAAGAAATCCTTTTAATTTTTTAGAAGGTGCCAAGCTTTATTATCATTACAGACTAGGATCATCAAAGTTTGTGAAGAAAAATAAGGGATGTCCAGTTAAATTTGAATTTCAGATAAACAAGGAATGAATTTCTTTAGCAGAAGTATGTCCCAAGCAATAATTGGATATACTTACGCTAAAAATTAATTTTTAATCTGGCAACCCGGTCAGGTGCTATGCACCTCATTTATTGTGTAATATGGAAAAGCTCAAGAAAAGTCTAATTTTTAGAAAGAGAAACCATGTCAGTGGTACAAGCCTGTCCTTTCTGCATCCCTCTCTCGGTGCCTCTCAGCTCATCGTCTTTTTCCTTGGTCCCAGCTTGCCTGCCTGCCAGGAAGAGGAAGCCCCAGAAGATGTCTCTTCATCATTCTGACCCCCCGGCCCCCCAAAAATCTGTTACTGATGAAGACAAGAAACTGCTGGTTTTAAAGTTAAAGTACAGAGGTTTTAAATCACGACTTTGCGTTCTTCTTGTTCATAGCTAATCAGACAAGGAGGCAGGTGTAAGGGTTAATGCCATTCACTTGCCAATGGATTGGTTGATTTCAAAACAATTTAAATATTTCTAAGCTAAACACGTTTTTTTTCCTTTGGCAAAATTTCCCAGGTGAACCAGCCCCATGGTGTGATGCTGCCTCTGTCAGATGACACCTGACACCGGGTCAGGGTTCTTTCCAACATAGATAGATATGTACTCACCCCGTAGTTGGAAAGGTTTACAACAGCGTCAATTTGGAAATCCTGTTGTCAATTATAAAAGAGACCTCCCCTGAGGTGAGAGGGGGAGGGAAAGGCAGAGATGAGTATGAAAATCCAAAGGACTGTATGATCTGAGAATGAAATGTTTTCTAAATCAAATTAAGCTACACGGTGAAAATTGAGGAGAAAGTCCTTAAGGTGACTTTTAAATGAAAATGAAATGTCTGCTAGTAAGTTACAGAGGTGCATTGATACCAAGTGGCAGCCCTGTATCTCATTAATTTCAAACATAGATTTTTATGTGAGGCTATTTGATTATAATTTGATTATCTGACCCTGTAATTAAAGTTTATTGCCAATTTGGAAGCTTACATGTAAAATGAACTGGTTTTCTTCAAAGCAATATACAATCCTTCGGACTCACTGACTTCTGGTTTTGCATTTAAATGGAAAAGTCAGTTATAACGTGACAAACAGGTTGGAGTTTTGATCATTAATCCTGCTAAAGCAATATTCATAAATTCAATTCTGAATCAGTTGGAATACTTTTCTTTTATTAGTTTCTGTGTTATTAAATGAGATTGTTTCTGACTAATATATTTCTAGACTCAAACTGTAGCTCCGAGCTGTTATTCAAATCAAATAACATGCCCCTTACTTGTGCCTCACACTAATAAATGCCAGTTTGTGATACATTTGCAAGAGACTGTCAGCAATATTAAAGGAGGCAATAATGCCATGGAGGTCTCAAAGTGAGCTGGTTTTTCTAAGGGCTGATATCCGTCATTTTTCTTAAAAAAAAAAAAAAGATACTCAAATCTTTTAGTCTTAAAGCCAAAAACCTGCTTTGATTCATAGAAAGATAATTCTCTAACACTTAAATAGCCAAGACATTGGAATTAGAAAATTCGTAACTTTGGAGTCCTGAGTAAGAGAAGTAGGGAGCTGATTTCAGAGCAGAATCAAAGTTATCTTTGGTGGGGGGGAAACCGTGCCACTTAACTTGGGAAACAGATGGGTCTTTCTTTCCAATACTTAGGTGAGAAGGAGAGGCAACATTGTTTTTGAAATTAGAAAAGCTATTCACAAATCCTTGCTGGGTTCTCGGAGCAAAAAGAGGTCTTGGAGACCCTTTTTTGCTGGCCCCATTTTACAGATGAGGAAACTGAGGCCCGAAGAGACGTCAGCTGGTCAGTTACACAGCAAGTTGGGGGCAAATCCCAAATGGAAACACTCCCTGTAATTTTTTCCAACACTTTCTCCACCATCCGGTGAACAAAAGGCTTATAAATATATATATTTTTATAGAATTTTATTTATTTTTGGCTGCGTTGGGTGTTCATTGCTGTGTGCAGGCTTTCTCTAGCTGCGGCGAGTAGGGGCTTCACTTGTTGTGGAGCACAGGCTCTAAACATGTGGGCTCAGTAGTTGTGGCTCACGGGCTCTAGAGCGCAGGCTCAGTAGTTGTAGTGCAAGGGCTTAGTTACTCTGTGGCAGGTGGGATCTTGCCGGACCAGGGCTCGAACCCGTGTCCCCTGCATTAGGCAGGTGAATTCTTAACCACTGCGCCACCAGGAAAGTCCAGGCTCATAAGTATTTGTGGATACTTCATAGGGGCTGGAATCAGAGGCCCGGCCCTGCCACCCGGCTCTTTGACCTCTAACAGATCACCTGAATACCATGAGTCTCAGACCTCAAGTGTAGCTTACATCTGCCCTTTCACTCTGTTTTGAGAAGGAAATGAGATTTGATAAGTAAACTACAAGGGTGAGGTGATTTTGAACCTCTTAAGGTTCAAATGCTTTATTGAGATGTGATAGGCATACAAAGAATGTGCATATTTAAAGCATACTATAATTGCTTTCCTAAGTAATCATAAGAAAATTGAATTTTTCATTGTTTTGGACCATTTTCCCTCGTTCCTATTTCTGGACCTCCAGACTGAACAGACTGTTGGCTGTTCTCTCTCCTCCTCTCTCCTGAGACTCCGCACATTGGCTTTGTTACTACAGTTTGCACGTTTTCCATCCGTTGTTTCCCGGGTGGACTCGGGGTGGGTGTTGCTAGGTTTCTACCTTATCACACAATCATCACGGCAGGAATTATCTTTCCTGCCCCAAAAGGAAATTGTTCAAGCCAGTTCGTAGGATTCCAGAGTCTGAGTTTCGAGAAACCTGAGAATGTGCCCTCTACATCCAGCGCCCCTCTTCCCACAGCTCGCCATGTGTTTGAATCCGAATCCTCGCTCCAGCTGGGCTCTCGGATCCCAGGTTGGGGCCGCTGCATCTTGCAGGAGGGAATTACCTTGCCAGCAGGTGCCAGCTATGGAGGCGCTGACCACATAGGCGTGGCCCCCGGGGAGGACCCGCTGCCGAAGCAGGCGCTGCTACTTAACATCACGAAGCAGGTGCTGCTTCTGAGCATTTATCTGGGGCCTGCCCCCTCTGCTACGGATCTGCGTCATCTCTCCTCCTCCCAACAGGCTCTCAAGGCCAGTGTTGTTAGCTTCTGGTCAGTAACAAGGAAGCCGCGGCTGGGAGAGCTGCTTATCGACATCTTCCTCCATCCCTTCTGCCCTGCAGTTTTTGTCCTGATGGCCAAGGTGAAGACAGCTTCCAGGAAGGAGGCAGCAGGAACGCTGCAGGAGGTAGGTGTGACGTGGGAAAGGGCACAGGTTGAGGATTTGGGCTGTCTTTCAGCGCGAGCTCCGTTCCCCAGGGTGTCTGCCTTAGCTTTGCCCCCAAGGGCCCAGAATCCTCCCTTCCTGCT
This sequence comes from Grampus griseus, assembly GCF_964374135.1. NCBI lineage: Eukaryota > Metazoa > Chordata > Mammalia > Artiodactyla > Delphinidae > Grampus > Grampus griseus. The sequence continues at coordinate 28,050,924 of NC_139013.1, read as the reverse complement.
CGGCGTGCCTCTCAGGAGCCAGACCCCAGGCCCCTAGGCTGTGACGGGGCAGCTCTAGAGAGAACAGAGGTGTCTGAGGTCCCGAGCTCCAGTCCCAGCTGGTCACTAATACCAGGGAGCAGGGGGCTCTTCCCAAACAGCAGCTCAAGTATTTATTTCTCTGCCATGTGGTCCTGACTTTGCCCTTAGCAAGTATGCATTTCCTACACTCAGTTGTGTGTCTACGTTACTACATGATTATACACCCTGCTCTGTTTTATATATAGAATTTACAATCTGTAAAAAGTCGCCATTTTACAGTGTACGATTTAGTAGTTTTTAGTGTATTTACAAGATCGTGCAACCGTCACCAATAATTCCGGAGCATTTTCATCACCCCCAAAATACACTCTGTCTCTGAATGGAGGTCAGAGTCAAGGTAGACACATCGATGTGGGTCTGGATTACGATGATGATGGTGGTGGTGATACCACTAGCCATCACTGAGCACTTACCTCTGGGCTGAGTGCTTTACCTATTATTTCATTCAATCTGCACCACACCCCAAACAGGTGACCCTTATTGTTATCCTGCTTTGGTGGATGAGGGAACCGAGGTGCAGAGAGATGGAGCTGGCAGCCCACCATCGCAGGGTCCGACTCCAGGGTGGTGCATGCCCTTCCCCTCCACTGCTTTTAATGGGTCTGTTCCCTGTGGGGTTCGGAAAGCTTTCCCTATGCCTGCCATGGTAGCTGACTCTTTTTTTTTTTTCAGTTCCTAATTCTTTAATTGTAGTAAAATAGACATAACACATTTATCATTTTAACCTTTTTAATGGATACGATTCAGTGGCATTCACAGTTTTGTGCAACCATCACCACTACCCGTCTCAAGAACTTTTTCATCATCCCAAACAGAAATTCTGTGCCCATTCAAAAATAACTCCCCATTCCCTCCTTTCCCCAGCCTCTAGTAACCTATTCTACATTCAACCTCTACGAAATTGCTTCTTCTAAGTATCTCAGATATGTGGAATCATGCAATATCTGTCCTTTTATGTCTGGCTAATTTTCCTTAGCGTAATGTCAAGGTTCATCCATGTGGTAGCATGTATCAGAATCTCATTCCTTTTTATGGCTGAATCATATTCCATGGTATGTATATGCTATGTTTTGTTTATCCATTCATTGCTGGTAGACAATTGGGTGGTTTCTACCTCTTGGCTATTATGAATAATGCTGCTATGAACATGTGTATACTTGCTTAACTGTTCTCAGTTATTGTGGATATATACCCAGGAGTGGAATTGCAAAGTTACATAGGAATCTAAGTTAACTTTTTGAGGAGCCGCCATACTGTTTTCCACAGTGGCTGCACCATTTTCCATTCCCACCAACATTGCGCAAGGGTTCCAATTTCTCTACCACCTTGCCAACACTTTTGCGCCTTTTGATAATAGCCATACTAATGGGTGTGAAGTGGTATCTCTGTGGTTTTGGTTTGTGTTTCCCTAATGACTGATGAATGTTGAGCATGTAGCTTCTCAGGTAACTGACTTATTTTTAAAGGTCACAAAGTGGAAAAGAGGGGGTTTTGGGGGGGACGGGGCATTATCTGGGACAAAGGGGGCCAATCTGGTAATGAGCAAGGGCATGCATCTGGGTTGAGTCTACCTCTTTATTTGCCAGTTTCCTGAGCCAGTGTTCTAGCCTCAGCTGCCTCTCAGAATCACCTGGGGAGATTTCAAAACTACGAAGGCCATTTGTACCCCCAGAGCTTCTGATGTGAGCAGTCCAAGCGGGGCCGGCATCGGTAGTTCCTGACGCTCCCCTTGGTGATTCTCATGGGCAGCCAGGGCTGAGGACCGCAGCTCTAAGCAAACCTCATCAGCAGGCAACACCCGTCACCTTTCCAGCTAGTTTACAAAGCTGTGCTCCTCTGAGACTTTTTTTTTTTTGCTTTATTGTGATAAAGCAAATAAAGCTTTATTGTGATATCATTCACATACCACATCGATTTTAGAACATATTCATCACCTCCAAAGGAAACTCCATCACCCTTCAGTCCTGTCCTATCCTCCCAGCTCCTGGCAACCATTAATCTGCTTTCTGTCTCTATGAATTTGTCTCTTCTGGACATTTCATATAAATGGAATCATACAATATGTGAGACCTTTTGTGTCTGACTTCTTTCATCTAACACAATGCTTTCAAAGTTTGCCCGTGGTGTATTGATAGAAGGTTTTGGTGCTGTGTTCCTTTTTACAGTTGAGTAATATTCTAGCATATGCCTGTTTATCAGTTGACGGTCATTTGGGTTGTTTCTGTTTCTTGGCTATGCTGAATGGTGCTGCTATGAGCACCGGTGTACAAGTTATCATGTGGACCTTCAAGACTTTTAAGGCACCTCTTACCTGTGTTTTCCCACGGCAGGGGAGGCTCAGCTTTAATATTTCAAGAAAAAAATTAAAACCCCTAAACCCCATGTCCTTTCATTTGAAAAAACTTCACTCTAAAATGTTCACTGCTTTTAGGGGTTAGTTCTGTGCATCTATTGTTTCGTAGCCTTAATCCCACGAAAATCACCTCAAATCCATACCTGAACTTGGGCCAACTCCTCCTTTGGTGTGCTAATTTCCCCTCTTTAGAACTTCAGATAAAGCTCTTGATGGGACTCAAATACCACCCTGGTGATGGTGGCTGCCCTCATCTCATTCCCTCCTCACACCCCATGAGGGCTTGACCCTGTGCCAGGTGCCATAAGCCCTCTGAAGGAGCTAACGGGGATGTCTGGTAAGGGCGCAGATATGGATAAACCAGAACCCACCTGGTCTCCGGGAGCTCAGTCAAGGGAAGCAAGGAAACCAACTCTGAAATAATGCATGCCAATTTCAACGCTTCCCAAAGTGTGGAGGGCATACCGGTGTGCAGTGGTGTTAGATGGCGTTAGATAACACTGACTCACCAAAGGACAAAGTTATTCCCTTTTCAATTATCTTTTAAGCCTTTAGATAAAACACAGAGGACATCTCGGTTTGGTGCTCTCTTCAATCACTTTAAAAGTTGAGCAGACATAAATCCCCCATTTAAAAAAAAAAAAGACTTAGACCCAAGTTTCCAGCTGCGATTGGCAACATCACTTTGCCATCATTGTATTCGTTTTACAATTGGCTTCAAATTGACTAGTCTCACTGATTTTCTTCCACTTCCTGTTGTGACATAAAGTTTACTTTTAAAATAAACATACTCAAATTTAAGTTTTTAAAAAGTGAGTTCATTTGACAGAAAATATCAAGTAAACAGTAGAGCAGGTGGCCAGACGATGTAGCAGGAATTGTGCAGGTGGTACCCAAATAGCCCTAGGAAGTCTCACAGATGTGGTAACGGGATTCAGGAGCCCCCATTTCTGCCTGGGAATGCAGGAGAGAGCATCATACATAAAGCAGTGTGTCATTAAATCACAGAATGATGGCTGATCATTTATAGAGAAGGAGCCTTAGAGGTTAGGTCTCAGCCACAACTTCTGCGGGTGAGGGAAACTGAGGCTCTGAAGCATTGAAGGTCTGGGGTCCCACAGGTGTCAGCAGGGAACCAGCACTGGGCTCTGCAGCTGTGTACCTGCTGCCACAGGTCACATCAGCCACATGCCGTCTCATGCGTATCACAGCTATGTCGCGTCACGGGATGTTCTCTTTCCCCAGCTGACCCAACAAAATAGTAAATTTTGCTTCCAGTAATGTGACTAACAAGAACCATGAATTACGTGGTTCTATCTCTACCACACTGCAAACGTCCTTGGATGAGGCTCACTTGTGAAGAATGATAGAACCTTCTCTTTCTCTCTAGAAATGAAGCACCATAGCTCCAACTTTTATAATGGGCTGTTGTCCCACTCATTCCAATACTTACAATTTTCCTTTCCAATATGTGGTAAGATTATATTTCCCTGCCCCTGCTGAGTTTGGGGGTAATTTGTTATGCAGCGTAGACAACAGATACACTTGGTATAATGCATCTGAAATGCACCCATCTTGTTGCATGTATTGGCCGTTTGTTCCTTCTTATTGCTGAGTAAATGGCTGTGCCGCAGTTTATCTATCCATTTAGTAGTTGAGGAATATGTGAGTTTTTCCCTCTTTGGGGGCAATTATGAATAGAGACAAAGAAGAGTGATCTTTGACTTCAAAATGCTCTTAACATAAAATGGATTTCTCACTGTGGTCCTCAGGCCCTGGGTGATCTGGCTGCCGCTGACAACTCCCACCTCTTCTCAAGGTGCTTCCAGCCTGCTCACCTGATCTGTCAACAGGCCAGGTGTTCCCCTCCACAAAGCCTTGCACTTTCTCTCCTCTTAGCTTTTACCTGACCCTCTGGTAGCTGGCTCTCAGATCCAAGGCCTCCCTCTCCAGCGCCTCCCCTGACACTTCCACCTAAAGTCACCATCCAGTGCATTTCCTTCATATCACCTCTTACAATCCATAATTACTTGTTTGTTTACTTTTTTCTCTTCTCTACTGGAATGTAAATTCTAGGAGGAGAAAGGCTTGGTCTTGCCAAGGTCTTAGCACATATTCTGGTACTTTCTAGGTATTTTCTGATGAAAGATTGTATGAATGAGTAAGTAAGATTGGGAGAGCCTTGTAGGCTCGGCTTATATAAGGCTTGAGAGCCAGATTACAAAGTTGGCTCTGTGTGTCAGCTGTGGGAAAATAGTGTGGAAAATGGTAACTTGGGAATATTTTCTTCATTCAAAATAAAGTTTTGCTTTCAGTGGGCCATAAAGGAAGCAGGAATTAGTACACACATATCTTATAGACACTGCATATCCAATGTGGTGGTTTCCAATTCTGTTAACAGAAGAACACAGGGAAATGGCAGTTAGCATTTAAGAGCTATCTGACTGATTTTACCCCTTGGAATTTCTTAGAATTTAAAGACCTATTATTCCAAAAAATATATAGCCTTGTTTATTTTTCCCTCAGACCAGTATTCAAAATTAAACAGGGAATGATGTTATCATTGTGTGTATTCTTTTTTCTTTTTAATAAATTTATTTATTTATTTTTGGCTGTGTTGGGTCTTTGTTTCTGTGCGAGGGTTTTCTCTAGTTGTGGCAAGCGGGGGCCACTCTTCATCGCGGTGCACGGGCCTCTCACTGTCGCGGCCTCTCTTGCTGCGGAGCACAGGCTCCAGACGTGCAGGCTCAGTAGTTGTGGCTCACGGGCCCAGTTGCTCCGCGGCATGTGGGATCTTCCCGGACCAGGGCTCGAACCCGTGTCTGCTGCATTGGCAGGCAGACTCTCAACCACTGCGCCACCAAGCCCAATTGTGTGTATTCTTGAACAGAAGGGCATAAAATATATTGATGGGTGTGTATCTCACTTTTACTAGCAGTAACAGTAAGTGTGTAAAGACCCCGAGAATGAGCATATAATACTCTGCTGTATCACACTGAGAGCTGTACATTTATTTTAAATGATGAGCCCTTAAGATAGACTCTTTTGGAATAACAACAAACAGCAGTGATAACGGTTTATTAAAAGATTAATAGACAAACCAGAAAGCACTTGATTTGTCGCTAAGATTTCTGCCTGATTAGCATATCCATCAAAGAGCACACAAAAGGGTTTTTGACTGTCTTAATACAGTGACGTGACATGGTCCGAGTAACCCATTAACAATATTCCCTGAAACCCGTGATGGAGATGTTTTCAAGAATTATAGGAAGTTTGGCATTTCTCCCATATAAGTTCACACTCACTTACTTTACACAGCTTTATCAAGGGCCTGCCTTGTGCCCCAGATACTCTGCTAGGACCAGAGTATGGGACCAGCCCTGAGTAAAGAGGGTATGTTCTCTGTCTTCCTAAAGCTTAGTCTACAGTAATGGCAAGGGCAGCCCCAGCCTAGTCCTGGTGGCAGGGACCTCCAAGGCTTTGCTTTGGTTTGGCTTTTTCATAATCTCTCATGGATTTTCTCATTGAAGCCAAGCGTGGCTCGCTAGGCTTCTGAAACCAGGAAGTATCACAGAGGCTTCTCGGAAGGATCAGTCTAGCACTGAGTAACTCTTGAAAAGTATGTAGCTCAGGGCCCATCACTACCCACGGGCCAGTGGTTGGCTAAGTGATGGGAGGACCCAGTGGATGGGAGTCAAAGCAAAATAACCTCTTAGGCAATTAGCATGTGACAGGAGAAGTGTCTTACTACTACTCAAGTGTCTTATTACTAATCAATTTGGCCTTTCCAAATGTGTTTTCTCCCTAGGAGGCTGGAGGCATCAGTCTTCCTTAGGGAGAGAGGGGAGATCACAATTGTTTACAGAAGGAAGCAAGAGAAAGATTCATCCTCAGAGTCTGACATTCAAAAATAGTTTTGCATGGCCAGCCAGACTTGTCTTGGGAAGATTTTCTGGGTTGTTTTATCTTTTCAGTTAGCTTATCAAGAGACAAGCTTAGAAGTGGCAGTGTTTGGCGATCTCCCAGTGTGGAGAGGACATCCCTATGGGCCTTGGGATGTGCGACCTATTGCCCTGGGGCAGGAGAACATGAGGCAGAAATGTGGCTGCCAAACGTGTTCTTCAGGGACCCACAGCACGAATTCATTTTACATTTTTTTAATTGAAGTATAGTTGATTTTCAATGTTGTGTTACTTTCAGGTGTACAGCAAAGTGATTCAGTTATACATATACATATATACACATAGATATGTATATACTTTTTCACATTCTTTTCCCTTATAGATGATTACAAAATATTGAGTAGAGTTCCCTTTGCTATACTTGTTGTTTATCTATTTTATATATAGTAGTGTGTTTATCTATTTTATATATAGTAGTGTGTATATGTTAATCCCAAACCCCTAATTTATCCCACCCCCCAACTTTCCCCTTTGGTAACCATAAGTTTGCTCTCTATGTCTGTGGGTCTGGTTCTGTTTCATAAAGAAGTTCATTTGTGTCATTTTTTTTTAGATTCCACAAAAAAGCGATATCGTATGGTATTTGTCTTTCTCAGTCTGACTTCACTCAGTATGGTAATCTCTAGGTCCATCCCTGTTGCTGCAAATGGCATTATTTCATTCTTTTTTTGTGGCTGAGTAGTATTCCGCTGTATATATATATACCACATTTCTTTATCCATTCATCTGTCAGTGGACATCTAGGTTGCTTCCATGTCCTGGCTATTGTAAATAGTGCTGCAATGAACATTGGGGTGCATGTATCTTTTCAAATTAGAGTTTTCTACAGATATATGTCCAGTAGTGGGATTGCAGGATCATATGGTAGTTCTATTTTTAGTTTTTTAAGGAACCTCCATACCGTTCTCCATAGTGGCCGTACCACTTTACATTCCCACCAACAATATAGGATGGTTCCTTTTTCTCCACACCCTCTTCAGCATTTATTATTTGTAGACCTTTTTTTAACATCTTTATTGGAATATAATTGCTTTACAATGGAATTTGTAGACTTTTTGCTGATGGCCATTCTGACCGGTGTGAGGCGATACCTCATTGTAGTTTTGATTTGCATTTCTCTACTAATTAGCGATGATGAGCATCTTTTCATTTTACATTTTAACCAGAACACCCATGCGTGCACACACGTTAGCCTTGTTACACGTGGTATTTTCTCACTTTTAAAATTCTGGTTTTGCTTTTTGATTGATGCTGGTCACGACCCACTTATGTTATTTCAAGGACACTGAGGTAGAGGCACTGGCCTTGGCAGGTACGGGAGGGAGAAGGCAGGAGAGACAGAGCAGGGAGGAGAGCAGTCAGATGTGTGTCCTTCTTCCCCTGTTCCATACTTTGGCCTGGAGAGGGACCAGAATGCGAGAAGCCAAAGGAAGAGGTATGTCTGCCCCAGCTCCCCTTAGGACCCTAGAAATGCATCACCTGACTCTGCACCAGCCTGGCTGAGGCCACAGCAAGGGGACATGGGTGGTATGTGGTCAGGCAGAGGACCACACTTTCCCAGAGCTGCCATCCATTCCATCCCCTCCTGGCGTGGATGCACCAGGAGCTTCCCTCGTCCAGGAGGGGCAAGGAGGTGCCACAGCAGAAGATGAGAGGCCTACTTAGGCCAGAAGGCAGGCTCTACCTGCCCAAGATGATGCTGTCGGGGGAGACTGAGCAGACCGAGGGAGACCAGATCTCCAGTTCCTACACTTGAAAACGCCAGCCAGGTGAGCAGAAGCCAGTGGTCAAGGGACACCTTCAGAGAGACACAGACACTCAAGACACCTGCCACAGCCCATGCCATTCACTCAAGTGCCACCTGGGAGAGGAGCCAGCTGGGCAGGTGGAAGACTAAGAAGTCAAGAGGCCCAAATTCTTTTCTCAACACAGGCAGGAAACTACCTAGAGAAGTTGTTAGAATCATCACGTTAGGCGGGACTTCATTTAGTCTTTCCCCCACTCTTGCTTTGCACCAAATGTGGCTTCACAAAGACTAGATATTTTCTAACGTTAAAGAAACTATGTTGAGGGGATATATGTATATGTATAGCTGATTCACTTTGCTGTACAGTAGAAACTAACACAACATTGTAAAGCAACTATACTCCAAGAAAGATTAAAAAGAAAAAAGAAAGGAACTATGTTGTACTACTCAGCCATAAAAGAGAACAAAATTTGCCATTTGCAGCAACATGGGTGAACTTGGAGGGCATTATGCTCAGAGAAATAAGTCAGACAGAGAAACGCAAATACTGGATGATCTCACTTATGTCTTAAAGACATACAACAAACCAGTGAACATAACAAAAAAGCCGACTCACAGGTATTGAGAACTAGGGGTTACAGTGGGGAGGCGGAGGGTGGAGGGGCAGTACAGAAGTAGGGGACTAAGAGATACAAATTATTATGTATAAAATAAGCTACAAGGATACATTGTACAACACCGGGAATACAGCCAATATTTGATAATAACTCTAAATGGACTATAGCCTTCAAAAATTGTGAATCACTATATTGTACACCTGTAACTTAAAGAATACTGTACTATGGGCTTCCCTGGTGGCACAGTGGTTGAGAGTCTGCCTGCCGATGCAGGGGACACGGGTTCGTGCCCCGGTCCGGGAAGATCCCACATGCCGCGGAGCGGCTGGGCCCGTGAGCCATGGCCGCCAAGCCTGCGCGTCCGGAGCCTGTGCTCCGCAACAGGAGAGGCCACAACAGTGAGAGGCCCGCGTACCACAAAAAAAAAAAAAAAAAAAAAAAAAAGAATACTATACTTCAATAAATATAAATTAATTTTTCTTAAAAAAAGAATCTATGTTCGATGCCCATGTGAGCCAGTAAACATGGCAACAACCCAGCTACTTGTGGGAAGTGAAATCTCCCCCATATGTTGCCCTGAGTCAGCCAGCAGAGCGCCGCTAAAATGTTTACAAACTGGCTGGTGGAGGGGGAGCCCCGATTTAAAGAGTTTACCAACTTCTGCAGTGGAAAGACTCCACCAATTTCAAGCTGCCGGCGAGGTCATTTGAGGGTGAGCCTGAGCCATCAGGATGTCTGTCCTCCTGTCTAAGCTGCCTAGACCTGTGCATCTGCCCATGTGACCAAGGGCTGGATAAACTTTCCAGCAACAAACACTCCCTTCTCTGGACACACAGGCTTAACCTCGCTCTATGGAGAGATGATGCGCTACCCCATGTCAATAGCCCCTCCGTTTAGCAGATGTCCGTTTTCTTCTCTTCCAAGAAAAGTTCAGAGTCCATCCAGGCACCCACCCACCTACCCAGCCACCCAGCCACCCAGCCAGGAAGCTCTTGCTGGAACCAGACGGGCTGACAGAATCAGAGCAAACCACCCCCTGGAGGGCGCTCCAGAGGTCATCGCAGCCAGCCCCCTGCCTCCAGGCAGGTCTCCTGTAAATCGTCCTCGACAGAGCCTGCCTCGTTTGGGGCCCTTTGCTCAGAGCGCCCCGAGCAGCCGAGTAAAGTTTTGTGCTGACTCTGTGGGGCCCCGTCGGTGGCAACGCGCGTCGCCAGCTCATAAGGGAATCATTAGCGGAACACAGCCGTGTACTAGGGCCCGAAGGCCTGTGGCAATTAATCACCTCTCCTCCCCGGCAGCCCCAGCTGTCTCAGATGCAGCCATCCTCCAGGTAGCCCTTTAATTGTCCCCGGAGAAGGTAGGTGGGTGAGGGGCCACCTGAGCTAACGTTAGCCCAGCAATCTTCCCAAATAAAAAAAAAAAATTTTTTTTAGAGTATTCAAATATCTCTCACTTACTTTCCAGAGTCTGTTATTGGTATAAAGGTTGAAGCTCAGGCAGCTTAACTGTTATGTGGAATGACCTTTAGTTTTAATATTAATATATTATCGTAAAGTCTGCGAATCATGAATGCAATTTTGGTATTCATATAAAATGCCATACGCTGAACCCACTGCAACTTTTTTTCCCCCTCCCGTCCTCCAGCAGGCTGCAAACTGGGTGAATTAATATGCGTCATCTTCTTCTGCCCTTTATTTACTTAGAGAGGGTGGCCGGGCAACTTTATCAAGAGTAACATTATCAAGAGCTTTTCTGCAAGCTTCTTTATCATATTCCCATCCGCGTCTGCTCGACACTTGTCAGTGTCAATCAAATCGCAATAATACGCAGATGATTTGCTCATTTGGTTTAATAAAATCTTTCTGCTTATTTGCGCTGTCTCCATTACACCACATAATTGCCGTGCCGCGGAGGTGAAAGGCAGCCAGTTGCCTGGGGGATAAGAGGAGACGATTGCTCTATGAAGGATTTGTTTCTTTGCCTCTGTCTCTCCCCAGTCACTCATATTCCTAAAATTAATATTGTATTTGAATCCGGCTCTGCTATTCTTATGCAGCCTAACATTGTTATTACTTATTATTTGGATGTGAAGTCATTTATTTTTAGTTTTATGTCCAAGCTGTCAAGCTAAATTTCATTGTGAACTGCCACATACAATTTTTAACTGCCATTTAAAACGAGATTCCAGCTCTAAATTATGGAGTGAGCTTGTTCAAAGGGCTGGCCTGACAGCAAGTGCATTAAGAAGCCTCGATTTCTTTGCAAATCAAAGGGGCTCCCGGTGATTATTTTGGTGGAAAGGAAAGCGCACAGCCTTAGTACTTCCCGATCACCTCGATGGTGGCTGGACACCCAGGTGGGTGTGTAGAGCAGAGTCTCCTGGGTACCTGCCCTGGAGAGATGCGGTAGGGCCCCGGGTGGCCGGCAGAGGCAGGTTTGCAGGGAGGACGCCCCAGCTGAAGCCATGGAGTGACTTGATGTGGGGCTGGGGGCTGCTGTGTAACCCCTGAAGAGGCAGGACTCTGCCAGGCTGTGGCAGAGGAGAAGCCACCGTTAAAGCTGTGCACGCGTATGCTTTGGTACTTCCGCAGAGGACACAGTTTTTCACGGAGCACAAACGTGCGTTCGGCAGCTTTATCTGGCCGATGTAGCTAGAGCCTGGTCACGTGGGCAGCTGTCATCCTCAGGACCGTATTCCCCTCTGCACGTGCCCGTGTTCAGTATTAACGGTTAGGAAGGAACAAACTGCCCACGAATAGCCTCGCAAGGGCGAGCACTTCTTAAGCCCCTACGGTTGGTGCTTTAGGTGACTCTGCTCATTAAATGTCCGTGAAGACAGCATCTGGGATAAGTATCATGTTTGTCCTGCTGATAAAATTGAAGGTGCTGAGGTGTATGGCGGCTGTGATGATGAAGGCTCTGGAAGCAGCAGGTCTAGCCCACAGCGGGGCAAAAGAAGGGGTTTTGCCAGGAGGAGGCCCAAGGGCAAGCAGTGCTGGGAGAAAGAGGCAGCTGCCATCAGCTGCTCTGGGACCACAGCCTTCCCACCAGGTCGCCACCAAGGACCTGGGCTTTCTTTGTCCTCCACGAAGGTCCAGCATTCAGGGAAGCCAGGTGTAGACCAGCCCCGGGGGAGAGCAAGCCATCGCCCCAGTCAGTAGCACTTGAAGGTTCAAAGGCAAGGCTGGCACTCCAACAGGCTTTATCTGCCCTTTGTTAAAAAGTTTCAGGGGCTTCCCTGTTGGTGCAGTGGTTGAGAGTCCGTCTGCCGATGCAGGGGACACGGGCTCGTACCCCGGTCCGGGAAGATCCCACGTGCCGTGGAGCGGCTGGGCCCGTGAGCCATGGCCGCTGAGCCTGCGCGTCTGGAGCCTGTGCTCCGCAATGGGAGAGGCCACAACAGTGAGAGGCCCGCGTACTGCAAAAAAAAAAAAAAAAAAAAAAAAGTTTCAGTGCTTAGAAATAGACCCAAAAGATCCTGACCCTGCATTGGTCCCTGCTAAGCTGGGCCGTCCCAGCCGGACCATGCACAGCCCTAGCCACTCTGATGCCCATCCCAGGTTTCAAGTCACACTGCAAGGAGAGAAGAGGGAGCGTTTGAGTCCCTCCTCCCTCTCCTCTTGGTTGATCTCCCTAGTCTCTAATATTAAAAGTGTCTTAATTCTAAACACACACACTTTGTCTTGGGTGATGCCTCCCGTTTATGAAATACAGCACATTTGCAGAGGACAGAGATGCTGCAGTCGACGGGGAAGGGCCGAGAGGGGGTTGCCCCGCAGGAGAGGGTACTGGTGATTTTCCTGCTCCTCCATCCTTCCCTCCTTTGGTGTGGCAAAGAGGCTGGTGTTCTTTTCACACATCACAGTGGGGGTCTTTAAGGGAGCTTCTAGTCCAACCCCTGGCCCTGCCCCATGATCCAGGCCCTCCTTCCTGCCTGAGCACGTCTCAGGCTGTGGTTTTTGTAGGTGAGTCATGGTACCTTATATATTGTGAATCTTCCACAGATGTGCCACCAGCTTTATCTATTTTTAAATAAATTTATTGAACTGTAATTCACGTATCATACAGTCCTCCCATTAAAGTGTCCTCTTTAATGATTTTAGTATATTCAGAGTTGTGCAGCCATCACCATAGTCAGTTTGAGAATTTTGTCATCGTCTGAGAAAGAGTCTTCGTACCTTTAAGCCTTCACCTCCAGAGGTTCCCCGCTCCCTAAGCAACCACTAATCTACTTCATGTTTCTATAGATTTGCCTGTTCTGGCCATTGTAGATGTGTGGAATCATATACCATGTGGTCCTTTGTGACTGGCTTCCTTCACTTGGCATAACGGTTTCAAGCTTCATCAAATCGTAGTGTGTATCAGTACTGCATTCCTTTCTAGGACCAAATAATGCTCCACTGTAGGAATAGACCACATTTTGTTCATCATTCATTCATTCAAGGGAACCTGGGTTGTTTCCATGTTTAGCTATTGGAGATAGTGCTGCCATGAACATCCGTGTACAAGTTTCTGTTGGAATACTCGTTTTCAATTCTTCTGAATACATGTAACCCTAGGAGTAGAATCACCGGGTCATCGCCACCAACTTTTGATCTCTCTCTCTCTCTCTCTTTCTCTCTCTCTCTCCCTCTCTCTCTCTCTCTCTATATATATATATATATATTTTTTTTTTTTTGCGGTACGCGGGCCTCTCACTGTTGTGGCCTCTCCCGTTGCGGAACACAGGCTCCGGACACACAGGCTCAGTGGCCATGGCTTATGGGCCCAGCCGCTCCGCGTCATGTGGGATCTTCCCGGACTGGGGCACGAACCCGTGTCCCCTGCATCGGCAAGTGGACTCTCAACCACTGCGCCACCCGGGAAGCCCTTGATCAATATTTAAAATTAATCTTGTCCACGGTGATTCATACGTCAATTGTATCCTTCCCTCCTTTTTCAAACTCCTCCCCCACTCAATGACAAATTCCATCGGCACGAACACATGGAGCCGGCCGTGTATGTTTTACTAAAGGTTGTGTACACAGAGCAAGGAAGGGGCCGCCGTAAACACCCGCAGTGCTTGATGAACAAAAGTCTCCATTTGGCCTCCTTGTTCTTATTCTCTCTCCTCTCGTCCCTCCAAGCCTTCCTCCATCCATCTTTGTTTTCTCCTCTCATTCTGCTCCTTTCATATGCATGTGAGCTCATACTCAGCTCCTTCAAGCCTGCTGCCCACATGAACTTAATGTTCTCTGTAAGCAGAGAACAGGCCATTGAAGGATTGATGGCCTTACAACGACGAGGAGGCTAAGCCTGAACTCAGTGAACAAGATTCTTCAGTTACTGGGATCCACTCTCCCTAGAAAACAACGAGAGAGACAGTATGCGTCCCAGCACATTATAACTGCCGATAGACCCTATCCCTCTCCACCCTGTCTCCTGGGTTCGGCTTTCTACAGGGTCCAAGGTTTATGCAGAGGTCTCCAACCAGTGACCCCTAGGGTGGGTGGATCAAACCCTCAATGTTTGAGCGTTTTTAAACCTTCTGCTTTTAAAATTAGGAGATCTCTTGTGTGTGTGTGTGTGTTTGCATATATAAACGATGGAATATTACTCAGCCATAAAAAAGAATGAAATAATGCCATTTACAACAGTGTGGGTGGACCTAGAGATTATCATACTAAGTGAAGTAAGCCAGACAGAGAAAGACAAATATCATATGATATCACTTATATGTGGAATCTAAAATATGACAAAATTGAATTTATTTACAAAACAGAACTGGACTCACAGACATAGAGAACAGACTTGAGATTACCAAAGGGAAAAGGGGTGGGGGGGAGGGGTAAATTAGGAGTTTGGAATTAGCATATACACACCACTACATATAAAATAGATAACCAACAAGTAACTACTTTAAAGCACAGAGAACTATACTCAATATCTTGTAATAACCTATAAGGGAATAGAATCTGAAAAAGAATATATGTGTATGACTGAATCACTTTGCTGTACACCTGAAACTAATACAACATTGTAAATCAACTATACTTCAGTAGGGACTTCCCTGGTGGTTCAGTGGTTGAGACTCCGCACTCCCAATGCAAGGGGCCTGGGTTCAATCCCTGGTCGGAACTAGAACCTGCATGCCACAACTAAAGATCCCGCATGCCACAACTAAGACCCAGTGTAGCCATTTAAATAAATAAGTAAATATTTTTAAAAACTATACTTCAATAAAAGATTTCTAAATGAAAGGAAAAAAATAAAGTTAGGAGATCTCCCGTTTTAAAAAATATCCAGATTTCCAGTTTCTCTGAAAAATCAGAAGTCCTGACGATGGTAAAGGCTGTCCTTGCCTGGCAGCAGTAGGGAGAGTTGGGCAGGGGTTGCCCCTTAGGCTGGGCCTCTACCTCACCCCAGCCTGAGCCTGGCTCAAGTGCCTCACTTCTGTGTCCCATCCAGTCTCTGTGGATTTCTGGCCAATGCTCTACAGCAGGGGTCCCTAACCCCCAGGCCATGGACTGGTTCCAGTCCGTGGCCTGTTAGGAACGGGACTGCAGAGCAGGAGGTGAGCAGCGGGCGAGCGAGCGAAGCTTCATCTGTATTTAGAGCCGCTCCCCATCGCTCACATAACCACCTGAGCTCCCCCTCCTGTCAGATCAGCGGCGGCATTAGATTCTAATAGGAGTGGGAACCCTACTGTGAACTGCGCATGTGAGGGATCTGGGTTGTGCGCTGCTTATGAGAATCTAATGCCTGATGATCTGAGATGGAGCTGAGGTGGTCCCATCACCCCCAGATGGGACCATCTAATTGCAGGAAAACAAGTTCAGGGTTCCCACTGAATCTGCATTATGGCAAGTTGCATAATTATTTCATTATATGTTACAATGTAATGATAATAGAAATTAAGTGCACAATAAATGTAATGCGCTTGAATCATTCCAAAACCATCCCCCTGCCGCTGGCCCGTGGAACAATTGTCTTCCGTGAAACTGGTCCCTGGTGCCAAAAAGGTTGGGGACCGCTGCTCTACAGTATCCTTAATGCAGCACCAAAAAGAGTAGATATTAGGAATATACAGGACTCTGCCTGCTGAGTGTGGTCAGGGCGATCGATGGTGATGTAGGTGATGTACAGGTGACCAGCGTGATAAGCAGGGATGCAGCTTAAGTCCGTCACGGTTGCTGCTGAGAATTCTGTCTTTAGACAGTGAAACACAAACTCAAGGAGGTTGACACTCACTGCCCAGACAGCCGAGCAAGTGGATGATTCATCATTCAACACATATTTATTGAGCATCTACTATGTGTCAGGCACTGTTCTAAATTCTGGGGACATAGCCATGAGGAAAACAGACAAATATCTCTGCCCTTGTGGAGTGGATATCCATGAGCAGGAAACAGATAATATACAAGACAGATCAGTAAAACACATGGTTTAGTAGATGGTGAGAAGGGCAATGGCCAAGCAGGGGAAAGGAGGGTGTTGGTGGACATGGGGGGAGAAGGGTTGCGATTGTAGATAAAGTGGCCAGGGTAGACCTCACTGAGGAGGTGACATTTGAGTAAAGCCCTGAAGGAAGTGAGGGGGTGAGCCATACAGTTATCTGGAAGAAGAACTTTCCAGGCAGAGGAAAGGGCAAGTGCAAAGGCCCTGTGCTTGGTAGATCTGAGGAAGAGCAAGGAGGCTGCCATGGCTGGAGCAGCACAGGCGAGGGGGGAGAACGCTAGGAGGCGAGGTCACAGTGATGGGGTGAGGACAGGCGATGGTCTAAGTCTTAAGGGACCCTGCAAGGACTTTGGATTTTACTCTGAGATGGGAAAGCGTCAAGAGTTTGAGTCAGAAGAGTGACATGGTCTGAGTTAGATTTTAACAGGATCACATTGGCTGTGTTTGCAGAGCAAACGGGGAGAGATCGATTAGGAGGCATTGCCAACAGCCCAGGCGAACAGTAAGAGTGGCGTCAGCCAGGATAGACCAGGTTAATGGTGAGAAGCGGTTGGATTCAGCATACAGTTGAAGCAGGGGCGACCCAGACGTGCTGACAGGTGAGAGGAGGGCTGACTGTAAGGTTCTGACCATTTACAACAGGAGAAGCCCGTGGAGGACTCATGTGTCACAGTAGATGAGATGACCGCATCTGGGTAAAGACGCAGATTAGGCATTTGGTGGTAGGAGTCTGTAGTTCAGGCACAGAGATCCAGGCTGGAGACTCAGATTGGGAGGCACCAGTGTGTCAACTGGATGAGGTCACCAAGCGAGTGAGTGTGGAAGAAGACAGGGGGTCCCGGGCCTGAGGCCAGGGACACATGGCAAAACCAGCAAAGAAGACAGCATCAGGCCAGTTGCCAGTGGGGTTAGAAGTTGTTCCCCATCTGGATCACTTTTACAGGGAGGAAATTTGGGTGGAAAAGTTCTGCTGACTTATTAACATGACTGAAATACAGAATGTTCTCTCAACTGCTCTGGTGCCAAATCTATAGCTTAAATTTATTTATTTATTTATCTATTTATTTATTTATTTATCATAGGAAATATAGTTACATGGTTCAGATTCAAAAAGCAGAGTGAAAAGGCTCCCTCTTACCCTTGCCCCTCAGCCACTTGACTCCTTACCCAGAGCCCCCCAGGTCCCCAGTTTCTTTTTTTTTAAATAAATTTATTTATTTTATTCATTCATTTTTTTATTTTTGGCTGCGTTGGGTCTTCGTTGCTGAGCACGGGCTTCTCTCTAGTTGTGGAGAGCAGGGGCTACTCTTCGTTGCGGTGCACAGGCTTCTCATTGCGGTGGCTTCTCTTGTTGTGGAGCACAGGCTCTAGGCATGTGGACTTCAGTAGTTGTGGCACGCAGGCTTCAGTACTTGTGGCTCGCGAGCTCTAGAGCACAGGCTCAGTAGTTGTGGCGCACGGGCTTAGTTGCTCTGTGGCATGTGGGATCTTCCTGGACCAGGGCTCAAACTCGTGTCTCCTGCATTGGCAGGCAGATTCTTAACCACTGTTCCACTAGGGAAGTCCAGTCCCCAGTTTCTTGTACCTTCTTTCTGAGAGCTTCTTAGCATATACAAGCATCAGTGTGTCCATGTGGACACCCACTTCTCCCTTTGCTCATTTTTACACAAATGGTATCATAGGTCTATTGTTCTTCATTTAGTGTATCTTGAAGATTGTTCCATATTAGTACATAAAGAACTTCATGATTCTTTTTATTTCTGTAGTATTTCCTTTTCTGGATGTACTGTCATTTGTCTAACCAGGCCCCCAGTCAGGGACTTTTACATTGTTTCCAATCTTTTTCCGCAATTAATAACCTTATATGCTTGGAATTTTGCACCCGTGTGAACATAAATCTTTTGGGTAAATTCCTGGATGTGGAATTGTTAGGTCAAAGGGCACATGCATTTGGATTTCTAATAGATATTGTCAAAGGTGGTACCAATTTAAGCTCCTACAAGCCGTATATATGAGAGTGTTGGACACATTTTCCAACAGTCTGTAAGCAAATTATTCAATCTTTTCCAGTCTGAGTTTTTAAAAATGGACTTTTAGTTTGCATTTCTCTTAGTACAGGTGAGATTGCCTGTGGCTCTCAACACAGCCCCCAGAAATGTCACTCAGCAGAAGAATTATATGAGCAAAGTCTGTATTTGGTGTCCTTTCCTTTGCTTGGCCTCTTCCAAAGGTCCAAGCTGCTCTGGGCCCCTTTGCCCAGGAGGAAATAACTCGAGAAACTTATTCCCTCAAGGGTTTTAGTGACTAGAAGTGGGATTGTCCCTGAAATGATTTACTTTCAGAACAGTAATCAAGGAGCCATACTTACCAAAAAAGGATGTCTGGTCCATAGTGGCATTGGAGGCTCTGTGCTATTCATTCATTCATTATTCAACTCAGCCACTATTGACCGAGAGCCTGGAATGAATGTATGAGGCACTGGGCTGGACTCTGAGGACATGAGAAAGTTGGGATCACCACACTTAAGGAAGCTTATGTCCTAGCAGGAGCCCAGACGAAAACTAGGCAAACAAATGAGGATTTTAGGAAGTAGTGAATTCTGCAAAAAAAGATAAAATAGGATGCTGTAACAGTGAGTGAAGAGGATAAGGTCAGAGAAGGCCTCTGGAGAGGTGACATCTCAGCTGAGGCCTGAAGAAGGATCTGGGGAAGGAGCTTTCCACGCAGAGGAGACAGGCTATCCAGGGAACATCTGAGGAGTAGGTGTAAGGCTCGTGGGCTGACGCAGAGCAGGGGAAAGGGGGAGAAATACCAGCTGACGGTGGAGAGGTGAGCCCCCGAGGCCACAGTGAAGGACTGCATTGTCTCTGGTTGCAGTTTAAAGAGTAAGGAGGGTTTTTAGCAATGGTGCACTGGTAAATGGGCAACAGTCAGCTGGGCGTGCGGGCTGATTTGTACTGTTGGCAGATTTCAATGGTGGAAATACTCCCATCATGACCAATTTCAAGCTACTAAAGCGAGGTCCCTGGACCCGAGGCTGGGAAGAGCTGTGTGTCCAAAAGACCATCCATTGGGTGAAAATGATAACTCTTTGCATCTCAGGATTCATTTTATTGAAAGTACTAAAGGGCATTTTACAAAACAAAACATTCCAAGCTGGAAAGAAGGGGCCCCAGCGCACCGCTGGTTTAAGCTGGGAAGTGAGATGCTTTGATCCATGTCAAGATCATGCCGGCTGCCCTATGGACCTTTTGGAGTCCCTGAAATCACACATGCCTACACGCCACCTTTGCTACAGGGCCAAGCCGATCACTTCCTCACATTTCCTTCTTCCATCCCACCTTCCTTTTCTGCTAAGGTGCCTTACGTCTTTTTGTTGTTGTTGTTGAGCTTAGAAAATTAGATATTTCCAACAGGGTCTAAGAATATACACTTCTGAAATTACAGATTTCAAAGACAATGACAGTTTATCTTAATGCTGTGTAAAACTAGTATATCCACTTGTATAAAACTAGTTATTCACACTTTCACTTCATTCTACTGACAAGAAAAGTATTGAATATTCCTTGTGAAGATGGCAAGGGAATTTTTGGCCTGTTTCAGACATATCCACAGAGCAGTACATAAGCAGATATTACTTGGCAATAAACACTGAGTTTAGATTCTTTTTCTAATCAATCTTTTTAAATAGAAGTGTAGCTGATTTCCAGTGTTGTGTTAATTTCTGCTGTACAGCAAAGTGATTCAGTTATATATATATATTCTTTTTTATATTCTGTTCCGTTATGGTTTATTACAGGATATTGAATATAGTTCTCTGTGCTATACAGTAAGACCTTGTTGTTTATCCATTCTATATAGAAAAGCTAGCCTTAGGTCTTAATTTTATTTCAGCAGTGGATTTCATCTTTTTTTTTGGAGGCTGATTCATTCCAGGGCCAAAAGCTACTTCTCTTTAACTATTGTGTGGAGAAAGTCCAGAGCAGAAGAGAAAGCCCTTTCTGACTTTCCATGTTGATTTCCCTCCTGCCGTACGCACAGATATTGGTTCAGTGTGGCCCGATGTGGGATGCTACCCACCCCCTCGCCCCCGCTCCTGGAGCCATCAGATCCTCCTCTAAACAGTAGCTGACTGCCTCTGTGCTTGGAATATCATGTGTGGGGATGGAGAAGCTCACTTCTCTTTCATTTCTATGTCTAATTTCAGGAGGGGGTGAAAAATGTAAACAATTTTATGATGTCTCGCCATCCTTAAAATTCTGAAATTACTTTGGTCTTTGTTGGTCAGTATATAAATTAATTTTCACTTGAAGAAACATCATTTTTAATGCCTTTCGCTCTGGCCTGGCCTCATCCCACGGTCCAATTACCGAGGTAACTATCACCAGCAAGGAGACCATGGGGGCCATAGATCAGAAATTGTTTATCAGACTTGCAGGCATCGATTTATTCGAGCTACCTGACACAGTTGGTCATATTTTATTCTCCCAAATCTTCTCTCTCAAATTGATTTTTCAGAAAGTTTTTAATACAGGTTTATTCATCTGGCTAATCCATTTATCTTCAGTTCCACCTGTAAAGTCAGGAAAATCTCTGGGGTGATCTGTGAAAGGAAAGAGACATTCTCTCTCTGCTTCGCTCGCCACCTCTCACCCTCTCTGCCCCTTCTCTGCACTCACACTGCACATACGTTGCACACACGTGCCCGGGCACGCACACTCCACCAGGCTTACACACCACCACACGTGCCGCTGATGAGCTGGGAGACACTAAACCTCACTTCCTAGGTCCCCATTTCTTCTGCAAAATCGGAGGATTGCACTATTTTATCTTTAAAGTCCTTTCTGATTTGAGATCTTTAACACCGACAAGCTGAGAGCTGGGAGGGGCGAGGGAATTGAAACCAGTCTTCTTGGTTCCCAGTGTGGGAAGCAGAGGCTCCTCCTGCAAGAGAGGGAACCCATGTCCCAGCTGATAGTGACAATCATGGCAGGATAGTGCTGGGGATGGACTTCTTGACCACAGCTCCACCAGCCCCAACTTCCCTGCAGCCTGCAACTTCCTTGCAGCCTGCAACTTCCTTGCAGCCTGCAACTTCCTCCCTTCCCTGCAACTTCCCTGCAGCCGAGGGTTATTTTTCTCTTTCTCAGGAGCAGAAAGACTCTAAGTTGTAGAAGCACAAAGACCTTTCTCTGGGGACACTCAGGCAAGTGGCCACGTTGTCAGGTGTCCTGTCGTTGCCAGAGCAAGGGGTTGGGTGGAGAGACACGAATACGAAGCAGCGTGTCTTGGAAAATAATACAAATGACATGTGAGGATGTAGGCAGCTGTGGGTGCTCTCAGGAAGGGCTGACCATGGAAGAATCTGAAGCACGGCTCCAACTCTGCCAGGCTGCTGCAAGGGTGGGTGTGCCAGAAAACACCTCTGAGCCTGGAGTCCCCAACCTTCAGTTGGTCAAGCTGCAAAGTGACGAACTTGTGGACACAGCTCAGCTAAAGCAGCAGCTGGGCCTGAATTATGCAGAAATCATGTGTGACGCTCCACCTAGGGTCCTCTGGAGCCAGGATGTATGTGGTCTGTCCTGATCCTGTTTCAGATGGGGTTGCTCCTTTGATGCACGGCCCTGCCCCTTCCTCTACTGTTGGGTGGGCTTCTTGGGTGTGTAGTTAGCAAAAGGGAGGGGACAAGCAGAAGTATTTGCTGTCACTGGAAAATCCTCAGTGTCTAACTAATAAGAACCTGTTGTATAGCACAGGGAACTCTACTCAATAATGGCCTTAATGGGAAAAGAATCTAAAAAAGAGTGGGTATATGTATGACTGATTCACTTTACTGTACACCTGAAATTAACACAACATTGTAAATCAACTCTACTCCAATAAAACTTAAAAGAAAAAAAAAAAAAGAAAATCTCAGTGTCTCCGAGACTGTCAAGCCAAACCAAGGGGTTTATTGCGACCACTGTTTTGTGCTGAGATCCATGTCTTTCATGTCCCCTTTTCACAACATGCAGTCAGCTGTCTCCTGTGTAAGCAGAGATAAGGGTAGTGATCTACCCAACCAGAGGAAGGCTCTGGCAGGTGGAGGCCTCCCTCCGGATTCACTAAATTTCGCCCAGGCACCACTGTGCTCCCATTCACTCCTCCCAAGCACAGACTCTGAGAGAACCGTTCATCGAGATTCTCCCTCAGACCTGGAAGAGGTGACAGAACTGAAGGAAAATGTGTATAGATGCACAGAAGGCCACAGCTGATGGACAGATCCTCTTATTCTTTTTTTTTTTCATCTTTATTGGAGTACAATTGCTTTACAATGGTGTGTTAGTTTCTGCTTTATAACAAAGTGAATCAGTTATACGTATACATATGTTCCCATATCTCCTCCCTCTTGTGTCTCCCTCTCACCCTCCCTATCCCACCCCTCTAGGTGGTCAAAAAGCACCGAGCTGATCTCCCCGTGCTATGCGGCTGCTTCCCACTAGCTATCTATTTTATGTTTGGTAGTGTATATATGTCCATGCCACTCTCACTTTGTCACAGCTTACCCTTCCCCCTCCCCATATCCTCAAGTCCATTCTCTAGTAGGTCTGTGTCTTTATTCCTGTCTTACCCCTAGGTCCTTCATGACATTTTTTTCCCTTAGATTCCATATATATGTGTTAGCATACAGTACCTGTCTTTCTCTTTCTGACTTACTTCACTCTGTATGACAGACTCTAGGTCAATCCACCTCACTACAAATAACTCAATTTCATTTCTTTTTATGGCTGAGTAATATTCCATTGTATATATGTGCCACATCTTCTTCATCCATTCATCCGATGATGGGCACTTAGGTTGCTTCCATTGCCTGGCTATTGTAAATAGAGCTGCAGTGAACATTTTGGTACATGACTTTTTTTGAATTTTGGTTTTCTCAGGGTATATGCCCAGTAGTGGGATTGCTGGGTCATATGGTAGTTCTATTTGTAGTTTTTTAAGGAACCTCCATACTGTTCTCCACAGTGGCTATACCAATTCACATTCCCACCAGCAGTGCAAGAGTGTTCCCTTTTCTCCACACCCTCTCTAGCATTTATTGTTTCTAGATTTTTTGATGATGACCATTCTGACCGGTGTGAGATGATATTTCATTGTAGTTTTGATTTGCATTTCTCTAATGATTAA
This sequence comes from Grampus griseus, assembly GCF_964374135.1. NCBI lineage: Eukaryota > Metazoa > Chordata > Mammalia > Artiodactyla > Delphinidae > Grampus > Grampus griseus. The sequence goes on along the minus strand of NC_139013.1, from coordinate 28,027,560 downwards.
TGATGTTGAGCATTCTTTCATGTGTTTGTTGGCAGTCTGTATATCTTCTTTGGAGAAATGTCTATTTAGGTCTTCTGCCCATTTTTGGATTGGGTTGTTTGTTTTTTTTGTTATTGAGCTGCATGAGCTGCTTGGAAATTTAGGAGACTAATCCTTTGGTATTTACTTCATTTGCAAATATTTTCTCCCGTTCTGAGGGTTGTCTTTTGGTCTTGTTTATGGTTTCCTTTGCTGTGGAAAAGCTTTTAAGTTTCATTAGGTTCCATTTGTTTATTTTTGTTTTGATGTCCATTTCTCTAGGAGGTGGGTCAAAAAGGATCTTGCTGTGATTTATGTCATAGAGTGTTCTGCCTATGTTTTCCTCTAAGAGTTTGATAGTTTCTGGCCTTACATTTAGGTCTTTAATCCATTTTGAGTTTATTTTTGTGTATGGTGTTAGGGAGCGTTCTAATCTCATACATTTACATGTACCTGTCCAGTTTTCCCAGCACCACTTATTGAAGAGGCTGTCCTTTCTCCACTGTACATTCCTGCCTCCTTTATCAAAGATAAGGTGACCATATGTGCGTGGGTTTATCTCTGCGCTTTCTCTCCTGTTCCATTGATCTATCTTTCTGTTTTGGTGCCAGTACCATATTGTCTTGATTACTGTAGCTTTGTAGTATAGTCTGAAGTCAGGGAGCCTGATTCCTCCAGCTCCTTTTTTCGTTCTCAAGGTTGCTTTGGCTATTCGGGGTCTTTTGTGTTTCCATACAAATTGTGAAATATTTTGTTCTAGTTCTGTGAAAAATGCCAGTAGTAGTTTGATAGGGATTGCATTGAATCTGTAGATTGCTTTGCATAGTATAGTTATTTTCACAATGTTGATTTTCCAATCCAAGGACATGGTATATCTCTCCATCTATTTGTATCATCTTTAATTTCTTTCATCTGTGTCTTATAATTTTCTGCATACAGGTCTTTTGTCTCCTTAGGTAGGTTTATTCCTAGATATTTTATTCTTTTTGTTGCAATGGTACATGGGAGTGTTTTCTTGATTTCACTTTCAGATTTTTCATCATTAGTGTATAGGAATGCCAGAGATTTCTGTGAATTAATTTTGTATCCTGCTACTTTACCAAATTCATTGATTAGATTTAGTAGTTTCTTGGTAGCATCTTTAGGATTCTCTATGTATAGTATCATGTCATCTGCAAACAGTGACAGTTTTACTTCTTCTTTTCCGATTTGGATTCCTTTTATTTCCTTTTCTTCTCTGATTGCTGTGACTAAAACTTCCAAAACTATGTTGGATAAGAGTGGTGAAAGTGGGCAACCTTGTCTTGTTCCTAATCTTAGTAAAAATGGTTTCAGTTTTTCACCATTGAGGACGACGTTGGCTGAGGGTTTGTCGTATATGGCCTTTATTATATTGAGGAAAGTTCCCTCTATGCCTACTTTCTACAGGGTTTTTATCATAAATGGGTGTTGAATTTTGTTGAACGCTTTCTCTGCATCTATTGAGATGATCATATGGTTTTTCTCCTTCAATTTGTTAATATGGTGTATCACGTTGATTGATTTGCGTATATTGAAGAATCCTTTCATTCCTGGAATAAACCCCACTTGATCATGGTGTATGATCCTTTTAATGTGCTGTTGGATTCTGTTTCCTAGTATTTTGTTGAGGATTTTTGCATCTATGTTCATCAGTGATATTGGCCTGTAGTTTTCTTTCTTTGTGACATCCTTGTCTGATTTTGGTATCAGGGTGATGGTGGCCTCGTAGAATGAGTTTGGGAGTGTTCCTCCCTCTGCTATATTTTGGAAGAGTTTGAGAAGGATAGGTGTTAGCTCTTCTCTAAATGTTTGATAGAATTCAGCTGTGAAGCCGTCTGGTCCTGGGCTTTTGTTTGTTGGAAGATTTTTTTTTATTGGAGTATAATTGCTTTACAATGGTATGTTAGTTTCTGCTATACAACAAAATGAATTAGTTATATATATACACATATGTTCCCATATCTCTTCCCTCTTGCGTCTCTCTCCCTCCCACCCGCCCTATCCCACCCCTCCAGGCGGTCACAAAGCACAAAGCTGATCTCCCTGTGCTATGTGGCTGCTTCCCACTAGCTATCTACCTCACGTTTGGTAGTGTATATATGTCCATGCCTCTCTCTCGCTTTGTCACAGATTACCCTCCCCCCTCCCCATATCCTCAAGTCCATTCTCTAGTAGGTCTGTGTCTTTATTCCTGTCTTACCCCTAGGTTCTTCATGACATTTATTTTTTTCTTAAATTCCATATATATGTGTTAGCATACGGTATTTGTCTTTCTCTTTCTGACTTACTTCACTCTGTATGACAGACTCTAGGTCTATCCACCTCATTACAAATAGCTCAATTTCGTTTCTTTTTATGGCTGAGTAATATTCCATTCTATATATGTGCCACATCTTCTTTATCCATTCATCCGATGATGTACACTTAGGTTGTTTCCATCTCCAGGCTATTGTAAATAGAGCTGCAATGAACATTTTGGTACATGGCTCTTTCTGAATTATGGTTTTCTCAGGGTATGTGCCCAGTAGTGGGATTGCTGGGTTATATGGTAGTTCTATTTGTAGTTTTTTAAGGAACCTACATACTGTTCTCCACAGTGGCTGTATCAATTAACATTCCCACCAACAGTGCAAGAGGGTTCCCTTTTCTCTAAACCCTCTCCAACAATTATTGTTTCTAGATTTTTTGATGATGGCCATTCTGACTGGTGTGAGATGACATCTCATTGTAGTTTTGATTTGCATTTCCCTAATGATTAATGAGGTTGAGCATTCTTTCATGTGTTTGTTGGCAATCTGTACATCTTCTTTGGAGAAATGTCTGTTTAGGTCTTCTGCCCATTTTTGGATTGGGTTGTGTTTTTTTTTATTAAGCTGCATGAGCCGCTTATAAATTTTGGAGATTAATCCTTTGTCAGTTGCTTCATTTGCAAATATTTTCTCCCATTCTGAGGTTTGTCTTTTGGTCTTGTTTATGGTTTCCTTTGCTGTGAAAAAGGTTTGAAGTTTCATTAGGTCCCATTTGTTTGTTTTTATTTCCATTTCTCTAGGAGGTGGGTCAAAAAGGATCTTGCTATGATTTATGTCATAGAGTGTTCTGCCTATGTTTTCCTCTAAGAGTTTGATAGTTTCTGGCCTTACATTTAGGTCTTTAATCCATTTTGAGCTTATTTTTGTGTATGGTGTTAGGGAGTGATCTAATCTCTTACTTTTACATGTACCTGTCCAGTTTTCCCAGCACCAATTATTGAAGAGGCTGTCCTTTCTCCATTGTACATTCCTGCCTCCTTTATCAAAGATAAGGTGACCATATGTGTGTCGGTTTATCTCTGGGCTTTCTATCCTGTTCCATTGATCTATCTTTCTGTTTTGGTGCCAGTACCATATTGTCTTGATTACTGTAGCTTTGTAGTATAGTCTGAAGTCAGGGAGCCTGATTCCTCCAGCTCCGTTTTTTTCCCTCAAGACTGCTTTGGCTATTCGGGGTCTTTTGTGTCTCCATACAGATTTTAAGATTTTTTAATTCTAGGTCCATAAAAAATGCCATTGATAATGTGATAAGGATTGCATTGAATCTGTAGATTGCTTTGCATAGTATAGTCATTTTCACAATGTTGATTTTTCCAATCCAAGGACATGGTATATCTCTCCATCTATTTGTATCATCTTTAATTTCTTTCATCTGTGTCTTATAATTTTCTGCATACAGGTCTTTTGTCTCCTTAGGTAGGTTTATTCCTAGATATTTTATTCTTTTTGTTGCAATGGTACATGGGAGTGTTTTCTTGATTTCACTTTCAGATTTTTCTTCATTAGTGTATAGGAATGCCAGAGATTTCTGTGAATTAATTTTGTATCCTGCTACTTTACCAAATTCATTGATTAGATTTAGTAGTTTCTTGGTAGCATCTTTAGGATTCTCTATGTATAGTATCATGTCATCTGCAAACAGTGACAGTTTTACTTCTTCTTTTCCGATTTGGATTCCTTTTATTTCCTTTTCTTCTCTGATTGCTGTGACTAAAACTTCCAAAACTATGTTGGATAAGAGTGGTGAGAGTGGGCAAACTTGTCTTGTTCCTAATCTTAGTGGAAATGGTTTCAGTTTTTCACCATTGAGGATGACGTTGGCTGAAGTTTTGTCATATATGGCCTTTATTATGTTGAGGAAAGTTCCCTCTATGCCTACTTTCTATAGGATTTTTATCATAAATGGGTGTTGAATTTTGTTGAACGCTTTCTCTGCATCTATTGAGATGATCATACGGTTTTTCTCCTTCAGTTTGTTAATATGGTGTATCACGTTGATTGATTTGCGTATATTGAAGAATCCTTTCATTCCTGGAATAAACCCCACTTGATCATGGTGTATGATCCTTTTAATGTGCTGTTGGATTCTGTTTCCTAGTATTTTGTTGAGGATTTTTGCATCTATGTTCATCAGTGATATTGGCCTGTAGTTTTCTTTCTTTGTGACATCCTTGTCTGATTTTGGTATCAGGGTGATGGTGGCCTCGTAGAATGAGTTTGGGAGTGTTCCTCCCTCTGCTATATTTTGGAAGAGTTTGAGAAGGATAGGTGTTAGCTCTTCTCTAAATGTTTGGTAGAATTCGCCTGTGAAGCCGTCTGGTCCTGGGCTTTTGTTTGTTGGAAGATTTTTAATCAGAGTTTCAATTTCAGTGCTTGTGATTGGTCTGTTCATATTTTCTATTTCTTCCTGATTCAGTCTTGGCAGGTTGTGCATTTCTAAGAATTTGTCTATTTCTTCCAGATTGTCCATTTTATTGGCATATAGTTGCTTGTAGTAATCTATCATGATCTTTTGTATTTCTACAGTGTCAGTTGTTACTTCTCCTTTTTCATTTCTAATTCTATCGATTTGAGTCTTCTCCCTTTTTTTCTTGATGAGTCTGGCTAATGGTTTATCTATTTTGTTTATCTTCTCAAAGAACCAGCTTTTAGTTTTATTGATCTTTGCTATCGTTTCCTTCATTTCTTTTTCATTTGTTTCTGATCTGACCTTTATGATTTCTTTCCTTCTGCTAACTTTGGGGGTTTTTTGTTCTTCTTTCTCTAATTGATTTAGGTGCAAGTTTAGGTTGTTTATTCGAGATGTTTCCTGTTTCTTAAGGTAGGATTGTATTGCTATAAACTTCCCTCTTAGAACTGCTTTTGCTGCATCCCATAGGTGTTGGGTTGTCGTGTCTCCATTGTCATATGTTTCTAGGTACTTTTTAATTTCCTCTTTGAGTTCTTCAGTGATCTCTTGGTTATTTAGTAGTGTATTGTTTAGACTCCATGTATTTGTATTTTTTACAGATCTTTCCTGTAATTGATATCCAGTCTCATAGCGTTGTGGTCAGAAAAGATACTTGATACAATTTCAATTTTCTTAAATTTACCAAGGCTTGATTTGTGACCCAAGATATGATCTATCCTGGAGAATGTTCCATGAGCACTTGCGAAAAATGTGTATTCTGTTGTTTTTGGATGGAATGTCCTATAAATATCAATTAAGTCCACCTTGTTTAGTGTATCGTTTAAAGCTTGTGTTTCGTTATTTATTTTCATTTTGGATGATCTGTCCATTGGTGAAACTGGGGTGTTAAAGTCCCCTAGTATGTATGTGTTACTGTCGATTTCCCCTTTTATGGCTGTTAGTACTTGCCTTATGTATTGAGGTGCTCCTATGTTGGGTGCACAAATATTTACAATTGTTATATCTTCTTCTTGGATTGATCCCTTGATCATTATGTAGTGTCCTTCTTTGTCTCTTGTAATAGTCTTTATTTTAAAGTCTCTTTTGCCTGATATGAGAATTGCTACTCCAGCTTTCTTTTGGTTTCCATTTGCATGGAATATCTTTTTCCATCCCCTCACTTTCAGTCTGTATGTGTCCCTAGGTCTGAAGTGGGTCTCCTGTAGACAGCATATATATGGGTCTTGTTTTTGTATCCATTCAGCCAGTCTGTCTTTTGGTGGGAGCATTTAATCAATTTACATTTAAGGTAATTATCGATATGTATGTCCGTATTCCCATTTTCTTAATTGTTTTGGGTTTGTTATTGTAGGTCTTTTCCTTCTCTTGTGTTTCTTGCCTAGAGAAGTTCCTTTAGCATTTGTTGTAAAGCTGGTTTGGTGGTGCTGAACTCTCTCAGCTTTTGCTTGTCTGTAAAGGTTTTAATTTCTCCATCAAATCTGAATGAGATCCTTGCTGGGTAGAGTAATCTCAGTTGTAGCTTTTTCTCCTTCATCACTTTAAATATGTCCTGCCAGTCCCTTCTGGCTTGCAGAGTTTCTGCTGAAAGATCAGCTGTTAACCTTATGGGGATTCCCTTGTGTGTTATTTGTTTTTTTTTCCCTTGCTGCCTTTAATATGTTTTCTTTGTATTTGATTTTTGACAGTTTGATTAATATATGTCTTGGCGTGTTTCTCCTTGGATTTATCCTGTATGGGACTCTCTGTGCTTCCTGGACTTCATTAACTCTTTCCTTTCCCTTATTAGGGAAGTTTTCAACTATAATCTCTTCAAATATTTTCTCACTCCCTTTATTTTTCTCTTCTTCTTCTGAGACCCCTATAATTCGGATGTTGGTGCATTTAATGTTGTCCCAGAGTTCTCTGAGACTGTCCTCAGTTCTTTTCATTCTTTTTTCTTTATTCTGCTCTGCAGTAGTTATTTCCACTATTTTATCTTCCAGGTCACTTATCCGTTCTTCTGCCTCAGTTATTCTGCTATTGATCCCCTCTAGAGTATTTTTAATTTCATTTATTGTGTTGTTCATCATTGCTTGTTTCCTCTTTAGTTCTTCTAGGTCCGTGTTAAATGTTTCTTGCATTTTCTCTATTCTGTATCCAAGATTTTGGATCATCTTTACTATCATTATTCTGAATTCTTTTTCAGGTAGACTGCCTATTTCCTCTTCATTTGTTAGGTCTTGTGGGGTTTTACCTTGCTCCTTCATCTGCTGTGTTTTTTTCTGTCTTCTCATTTTGCTTATCTTACTCTGTTTGGGGTCTCCTTTTTGCAGGCTGCAGGTTCGTAGTTCCCATTGTTTTTGGTGTCTGTCCCCAGTGGCTAAGGTTGGTTCAGTGGTTTGTGTAGGCTTCCTGGTGGAGGGGACTAGTGCGTGTGTTCTGGTGGATGAGGCTGGATCTTGTCTTTCTGGTGGGCAGGTCCACGTAACGTCAGCTGGGCTGCAGTCCCTCTGGAAGCTTTGGGGAAGAATTAATTTCCTTGGTTTTTCCAGTTACTAGAGCTGTATTATTTGCACCCACGGCTGCAGGGTTCCTGGCTGTTCTTTCATCTCTGTGTGAAAATTTATCTCTGTGATTTCTCCTTCTTTGGACGCTCTCTCATGGTCCCTTCACTGGTCACTGGAATCCCTAAGGCTGCCCATTCTTTGTGCGCAGATAGAAGGACCATAGGAGGGAACAGTGATCGGGGTTTGGTCAGCTGCCCCAGGGGCCCAGGTGGCAATCTGCATATCCAGATGTTCACTTGCAAAACAAATTCCATTTCTGCTTATTCTCACTGACTGTGGCCTCATTCTCCAATCCGCAGTTACCTTCTCTGTGAAGTAGGGACAGTACAAGCTCCCATCTCACTGGATTATCGCAAGTATTAAAGAGCTAAGATTTATAGAGTGCTTACCATATTGACTCAGAGTAAAAGCTCACTAAATGTCAGAAACAACAGTAGTTATAGCTGCTATTACGGCCACAGCTGCTACTACTATTACAGGGATCTTTACCGCCCCTTCCGGTTTATAGGGTTTTCTGATTTTAAGTGTGGTCAGAGCGTCATCGTAGGAGACGGCCAATTCTACTGACCCATGCTGCAGGCCATTGGGGAAAGCATCATTAGAAGCACCTCTGTACAGTTACCTCCTGAGAACCTCCAGTGTGGCCCACCCCACATGTTGGTACAGATGTGGGGAAACCTTAATCACAGGCCAACTTTCCCTGGGGCCAACAGATCCCTCCAGGAGTGAAAGATATATAGTGAACGCTTATGTTAATATGGGAAGGAGAAAAACATTGAAGCCATTCCACAGCTGGAAGCAACTATTTTAGGCCTTCCAAAGACATTGATTCAGCCAACAAATATTTCATGCTGTATCAGTTTGCTCAGGCTGCCATAACAAAATACCACAGGCTAGGTAGCATAAACAGCAAACATTTATTTTCTCAGAGTCTGGAGGCTGGAAGTCCAAGATCAAGATGCTGGTAGGGTTCATTTTCTCTGAGGCCTCCACCTTGGGCTTGTGGATAGCCACCCTCTTACTGCCTGTTCACATGGTTGTCCCTCTAAGAGTGTGAATCTGGTGTCTCCTTGTGTGTCCAAATTTTCTCTTCTTACCAAGACACTAGTCAGATTAGGGCTCATGCATATGACCTCATGTTAACTTAATCAACACTTTGAGACTCTACCTCAAAATATAGTCACAGTCAGAGGTTCTAGGAATTAGGGCTTCAACATAAAAATTTGGGGAGGACACAATTCAACCCATATTATTTGTCTGCTGTGTGCCACACTTTTTTTTTTATAGGCAAAAGAACTATAGAAGTGACCAAACAGACAAAAAATAAAAATCCCTGCCTTTACTGGCTTTACATGGGTCAGAGAAGGAGGTGGGGGAGACAGACCATAAATAAACATGTGAAGTATGTTTGGTGATAAACGTTAAGGGGCAAAATAGAGCAGGTGCTAGAGGGTGGAGAGGAGTTGCTATTTTAAATATGGTGGCCAGGAAAGAGCTCACTGATGAGGGGTGTTTGAGAAGAAAACTGAAACAATTGATGAAGATAGATGCAAAAATCCTCAACAAAATAGGAGCAAATTGAATTCAACAGCACAATAAAAGCATCATACACCATGACCAAGTGGAATTTATCCCTGGGATGCAAGGAGGGTTCCACATTTGTGAATTAATCAATATGATACACCACATTAACAAAATGAAGAATAAAAGTCACATGATCATCTCAATAGATGCAGAAAAGCATTTAACAAAATTCAACACCCTTTTATGATATAAACTCTCAACAGATTAGGTATAGAAGGAATTTACCTGAACAAGATAAAGGCTGTATGTGAAAAGCCTATAGCTAATCTCATACTCAATGGTGAAAAACTAAAAGGTTTTCTTGTTAGATGGGGAAGAAGGCAGGGATGTTCACTTGCCACTTCTACTCAACATAGTACTAGAAGTCCTAGCCAGAGTAATTAGGCAAAAATAAATAAATGGCAACCCAACTGGAAAGGAAGAAGTAAAATTATCTCTGTTTAAGATGACATGATCTTATGTGTAGAAAATGCTGAAGACTCCATAAAAAAAAACTGTTAGAAATAAATGAATTCAGTAAAGTTGCAGGATATAAAGACAACATATAAAAATCAGTTGTGTTTCTGTACACTAACAACAAACAATCTTAAAAGGAAATCAAGAAATCAATCCCATTTACAATAGCATCAAAAAGAATAAAATACTTAGGAATAAACTTAACCAAGGAGGTGAAAGACTGAAAACTATAAAATGTTGATGAAAGAAATTTAACAAAACACAAATAAATGGAAAGACATCCTGTGCTCATGCAATGAATTAATACTGTTAAAATATCCATACTACCCAAAGTGACCTACAGATTCAATTCAATCCATATCAAAATCTCAAAGACAATTTTTATAAAATAGAAGAAACAATCCTAAAATTCATATGGAACCCCAAAACCCCCAAATAGACAAAGCAATCCTGAGAAAAAAAGAACAAAACTGGAGGCATCACACTTTCTGATTTCAAAATATATGACAAAACTACAGTATTCAAAACAGCATGGCACTGGCATAAAAACAGACGTACAGACCAGTGGAACCAGTGGAATAGAGACATCAGAAATAAATGGACACGTATACAGTCAACTGATATCTGATAAGGGAGCCAAGAAAACACAATGGGAAAAGGACAATTTCTTCAATAACTGGTGTTGGGAAAACTGGATATTCACATGCAAAAGAACAAAATTGGACCTTAAAAACATGATACACAAAAATCAATTCAAAGTAAAGACTTAAAAGTAAGACCTGGGGCTTCCCTGGTGGCGCAGTGGTTGAGAGTCCGCCTGCCGATGCAGGGGACACGGGTTCGTGCCCCGATCCAGGAAGATCCCACATGCCACGGAGCAGCTAGGCCCGTGAGCCATGGCCACTGAGCCTGCGCATCTGGAGCCTGTGCTCTGCAAAGGGAGAGGCCACAACAGTGAGAGGCCTGCGTATCGCAAAAAAAAAAAAAAAAAGAAAGAAAGACCTGAAACCATAAAACTCTTAGAAGAAAACATCAGGAAAAACAAAGGTCCTTGACATTGGTTTTGGCAATGATTTTTTAAATATGACACCAAAAGCCCAGGTGACAAAAGCAAAAATAAATGTGGATTACATCAAATTAGAAAGCTTCTGCACAACAAAGGAAACCACCAACCAAATGAAAAGGCAATGTACTCTATGGGAGAAAATATTTGCAAACCATATAGACGATAAAAGGTTAATATACAAAACATATAAGGAACTCCTACAATTCAATAGCAAAATACCCCCCAAATAACCCAATTACAAAATGGACAAAAGACCTGAGTAGACATTTCTCCAAAGAAGACATATAAATATGTATCTGGCCAACAGATATATGAAAAATTATCAGGGAAATGCAAATGAAAATGACAGTGAGGTAGCCTCACACCTGTTGGGAGGGCTATTATCAAAAAATAAATAAGAAGTGTGGCCAAGGATGTGGAGAAAAGGGAACCCTTTTACACTGTTGATGTGAATGTAAATTGGTGCAGCCATTATGGAAAACAGTATGGAGGTTCCTCAAAAGATTAAAAATAGAACCACCATATGATCCAACAATTCCACTTCTGGGTATATGTCCAAAGGAATTGAAATCAGGATCTTGAAGAGATATCTGCAGTCCCACGTTCACTGCAGCATTACTCACAACAACCAAGACATAGAAGAAACTTAAATGTCCGTTGATAGAAGAGTGGATAAAGAAAATGTGGTATTTAAATACAAAGGTGTGTTATTCAGCCATTAAAAAAGAAAGAAATCCTGCCATTTTCAACAACATGGATGAACCTAGAAGACATTATGCTAAGTGAAATAAGCCAGACACTGAAGAACAAATACTACACAATACCATTTATATTACAAATCTAAAATAGTCAAATTCATAGAATCTGAGAGTAGAATGGTGGTTACCAGGGGAGGAGGGAGAATAAGGAGGTGTTGATAAAGGGTACAAAGTTTCAGTTATTCACAGTAATAAGTCGTAGATATCTACTGTACACATAGTGCATGTAGTTAGCAATAGAGTTGTAAGTATAAAACTTGTACACTTAAAATTTTTGCTAAGGGAGTTCCCTGGTGGCCTAGTGGTTGGGATATGGCGCTGTCACTGCTGTGGTCCAGGTTCAATCCCTGGTCGGGGAACTGAGATCCCACAAGCTGTGCAGTGTGGCCAAAATATTAAAAAAAAATTTTTTTTTTGTTAAGAGGGTAGATATTAAGCGTTGATTATGACAGATAAGAGAGAGGATGGGAGGATATATTTATGGCATAGATTGTGGTGATGGTTTCACAGATGTATACTTACCTCCAAACTCATCAAGTTGTTTAATTTAAATATGTACAGCTTGGAACTTCCCTGGTGGTGCAGTGGTTAAGAATCTGCCTGCCAATGCAGGGGACACGGGTTCTGAGCCCTGGTTTGGGAAGATCCCACATGCTTTGGAGCAGTTAAGCCCGTGTGCCACAACTACTGAGCATGCGCTCTAGAGCCCACGGACCACAACTACTGAAGCCCACATGCTTAGAGCCCATGCTCCGCAACAAGAGAAGCCACCAAAATGAGAAGCCCGCACACTGCAATGAAGAGTAGCCCCTGCTCTGTGCAACTAGAGAAAGCCGGCACAAGCAACAGACCCGATGCAGCCAAAAATAAATAAATAAATATGTACAACTTTTTGTGTCATACCTTAATAAAATAAGAAAGGAAACCATGTAACATAAAGAAAAAAGAAATCACAGAACTACTTTTCCTGCATATGTGTTCATGGAAATTTTAATATACCAATTTCTAGTTCCCTGATATAATGAAATCCTACACTGAAAAAAATCCAGTTACTCACAATTATGTCTTGGCTGACTAAACATTTTACCATTTTAAAATGAAATACAGTATTGCAAAAATAATTGTAGTGTTCTGAACAATTGTATTTTGGTAACTGTTGTACTCTGGTATCAGCAGAGATTAGGCAGATTTTAGCACAATCCTCTGTAATATTTAAGAACAAAATAACTAGCCATACCATTCCCCTTGTATCTTCATTGAAAGCCCACAATGTAATAGGGTTAGGGTTAGGGCTAGGGCTAGGGCTAGAGCTAGGGCTAGGGCTAGGGCTAGGGCTAGGGTTAGGGTATGGATAGGAAAAAAAATTGAAATGGTAAGAGAATGAACTGTGTAGATATTTGGGGGAAGAGCATTCCAGGTAGAGGGAAACCAGGAAGTGCAAAGGCCCTGAGGCAGGCACATGCCTGGAAATTTCCAGGAACAGCTGAGTCCATCAAGACTGGAGTAGGGTGAGGAGGAGAAATGTGATAGGGGATTAAGTCAGAGAAGGAGCTGGGGACAGGTGAGTGGGTCACGGTGGCTAGATTACCTAGGATCTCTTAGGCCTTTAGTTGGTATGAGATGGGAAACCATTGGAAGGTTTGAGCAGAGAGTGACATGGCCTGACTTGAGACTTAACATGCTCACTCTACCCGCCATGTTGAGGACAGACTAAGAGGAGGTGGGAGAAGCCAGAGCCCAGCAAGGAGGCTGGCGCTGTCATCCAGGTGAGAGGTCAGAGGTCATGGTGGCTTGGACCAGGGTGGTAGCAGTGGAGGCATATGAATGACTTAGGGATTGTCTGTACTGTGGCGTAATTCTTTGCTCCCCTTCCTCTCCGTGTGTGCGACCTTGCGTGTTACTGCTGAGTGATATTTCTGGTCAGGAAGCAGTAGCAACACACATTCTAATCAGCCAAAGAGCTGCATTTGGGACAGTGGCTGGGTTGAGTCACTGTGGCTCTTCCAGAAGGGAAGAGAAAGGGGAGGACTCCCACAGCGGGGGTAGGCAGGGCCTCCTACTGCACCCCATGCTGGGATTTAAGATAGAAAGACCCCAGTAAACCCAGTTACTGGTTGTGAAGATGTGACTGGATGGTGGTTTGAGGCTGCGGGCTTTCTCCCAAACCCTCCTGGAAGTTGGGATTTCCCCAGCTGACCCCAGAGGACTCATCATCTGGGTTAATCTGCCCATACCAGCAGAACAGGGCAACCAGTGCAGCTTCCAGTCATTAGTGATTAATGTAAATATTTGTCCTTAGAAGCTGGATCACATGACCCTCAGGCGATGGCCTAACTCTTAAGTGACTCGTATTCCCGGGGAACACCTCTGTCCCTGCGTTTCTACCTAAACGCAAACCTGGTCAGAGACGCCCAGTTGACCACCCCCATCCTTAGTCACGTGGGCATATTCGAGGCTGGCCTTTTCCTCGACTGTGTCGCAGCCGTCTAACAGCTTCAGTGTGGAGCCTTGGGGAGGGGATGCAGCGGTCGCCTGCTCATCCCAGCCCCGTTTCTCCTAATCCCTTCCCCCGTCCTTTCATTCCCCAGACCACCTCCAGCGGTGGATAGAATTGGTCAACCGTGCTCTGGGTCAGTGCTGGAAACGCCCCGTTCGCATTTCACGTCTTTAACTTCGGGCTTTGGGTCCTAGAGTGTGCGGGAGGGTTCAGCTTTCATTAGTCATTCATGTTTTAGGGAATGAAGATTCCGAGTTCTGGTTTTGATGGGAGTAGGAGGAGGGTAGTTGTAGAGGGATAAAGTCAAGTGCGAGAACCAACGGGGAGACGCTGGGGGTTAAAGGCATGAACTTTCTTAGGTGGGGCAGCCCTGGAAAATGGCTTCTGGGATAATACTTACAGCGTGTTTAAGGCGTCTTCAGTGAAATATTCAGTAAAAACCTCTTTCTTGAACCCGTCCCTCATCTCTGGGTACTTAAACCCCTGGTGGAGATGCTGTCGTGCTTGAGACTATTAAGCATTTTGTGTAAGGGAAATATAACTCTTTTAGCTGTGGATTTTTTTCAGGAATGCAAGTGTAGGTGCAGGATTTTAAGAGCAGGGGTCTATTTAAAATGTACATATAATATTCTCTATGAGAAACATCCTTAGGTAAATTAATTCCTGCTTTGCTGCACGCATTCTTCCCATTGCCCACCAGAGGGCACTCGACCCTCCACCAGGAGGCGTTAAGGTCGACGTCCCCTTGGGTAATTTACTCGCCCTGCGCTTTCCCGGGCGTGGAGCCATATTAGACGCAGCAGGGCAAGGTTTGCCAGTTAGTGTCAATTGAAAGGGAAGGGCGATATAAATGGTGTCAGGAAAAACTGCTGCCTGTTACTGGGGAAATACAAATACATTCACATGAGCCCGTTAGGATATACAGTAACGGTCTCTGCCGTCACCTTTGTTTAGAGTCACATTGCCAAAGGAAGCAACAGTGCACCAGGCTTTAATATTCCTTCAAGCAGTCTTTATTTTCCCTGCTCTACACGTTAAGGAATGTTTGGTACCTTGTCATATCCAGAGAGAGAGAAAAAAGTGAGCGTCGTTCAGGTTTACAGGGTACCCCTTAGTGGGGACCTGAGGCCCAGGCTTGGCTGCAGGTGGGATGTAACAAACGTTCAAGTGCAAAATGCATGACCATCGTCCTTAAGACGCCCGCCGGCCCCACTTCTCCTCGCTCACATTCGCTAACACAGCAACCACCCTTCTCCGCCTAGTGTCTTCCGAGCCGCATTCAGTTAATTTTTCAACTGGATTCAACGTGGCTGGCATTAAGTGCTCAGCAAGTGGCCATGAATAGCAAGTCCAATTTATGGTCTCATTGATTCCTGTGAGAACAAAGTCATTTACAGTAAGTCAGCCTTAAAAGTGGGAAGTAGCAAAGGCCAAATTATCCAACTGGAAACTTCAAAATTTACTACTGTTTACAGTGTCAGATAGTCAAGTAACTTGTGTCAGCACAATGTTTCTGTTTTTAATTGTTCATCCATCATCATTAGGATGCAATTCTATTAAATCAATAGTTCAAGGAGTCAGAATAAGCTCCTCCCCCACGAAGTACTCCTGCCGGAAATGCTAAATCTAATCAAGTGTTCAGCCCTTACTGTATACCAGAAATACAGGGATAGATGATCAAGCTAAACAACATCACAGGAAATCCATCCTGGTCTGTTCAAGTGGTCCATGTTATGGGGGTGGAGGGAAGGATTGTTCTATAACAGAGATTAAAGCGACATCACAACCAAATGCAATGAATGGATCTTGATTGGATGGTGGTTTTGAAAAATAGTAACAATAAAAGCTTTTTTTATGCTGTGTGAAAATAAGGGCAATTTAAATAGGTGTAGGCATGCAATGAGGCTAGGAATTTAGACCAGTTTCTCAGGTGTGTCAGTGGCCCTGTAGGTAGTGTAATGTCCTAGACCTTAGGAGATACATGCTGAAGTATCTAGGAGTGAAGTTCATGATGTCCCCAACTTACTTTTTTAAATTGAATTATAGTTGATTTTCACTATAAAAGTTTCAGGTGTACAACATATTCAACATTTTTATAGATTATATTCCATTTAAAGTGGTTACAAAATAGTGGCTATATTTCCCTGTGCTGCATAATACATCCTTGTTGTTTATTTAATTTATACATAGTAGTTTGTACCTCTTAATCCCCTACCCCTATCTTGCCTCCCCCTTTCCTCTCCCCACTGGTAACCACAGTTTTGTCTCTATATCTGTGAATCTGCTTCTGTTTTGTTATATTCATTCATTTGTTTTATTTTTTTTAATTCCACATGTAAGTGATATCATACAGTATTTTTCTTTCTCCGTCTGATGTAGTTCACTAAGCATAATACCCTCTAGGTCCATCCATGTTGTTGCAAATGGCAGAATTTCATTCTTTTTTATGGCTCAGTAATATTTCATTGTATATATATACACCACATCTTCTTTATCCATTCATCTGTTGATGGGCACTTAGACTGCTTCCATGTCTCGGCTATTATAAATAATGCTGCCATGAACATTGGGGTGCATGTATCTTTTCAAATAGGTGTTTTCATTTTCTTCAGATATATAGCCAGGAGTGGAGTTGCTGGATCATATGGTAGTTTTATATTTTCAGTTGTTTGAGGAACCTCCATACTGTTCTCCACAGTGGCTGCACCAATTTACATTCCCACCAACAGTGCCCTATGGTTCCCTTTTCTCCACATCTTTGCCAACATTTGTTATTTGTAGATTTTTTGATGATAGCCATTCTGACAGGTGTGAGGTAATACCTTATGGTGGTTTTGATTTGCATTTCTCTGATGATTAGCGATGGTAAGCATATTTTCATGTGCCTGTTGGCCACCTGTAGATCTTCTTTGGAAAAATGTCTATTCAGGTCTTCTGCCCATCTTTTAATCAGGTTGTTTGTTTTTCTGATATTGAGTTGTATGAACTGTTCATATATTTTGTATATTAACCCCTTGTCCATCTCATCTACAAATAGTTTCTCCCATTGAGTATGTTGCCTTTTGTTTTGTTGATGGTTTCCTCTGATGAGCAAAAGCTTTCAAATATAACAAATTCAGGACCCATTCATTTAGTTTTGCTTTTGTTTCTTTTGCCTTAAGAGACAGATCCAAAAAATTATTGCTACAATTTACGTCAAAGAGTGTTCTGCCTATGTTCTCTTCTAGGAGTTTTATGGTTTCACGTCTTACATTTAGGTCTTTAATCCATTTTGAGTTTATTTTTGTATATGGTGTGAGAAAGTGTTCTAATGTCAGTCTTTTACATGTAGCTGCCCAGTTTTCCCAGCACCACATATTGAAGAGATTTTCTTTTCTCCAATGTGTATTCTTGCCCCCTTTGTCATAGATTAGTTGACTGTAAGTGTGTGGGTTTATTTATGGGCTCTCTATTCTGTCCCATTGATCTATATGTCTGTTTTTGTGCCAGTAACATGCTGTTTTGATTACTGTAGCTTTGTTGTATAGTCTGAAGTCAGGGAGCATGATACCTCCAGCTATCTTCTTTTTTCTAACAATTGTTTTGGCAATTTGGAGTCTTTTGTTGTTCCATATAAATTTTAGGATTATTTGTCCAGTTCTGTGGAAAACGTCATGGGTATTTTGATAGAGATTGCATTAAATCTGTAGATTGCTTTGGATAGTATAGACATTTTAACAATATTAATTCCTCCAATCCATGAGTGTGGAATACCTTTCCATTTCTTTGTATCATCTTGAATTCCCTTCATCAATGTTTTATAGTTTTCAGAGTATAGGTCTTTCACCTTCTTCCTCAAGTTTATTCCTATGTATTTTATCCTTTTTGATGTGATTTTAAATGGGAACTCCATCCATTTTTTCTTTGTTTGTTTGTTTTAGTTGCATGTTGTTTAGTCTCCACATGTTTGTGTTTTTCCCATTTTTCTTCCTGTAATTTATTTCTAGCTTCATACCATTGTGGTATTAAAAAATGCTTGATATAATTTCTATCCCCTTAAATTTGTTGAAACTTGTTTTGTGGCCTAGCATGTGATCTATCCTAGAGAACGTTCCATGTGCACTTTAAAAGAATGTGTATTCTCCTGTTTGAGGATGGAATGTCCTGTAGATATCTATCAAGTCCAACTGGTCTAATGTTTCATTTAAGACCACTGTTTCCTTATTGATTTTATGTTTGGATCATCTGTCCATTGGGATGTTAAAGACCTCTACTATTTTTGTATTATTGTCAATTTCTCCCTTGATATATGTTAATATTTGCTTTACACATTTAGGTGCTCCTGTATTAGATGTACATATGTTAATAAGTATTATATCCTTTTCTTGTATTGATCCCTTCATCATTCCATAATGACCTTCTTTGTCTTTTGTTATAGAATTTGTTTTAAAGTCTATTTTGTCTGATATGTGTATTGCTACCCCCACTGTCTTATTGTTTCCGTTTGCATGAAATATATTTTCCCATCCCCTCACTTTCAGTCTGTGTGTGTCTTTAGCTCCAAAATGAGTCTCTTTGTAAGCAGTATATAGATGTGTCTAGGTTTTTTATCCATTAAGCCATCCTATGTCTTTTGACTGGAGCATTTCAGTCCATTGACACAGTGATTATTGATAGTTATGTACTTATTGCCCTTTTTGTTACTTGTTTTCTGGTTGTTTTTGTAGTTCCTCTCTATTTTCTACTTTTAGTTTCTTCCCTTGTGGTTTGATGATTTTCTTTAGTGGTATGCTTGTGTTACTTTCTTTCTAGTTTTTGTGTATCTATTGTAGGGCTTTTTTAAAGTTAATTTTTATTGGAGTATAGTTGATTTACAATTTTGTGTTAGTTTCTGCTGTACAGCAAAGTGACTCATTTATACAAATACATATATACACTCTTTTTTAGATTATTTTCCCATACAGGTCATTACAGAGTATTGAGTAGAGTTCCCTGTGGTACACAGTAGGTTCTAATTAGTTATCTATTTTATATATAGTAGTGTGTATATGTTAATCCCAATCTCCCATCTTATCCCACCCCCCCTTGATAACCATGTTTATTTTCTACATCAGTGACTCTATTTCTGCTTTGTTAATAAGTTCATTTGTACCATTTTTGTTTTAGATTCCACATATAAGTGATATCATATGATATTTGTCTTTGTTTATCTTACTTTACTCAGTATGACAATCTCTAGGTCCATCCATGTCGCTGCAAATGGCATTATTTCATTCTCTTTTATGGCTGTGTAATATTCCATTGTAGGTATGTACCACATCTTCTTTATGTCCATCGATGGACATTTAGGTGGCTTCCATGTCCTGGCTATTGTAAATAGTGCTGCAATGAACACTGGGGTGCATGTATCTTTTCGAATTATGGTTTTCTCTGGATATATGCCCAGGAGTGGGATTGCTGGATCATATGGTAGCTCTATTTTTAGTTTTTTAGGAACCTCCAAACTGTTCTCCATAGTGGCTGTACCGATTTACATTCCCGCCAACAGTGTACAAGGGTTTCCTTTTCTCCACACCCTCTCCAGCATTTATTGTTTGTAGATTTTTTTTTTTTTTGGTAGATTATTTTGATGATGGCCATTCTGACTGGTGTGAGGTGATACCTCATTATAGTTTTGATTTGCATTTCTCTAATAATTAGTGATGTTAAGCATCTTTTCATGTGCTTTTTGTCATCTGTATGTCTTCTTTGGAGAAATCTCTACTTAGATCTTAGGACCATTTTTTGATTGGGTTGTTTGATTTTTTGATATTGAGCTGCATGAGCTGTTTCTATATTTTGGAGATTAATGCCTTGTCAGTCTCTTCATTTGAAAGCATTTTCTTCCACTATGTGGGTTGTCTTTTCATGTTGTTTATGGTTTCCTTTGCTGTGCAAGAGCTTTTGAGTTTAATTAAGTCCCATTTGTTTACTTTTGTTTTTCTATTGTAGGTTTTTGATTTGTGGTTACCGTGTGGTTCATATATGTTGACCTAAAACTATATCTACTTGTTTAAGCACATTCATTTAAGTTCAAGCACATTCCAAAAGATCTACACTTTTTGCTCCCCTCCCAAACATTTTGTGTTTTTGATGTCATATTTTACATCTTTATGTTTATCCCTTTACTGATTATTGTAGTTATAATTGATTTTACAATATTTTGTCTTTCAATCTTTGTACTAGCTTATTTAAGAGGTTGATCCTTTACTATATATTTGCCTTTACTAGTGGGATTTTTCCTTTCCT
This sequence comes from Grampus griseus, assembly GCF_964374135.1. Lineage (NCBI taxonomy): Eukaryota > Metazoa > Chordata > Mammalia > Artiodactyla > Delphinidae > Grampus > Grampus griseus. Next base: position 28,007,628 of record NC_139013.1, on the reverse strand, counting down.
ATACTTACGTCTTGTTATAGCCCTTTCTTTTCTACTTAAAGAAGAGCCTTATCATTTCTTTTAGGGTAGATTTAGTATTGATGAGCTCTTTTAGTTTTCACTTGTCTGAGAAGCTCTTTCTCTCTCCTTCAATTCTAAATGATATTATTGCTAGGCTAGGTTGCAGGATTTTCCCTTCTAGCCCTTTGAATATATGTCACTCCATTCCGGCCTGCAAAATTTCTGCAGAGAAAATCATTTATAGCTTTATGTGGAGGTTCCCTTGTATATGACTCTTTGTCCTCTTGCTGCCTTTAGAATTCTCTGTATTTAACCTTTGCTATTTTAATTATGATATGTCTTGGTGTGGGTGTGTTTGGCTTCATCTTGTTTGGGAACCTCTGTGCTTCCTGTACTTGGATATCTGTTTCCTTCTTCTGGTTTAGAAAGTTTTCAGCCATAATTCCATCAAATACATTTTTGACCCCTTTCTCCAGGGTGTTCTGGCAGCTATCACCTTGGTAGGAGGTGGGGCTGGAGATGAAGGGGCTAGAGCCAGCACCAAGTGTGAGCCAGGGCTTCTCCTCTGTTCAGTGGCCAACACCACTATTTTGAGGGTGGAGGCAAGTTCCAAGTTGCTGGAGCAGAAGCCCTGACGGTCAGGTCTGACCTGGCTCTGTTCCCTTTAAGGGTGTGCTCTCCTCCCACCCCAGCACTGGCTCCCCTGTCCCAGAGGCGAGCAGTGTTGGAGCCAGAGGGGCTGGTGCTGGTGCTTGGCCTGGGTCTGGGTACAGCTGTGGTGGTCCTGGTTGCAGTCAGGGTCCCTGATCGCTTCTGATGTACTGTCTCCATGAGCACCCATAGTGGCTGCCCCCACCCCACTCAGAGGCCACTCTGAGTCAGAGCCACCTTTGTTCCTCACAACGGAGCTCTCCCCTTGGCCCCTGAAGCCCTCACTGTAGTGTGGAGCTGTGCTGCAGAGGAGGCAGGGCTGGTGGAGGCACTCACTTCAGGCTGGGTTGAGTGCCAGGGTGTTCGCAAGAACCCAGCATCCCAGGAAGTTTCAATCTGCCCTTTCCCCGCTGTCTGGGGAGTAAGCAAGCATTTATGCATGCCTCACAGGTGGAGTCCAGGCTTCCTACAGTCCTCCTGTTAGTCCTACCAGCCTTCCAGCCAGCCAAGCGGACGCCTTTCCTGGAGTCAGATCCCCCATGGCTGGTGTGGCCAGTATGTGGCTCAAAGTGCTTACTCCCCAGGGAGGAACCCCACCTGTGTAAAAGGAGTCCAAGGGAATTCCTCTGAGTCCCCTACCGGGGCACAGGTCCCGACCTGATGGCTTCTCTTCCCTTCCTACCCAATTCCATGTGGAACTTTCTTTCAGCCTTGGTTATACAAGAGCCTTTCTGCCAGTCTCCAGTTGGTCTTCAGTGGGAATTTCTCCACATGTAGATGTATTTGATGTGTTCGTGGGGGGAAGTGAGTTCCCCATCCTCCTTCTCTGTCATCTTGTCTCTCTCTGCAACTTCTTTTGAAATGATTCAGGAATAAAAAAGTAGACAGGGAAAGGAAATATAGCAAAACGATTACACCATTAAACGTTGTTGAAACTGGGTGGTGAGTATAAGATGGTCATTGTACTCTACTTTTCTGTATGACTGAAAATTTTTACATTAAAAAGTTGGAATAAATGATGGTGACAATGTCATTTGCTTTGGGTAGCAGACTCTCAAAATCATTGGGACTTCTTGTCTTCCACAAATCACTATTTACCTGTGTAAGAAAGGAAGGTGTCTATGTCAGGAACAGTGTCCTACCCACAGCAGACCCTGAATTATTTATCAATGAATGAATATTTCTTTCTCTCTTTTTGGTTTTCCCTTTCTAAATCTGCCACTCTAGTTAAAGCTAACCTTAAGCCTTTATCATCTTTCTAAATGCTTTAAAACTGCAGAGTGAGGTGATTTTGCAAAGAATGCCAATTAAAGAGAAGATAGCTCTTGTGGCTGGTGGAATAGTTACTAGCATGCTGAGAGTGGGTGGTTATTTGTAGTGTCATGCCATGTTCAAAGTACTGTTTGATTGTGTTCTGTTTTGGTTTTTTAAAGTATTCTATTTATTTTGGCTGTGCTGGGTCTAAGTTGTGGCACCCAGGACGTTCGTTGCAGCACATGGGATCTTTTAGTTGTGGCACGCGGGCTTCTTAGTTGTGGCATGTAAACTCTTAGCTGCGGCAGGAATGCGGGATCTAGTTCCCTGACCAGGGATCAAACGTGGGTCACCTGCATTGGGAGCATGGGGTCTTACCCACCAGACCACCAGGAAAGTCCCCAAAGCGCTGTTTATAAAAGAAAATCAATTCTATTCTGGCCCTCTATGAGCTGCAATGTTGTATACTGGTTGCTTTTCCTTAAGGCATAAATACAGTGGTCCATCGGTTACTCTGATTTAGACTTGAAATACTGTATTCTGTAAAATTCATCCTTTCATCTGTCTATCCAATCATCCAACCATCCACTCACTAATTTATTCAAGAACCAGGAGTTACAGGAACAAGGTCAGGGAAGAAAATGTGATGCACCCCAAAACTGGAAGCCCATTTGTGATGTTATAAGCAAGAATTATAATGATCAGTGAGGATGTAGAAAGGATAAAAGCCACATCATCCTCTATAGCAGTGTTTCTCAAACTTCAATCATTGACAAAAATTCATGATTTCTGCCATATCTGAGGACCATTAACTGTAATACTTAATATCCTCTCTTAAATCCATTCACTTAAAGAAAAAAACAACTTAAATGCCTACTGTGGTCTCATCCTAAACATTACTATCCATAAAGTCATGGTTGTGATGTGTTGTTGAGTTTTTCTCTGATGTATTAAAATAAATGCATAGCTATACAATCATCACATGTATCTTTAACGATGGGTGTAATCAGTGACACACATACCATACTATATAGGAATCTACCTTTCAGAAAAGGATTTAGGAGGCAAATGAATTGAGCTTAACGTACTGGCTCATATGTGTCCACATGTATGAAACACATATACATTCCAACTAACCATCATTTGGTCCCTTCCTTCTGTTCAGGCCTTCCTTTAGTAGTAAATCAGTGATCTAAACTGCTTTGTACAGTTAATTTCCCAAAGACCAAAAGAAGAATGGATTCAATGAATATTTTGCTGATTAGAAAATGAGCACGAGTCTTGAATACTCATACAGATCACACATCTACTAAGTCCTGATGCAAGAAGAATTCATCTTTTTTAAAAAATTTATTTTCTATTTATTTATTATTTTTTTTTTTTTTGCTGCGTGGCATGTGGGATCCTAGTTCCCCAACCAGGGATTGAACCTGTGCCCCCTGAGTTGGGAGCGCAGAGTCCTAACCACTGGACTGCCAGGGAAGTCCCAAGAATTCATCTTTTATTTTTTTTTTTAACATCTCTTTTGGGGTATAATTGCTTTACAATGGTGTGTTAGTTTCTGCTTTATAACAAAGTGAATCAGTTACACATATACATATGTTCCCATATCTCTTCCCTCTTGCATCTCCCTCCCTCCAACCCTCCCTATCCCACCCCTCCAGGCGGTCACAAAGCACCGAGCCGATATCCCTGTGCCATGCGGCTGCTTCCCACTAGCTATCTACCTTACGTTTGGTAGTGTATATATGTCCATGCCTCTCTCTCACCCTGTCACAGCTCACCCTTCCCCCTCCCCATATCCTCAAGTCCATTCTCCAGTAGGTCTGTGTCTTTATTCCTGTCTTACCCGTAGGTTCTTCATGACATTTATTTTTTTTCTTAAATTCCATATATATGTGTTAGCATACAGTATTTGTCTTTCTCTTTCTGACTTACTTCACTCTGTATGACAGACTCTAGGTCTATCCACCTCATTACAAATAGCTCAATTTCGTTTCTTTTTATGGCTGAGTAATATTCCATTGTATATATGTGCCACATCTTCTTTATCCATTCATCCGATGATGCACACTTAGGTTGTTTCCATCTCCAGGCTATTGTAAATAGAGCTGCAATGAACATTTTGGTACATGACTCTTTTTGAATTATGGTTTTCTCAGGGTATGTGCCCAGTAGTGAGATTGCTGGGTTATATGGTAGTTCTATTTGTAGTTTTTTAAGGAACCTCGATACTGTTCTCCATAGTGGCTGTACCAATTCACATTCCCACCAGCAGTGCAAGAGTGTTCCCTTTTCTCCACACCCTCTCCAGCACTTATTGTTTCTAGATTTTTTGATGATGGCCATTCTGACTGGTGTGAGATGATCTCATTGTAGTTTTGATTTGCATTTCCCTAATGATTAATGATGTTGAGCATTCTTTCATGTGTTTGCTGGCAGTCTGTATATCTTCTTTGGAGAAATGTCTATATGGTCTTCTGCCCATTTTTGGATTGGGTTGTTTGTTCTTTTGTTATTGAGCTGCATGAGCTGCTTGTAAATTTTGGAAATTAATCGTTTGTCAGTTGCTTCATTTGCAAATATTTTCTCCCATTCTGAGGGTTGTCTTTTAGTCTTGTTTATGGTTTTCTTTGCTGTGCAAAAGCTTTGCAGTTTCATTAGGTTCCATTTGTTTATTTTTGTTTTTATTTCCATTTCTCTAGGAGGTGGGTCAAAAAGGATCTTGCTATGATTTATGTCATAGAGTGTTCTGCCTGTGTTTTCCTCTAAGAGTTTGATAGTTTCTGGCCTTACATTTAGGTCTTTAATCCATTTTGAGCTTATTTTTGTGTATGGTGTTAGGGAGTGATCTAATCTCATACTTTTAGATGTACCTGTCCAGTTTTCCCAGCACCACTTATTGAAGAGGCTGTCCTTTCTCCACTGTACATTCCTGCCTCCTTTATCAAAGATAAGGTGACCATATGTGCGTGGGTTTATCTCTGGGCTTTCTCTCCTGTTCCATTGATCTATCTTTCTGTTTTTGTGCCAGTACCATACTGTCTTGATTACTGTAGCTTTGTAGTATATTCTGAAGTCAGGGAGCGTGATTCCTCCAGCTCCGTTTTTCGTTCTCAAGATTGCTTTGGCTATTCGGAGTCTTTTGTGTTTCCATACAAATTGTGAAATTTTTTGTTCTAGTTCTGTGAAAAATGCCAGTGGTAGTTTCATAGGATTGAATCTGTAGATTGCTTTGGGTAGTAGAGTCATTTTCACAATGTTGATTCTTCCAATCCAAGAACATGGTATATCTCTCCATCTATTTGTATCATCTTTAATTTCTTTCATCAGTGTCTTATAATTTTCTGCATACAGGTTTTTTGTCTCCTTAGGTAGGTTTATTCCTAGATATTTTATTCTTTTTGTTGCAGTGGTAAATGGGAGTGTTTTCTTGATTTCACTTTCAGATTTTTCATCATTAGTGTATAGGATTGCAAGAGATTTCTGTGCATTAATTTTTGTATCCTGCTGCTTTACCAAATTCATTGATTAGCTTTAGTAGTTTTCTGGTACCATCTTTAGGATTCTCTATGTATAGTATCATGTCATCTGCAAACAGTGACAGCTTTACTTCTTTTCCGATTTGGATTCCTTTTATTTCCTTTTCTTCTCTGATTGCTGTGGCTAAAACTTCCAAAACTATATTGAATAAGAGTGGTGAGAGTGGGCAACCTTGTCTTGTTCCTGATCTTAGTGGAAATGCTTTCAGTTTTTCACCATTGAGGATGATGTTGGCTGTGGGTTTGTCATATATGACCTTTATTATGTCGAGGAAAGTTCCCTCTATGCAGAATTCATCTTTTGACACAAATATCAGATATGTTTCCAAAACTTACAATAATGAATGTAATATGAAGTGATTAAAAATGTTTTACAGGTAGTGTTTAGGGCCAGTAGTTTTCTTTTTCTTAGTACTTTATATTTTAGTCTTAAAGAAATGGTACCTCAAGGCTGCCTCCTCATTTCCGTTTAAATAAATCATCCTCATTTTCATAATGAGATCCTTTCTTGGTGCAGAGCTGGGGGCATGCAGGTAGGCAGGTGTTTTAAATATACTTTAGTTGCTTCTGTCCTTCATTTGTCAAGTATTTGTTGCATACCTACTACATCCAGGCATTGGACTGGATGCTGCAGAGACCAGAAAGAATGAAACAGACATGGTTCCTGCCTGGTGGAGCTTACTGTATAGTATGGAGAGAGCTACTAATAAGTCATCTCCCAAATAGACAGAAAATTGCCCTGAGGAAGTGGTGTTTGAGCAGAGGTCTGTATAGGGGGAGAGAAAAGAAAGGTCCAGTCAAAGGGAACATCCAGTGCAAAGGCCCCCTCTTGTGGTGGGGCAGAGAGGGAGAGCATCACACCTCCAAGGAATTAAAAGGATGTAAGTGGTTGGAACCTGGGGCCTGTGGGGCTGGACAGGTGTTGGCCCTGCCATGCTGGGCCCTTGGTGATGGTAAGGAGTTTGGTCTTTGTCCCAAGAGCAACAGGAAACCACTGAAGTGGGGGGGGGGGGGCTCCTCAATAAAAATCAAGGCTCTGTTAGCAATGAAGAAGGGGGAAATGGTTACCAGGTACGCAAGCAACAGTACTTACAGAAACACCCCAAATGTTGCCTATCCCAAAAAGAACTATTTCCCCATCTCCCCCACCCCTGTAAACAGTATGGCTTACTGTTTCTCATCTCAGTGAGTGGCCTCACTATTCACCCAGTAGCTCAAGTCAAAATCTAGGCTCCATCCATGATACTCCCCCTTGTCTTCAACCCCTTACCCTCCATATCTAATCCATGGCCAAGTCCTGTCCATTCTACCTCTTAAATATCTGAACTCATTCACTTCTCCATCTCCACCATCAAATTCATGCAATGGTGTCTTGCTGAGCCACCGCAGTGGTTCCCCACACGCTCTTGTATTTGCACAATCTGTTCTCCATACAAAATGGCCTTTTCAAACTACAAATCCAATCATATCACTTCTCTGTCTGAAGGCCGGGGATCTGGGGTAAATCTCGCTGAGCCCTAGCCAATCATGACAGACTCATTCCACCTGCCCTTGACTGGTTTCATTGAGGGCAGAGACCCAGTGACTCATTTCTGGTAAGCATCGCTTGGGGGGAGCTTCTGGGAAAGGGTTTCTTGTTCTTCGAAAAAGACCTTTGGGAGAAAAGGATGCTTTTTATTTTGCTAGGCATTGTCACATCTGGGTGTGTCTGGAATGGCAGCAGCCATCTTGCGACCAGCCTGAAAGCAGTGCCTAAAGCCCAGAGTGCCACCGCTGGAAACTGCCCTACATGTGAGGCAAATCCCCTGGCTATGCAAGCCGATTTGAGTTGGGTTTTCTGGCATGTGCGGCTGTAAGGATTCTGATATGTGTCTGAAGCATCTGGTGCCAAATGGGCAGTTGGATACGTGCAGCTGAAGCTCAGTGGAGAGGTCTGAGCTGGAGAAATATATGTGAGTCCTTGGTGAAGCTGAGGGAAGGGATAGATTGCCAAGGAGGAGAGTAGAAGGTGAGATCAGAAAAAAGTTTAGGAGAGGATGAGACTGCCAAGTTTAGGAGGGATTGGGTCAGAGAGAGGTGCCAAGGGAGACCACCTGTGGCCAGGAGAAAGGATTTCCTGTTTATCTTCCTCTTTATATTGATTGAGACTAATATTAAGGAAGGGCATTATAACATTCCTAAGTGTATTCAAACTGGACAAAAGGAAGTGGCTCAGGAATGTTTTCGCTAGAGGAGGAAGTTGGATTTCAGAACCAACCCTTGGGATTAGGGGAGTTTGGCTGTCTGCCATTTTACAAGGAGGTCATTTTACCAGAATTTCAAAGGCAACCAAAAATTGAACAAACAACCTGATCAGGGAATACTCCTCCTCTTCTGAGTGTAAGATACTGAGTTAGGTGGAGATTGGAAGGGCATCCCAAGAGGAGGCACCATCGTAATAAAAGGCTCGGAGGGTGTAAGCCAAGGGCATCCGTCACAGAATGAGGCTGGAGAAAAACGTGGGAAATGAGATGGGAATATGGGAACGAGGTCAGCATAGGGTGTGCCTTGTAAATCAGGCTAAGTTTACATTTTATTCAGTCTGAAACGGTTCCCGTGGAAGGTTTTTGAACAGTAAGGAGTTAGATGTGGTAAAGGTGTTCCAGATCACCTTTGTTAGGTTGAAAAAAAAAAAAACAGAGGACCAGGCGCTACGTTACCATGAGAGGTTCTCAAACTTCAGTCCGTACCAGAATTACCAGAGGAATTTGTGAAAAATGTAAATTCCTGGTACTCACCACCCCCCCGGATTGGGATTCTATAGGTTGGGTCCGATACGTACACTTTTAAAAAAGCCTTCTGGCAGCGCTACTGCCAAGGGATGAGTTGGGAGTTTAGCTCCCATCCTCTGCATCCCTTCGCTCCTCCATTCTTTGACACAGAAAATGGGCGTTTCTCAATGTTACACCAGAAGTTCTTCCAGGGTCTATCAACCTGACAGCGGCCCCAGTCCCTCCCACGTCGGGCGGACCCGACGTGGCGGTCTCGGGCCCCGCAGCGACGCCAGGGACTGAGGACCGAGCAGGGGCGGGCACCAGGCGGTCGGGCGGCGACCGGGCTCCTCTCTCGGACTCCTGCCCCGAGCCCGGCCCCGCCCTGCCTCGGGTTTCGAAAACCCGCAGCCATAGCCTGCCTGAATAACAGCGGTGGCCACGCACAAACCTGTGGGCGGGTCTCCATGGTGACTGGCGGACGCTGTGACCAATTATGTACCGGCGTTTGTTTCCGCCCCATCCCTCCCCCGGGGCCGATACTTCCGTGACTGACAGTTCCCTCTGGACGCTGTTACGTAAGGGGAGGGTCAAGTGCGGCCCCACCCGAACCGAGCAGATTTGATTGGCAGGACCTAGTGCTGCCGCCCCAACGCCCCCGGAAGAACGCCCTTGACGGACAGGTGTAGGAGCCACTCGGCGCCGCGAGGCTGGGCGGAAGCGTCCGGGTCCAAGGGAGGGGGCAAGGGGCGGAGCCGGAGGCTGGGAGCCGGGCTGGGCGGGGCGGGGAGTAGGTAGGGGCTGGGCTGGCTCTGCGGCCAGAGATGCTGAGGGGCCGCGACGGCGCTCTGCAGCCGGGAGCACTGCATTAAAAACACCGAGGTGGGGTGCGCTGCCAGGCCGGTGGTAGGTACGCGAGGGCTGTCGAGTCCTCAAACGCGGACCGCCAGCGTCCTCGGGGCCGGCATTTGTATACCCTACCAGGGGCCCTCGACTCCGTAGCGACGGCGGCCGCATTGGGACACGGGGGCGGGGCTGGGCACCTGTCCGCGTTCGTAGGCACCTGCTGCACCGGCCGCCGCGGGGCCCGGGGCCTGGCGCTGGGGGCTGCCCGGGAGCGGGGCCGGGCCGGCCTGAGGAGGGGAGGTGAGCCGGACCGGTTCGCCCCGTCCGGGGCCCGCACTCCTCGGCCCGCTCCCCACTCCCGGCTCTGTCCCCGCTCCCAGGTTGAGGGGGGCGTCCGAGGCTCGCAGTCCCCCACCAGAGGGTCTCGCGGGCCTGGCCGGCCTCGAGCTATTTGCGAGGTCGGGATTTGGCTCCTGCCTTGCATCATCCCGAGACAGGTTTGTCCAGATTCCCTGCGTGCGCGGAGATGGGTTTCCGCCCCGGGCGCGGGTGCCCGTCCCGGCTTTCCCCAGAGAGACGGGGCAGAGGCTGTTTTCATCTTTTCCCTGGGCCCTGCTCCGTCGCCTCTTAACATGGAATTTAAGGCTGTTCGGGGTGATGTGCCTATTTAGGAACTATGGTACATAGGAGGTAAGCACCGCCCGTCTCTTAAGTTTTGGCTCAGGACAGGTGCGGATCATTCTTATAAGGCCGAGCTACGACTTCTCAGCTGTATGATATAAAGAGACAATCATGTGTTGTTTGTACGACCAGACCAGCAGAAATTCTAAAGTTGTTTCGGAATGAGTAGGACGTGCCTTGTGTTTTCTTCCATCTATGTCACTCCTGTTGGAAAAATGCTGTACTGTGCCTGGCTAAAGTAGATAGCTATTAAAGAGTGTAGTTGCTCAGGAAAAGCGTGCTACAATTTCTCGATTATGTCGTCGCTGGAAACAAAGGCAGCAGTAGACAATACCTCCTTCTTAAAGACAGGAGGAACTGGGACTAAGTTTTATTTGATTCTTAAGGGCAAAGTCATAGAATCTTTACGTGTTAGACTTGGAAGGGACCTTACAGGTGACTGATCCACCCCAGTAAATTTACATGGTGGTGAGCGCTGTATCCCAGGGGGACAGGATTCCCTGTTAAATCAGGTCTGTTCTAGATGATGGTTGGGTGCTGCACATTACTCTGGATCTGAAAACCAGTGTTGTTCTTATTTGCACCAAACAGGAACATACACACCCACACAGTTTTGATGTCCCAGCCATTTTGGCTTGTATCATAGTTACCTTTAAAGACAGATTTGCAGAGAGCTCTCAGCAATAAGTTGCTACTTACTGGATGTAAGTCATCAGGTAGGTGGGAGAACCAGAATCCTCATTACTTGGATTCAGTTATTGGGTGGCATTGTATCTTGGAAAGCAAAGCAGCAGTAATGGGCACTGGTTGGGTATGGGACCCACCTGTGGATGTCGTAGGCTCGGCAGAAAACAAATTTTTGCTGATTAGGGACATTTGGTACATGCTTCTCTAATGATTTGCTTCTTACAAATTTTGTAAAATGTTGCTTTAAATTTTTACCCTTTTCACCTTCAGCTTGTTGACTGGTGCAAGTAGGAATTTAGCAGAGCTCTGTTTTAAACATGACCAAGCCTGGGGGAAGTCACCAGAGCAGACAAATTACTGTTCTTACGCTCCGCTTGCTGCTTGTCCTTTGCCTCTTCCTTTGTATTTTTAGTAAATGACCCACTGACTTGGTGACTTTTGAGACATGCTTTCTTATCCACTTTGCATAATTCTGCTGTTTCCACACTTGAAGCAGTTGGAAAAGGTCGTTTTTTGTTTGTTTGTTTTGTGGATGGTCCAGACAGGACCCAGTTCTCCCTCCCCCTCTGTCTCGTATGCTCTGCCTTTGGTTGCTAGTTTTGTGGGAGAGAATCATTCTGTACTTAAGACACTCTCAAATCAGCTCCCTTGGATCTTTAATTCCCATAACCCTGAGAACTGTGATAGACCTTTTGTGTCAGTGGGTACAGTGCATTCTGAACCTGGCTTTCCCAGTAGTTAAATGCCTAGACATTATGCTAGTAGCAGCTGCTGTAGTCCATATCTTTTGCACTTCTGGCACCAGAGCTGAACTGTGTCACTGAATATTCTGAATCCTGGCCAAGGACTTGGTACACAGATTCCTGTCGGCATTTAAAGATGGGAAAGAAATTGGAGTCAGGAGAGGGAGGGGGTATAGAAGGAAACTATTTCTAAAGATTTTTCCCCCTAGGTTTTTATAACTACATGTTATATAACATTATACTGTATTTCTGCTTAGAGATACAGATTTAGTTCTTAACTATTTCAGAAGTCTTAACTGTTGGTGTTGGTCTGTTTCTCTGTTTTCCCATCTCATTTTAAGGTAAAGTGAATTCTGCGGACGGAAGAGTTTGATGACACAGACCACTGAATTTCTTTGTTTGGAGTACACGTTATGAACCCTTTCTGGAGCATGTCTACAAGCTCTGTACGCAAAGTAGGTATAGTTGATAAATTTACTGAGGAAACCCATCTGTGTCAGACCAGAGGCCAAAATAATTCATACCAGGGTTGCCTATAATGTTAACAAAATTACCTTGTTTTTCTAGTTTAGGTTTTACTTTTGGGAAACAATTATTTGGTTGATTAAAGTCAGTTTCTGAGACCAAGATCACATCTCAAATAGAAATCATTCTAGTAATCAAAATTCTGTTATTTTGACTTAGGTTATATTTACACATGATGAAATTTGTGACACTTTATTGTAGTAGTCTTTTGACAAACTGCAAGATTTCATGGTCAGAGAAGTGTTGGTTGGGCAAGACCAGTCCAATATGGTCAAGTCAGACTTGAGGGCACTGGTTTAAGTTTTCTAAATAAAATACATTTTAGGGAAGCTTAAAATAAACAAAAAGAAAATGGATGTCACCCATAATTCCACGTGTAAGAGAACACCACTATTAATCTTTTTTCCTGTACACGATGCTGTGTACGCTTTTAATACAGCTAACTCCGCAGGCTTTGACTGCGCTTGAGCCGAGGAGATGCCTGTGAGACGGCAGTTTAGCCTCTGACTCATTTACCCCTCTGTCTTTGACTAAGAATGATAGTTTATACTGATGATAGTCCAGATGTGGAAACGTGTCCATTAGGGACAAGATCAAAATCAGACCCATGCAAGTGAGAGAACAGCTTCATTCTTAGTTTCTAACCGAAGTGGTGGCATCAGGTAGTGACTGCTTTCAGTCCTCTATACTATTTATTTTGAGATGCTTAGCACCCGACTTTCTACAGCTAAATGCTAGGGGACCTTTCTAGTCTTGTCTAATTGTGTAGTAACCCCTTGCCCTCTTTCTGGGGCCACCAGGAGAAACCATTTCTTTCTCCGTTTCAAGTAAATCCTGTAAATATTGGCCTTATTGTCTTTATAGGCTGCAGCTGATGCATGAATTTTCTTACGATTTAGCCTTGCTTCAGCTTTGCTCTGCTCTTTGTAATAGCCTGCCTGCTCAACAGACTTTCAGGTCATCTTGATCATGGTGCTAGAATGTCCTTGTAAAAGAGTAACTCCAGCTTTTCAGTCAAAGACTAAAGGACATCACATGTAGTCTTGTGATTTAAGAATCATCCTAACAAATGTTCTCACCGCTTCATCTTGAATAGCGATCTGATGGTGAAGAAAAGACATTAACAGGGGATGTGAAAACCAGTCCTCCACGCACTGCTCCAAAGAAACAGCTGCCTTCTATTCCCAAAAATGCTTTGCCCATAACTAAGCCTTCATCTCCTGCCCCGGCAACACAGTCAGCAAATGGCACGCATGCTTCTTACGGACCTTTCTACCTGGAATACTCCCTTCTTGCGGAATTGTAAGTTCTGAAACAAACGGGTTAACTTTTGAATGACCCTTGAAGGTGAAGAATGAAACTTATTCTGAAGGACTCAGTAAACAGCAGCCATTTAATCTTAAAGCTCAAACCCATCCCCCTCCAGTATTAGCCTTAATGTATATAGGATGGACTCTATTGCTAGCAAAATCACCTTTCTTCACCAAGGCCTAAGTGGTGTTATATAAATATCCTCTTCTAAAAGTAATGATTCTTATCGAGAGCTTGGCTAAGTAAGATTTAAGGCAAATGTGTGCTTGAATTTCCATGTCTGTTTTGGAGAGCAAGAGGGGGGGAAACAGATTTATTAAGCAACCAGGAACTTAATTTTGGTCTACCTTTATATGAGGTGAGGAACTCACCTCTGAAGAGGTTGTTGTAGAGGGTGGGACAGTGGGCGGGTGGCGATCTATTCTTTCTTGGGTCAAACCCAGCTGGAGGTTTGTGCTCCATTCTGGTGATCACCCTGTAAGAGGCATCTATCCTGACAGACTGAGGAGAGGGTCCCCAAAAGAGATGGTCCCAGGAGGAGATGGTCCCAGTAGGCGGAGGTCAGGAAGCCTGACCTTGGCAGTCAGCAGTTGAAGGAACGGGAACCACTGACTTGGAGAAAACCTGGAAAGTACTTATTAAAGCTGTCTTCACCTGAAGGTCCATCATTAGAAAGGGGATTTGACTTATTCTGTATGACCCCCAGGGGCAGAACTAGGCCATTATGGGGAAGTTTTAAAGATTTGGGCTCCATGTAAGTAAGAACTTGACTGGTCACAGAAGTCAAAAATTGGACTGAAGTTGCACATATCAGTAGAGTGTGAGGAGACGGGCACTTCTGCAGAGTCTAGTAGTGGTACCACAGTGCTTGGCCCATCAGAGGGGCTCAAATAGTGATTGAGTAGAGATGGCCTTTGATTTGATCATTTGTTATGTGGGCAGAACGTCTGGAGAATTAATTCTGAATTTCAGTCATGTAAAACTTCCTTTGTACATGAAGTTTAATTTTAAAAGCATCCTCCAGCCGTCTCTCACTGTGCTAACGTTGTAATGGTCAGAGGGTCTGAGGCCCCAGTGTAAATGGCGAGTGTGATTTGGTAGCACAGGTCCCTTTAGCTTTATAATGGAAGCCTGTGTTTGAGGCGAGGCAGTGAGTTGGACAGGCTTCTATTGTGGCATTAAATCTGCTGTCTGTATTAGGACACAAAATTGCCTTTTTGGCAAACCTCACTGTAGTAGATACATCTGCCAACCATGCTGCTGTTGACATGCTGAATTACAGTGAGTTAAAAATGGGATAACTACTTTAAAATGATTGAAATACAAGTGTGGTAGCACATAGGTCATAAATAAAAACAGACAGCTGAGGTCCAATAAGCTGCTTCGCAGTAACATTCAGGATTGGCAGGTTAATGTGTCTTAAGACCCTCAGTCAACATTGTTCTTTTCAAGGTCTGGTCACAGTGTTACTTGTTTAGGCTCACAGCTCAGCTAAAACAGGAACAGAGCAGAATGGCTGTCAGGTGACCAGGTCCCAGAAGAGCCAGTGCAGCCTCTGTCTTCCCTTGTTTCAGCACCCACCGTTTCCCACGCCACGGCCCACAGAGTTCAAGTGTCTGAGTTGGGGGTAAATTCAGGAGCAGAGTACAGTGTGAGCGCCTCAGGCTGCCTGCCTTCTACCAGGAACACTGCCGCACCGACTGGTGTTCAAACTTAAAATGACCCCCAAATGAGGGTAATTCCATGGAATTTTAATGTCTTAATTACCTAAAGTTGTATTTTAAAAAGGCTTTTAAACGTGTGTGGGTAAGATGTGTTGTTCATGGTCACAAAAGCAATAATCGTACAGATACTCGCACTGACCTAAAATTTGATGTCCAGAATTACCTACAGGTTGGTTTCCACGGTGGTGTTTTGGGGAAGCTGATTTCTGGGTGGAAAACTTGATTGTGTATCCCTTTTCGGCTTTAATTTCTTAATCTGGGGCCCTTATTTGGCTGTGTTTCTCTGTAAGCATGTGTTATGAAACCAGTAAACAGGCAGCAGTCAGGGCCAGGTGAGAGATTGTGATGACTCTGTCTGTATGGTTAGAGTATCAGCTGCCCTTCAAGGGACTATTCCTTCTTTCAAAAAATGAACGTGGGTGGTTTGGTCTGTATGTCGTTTCCATCTGTGCAATCTCACTGTTCTGCTGCTTCTGTTTTAGTACCTTGGTTGTGAAGCAGAAGTTACCTGGTGTCTATGTGCAGCCATCTTATCGATCTGCATTAAGTAAGAAGGATTCGCTCTTTTTATAGCATATTTGGTTCCTCTGACACAAACTTAGCCTGTAACTGTTTTTATTTTTTCCTACAGTGTGGTTTGGAGTAATATTCATACGGCATGGACTTTATCAAGATGGTGTATTTAAGTTTACAGTTTACATCCCCGATAACTACCCAGATGGTGACTGTCCGGTAAGTTGGGGATACAGTCTGGCTTCTTTTCTTTCTTGGACCCTCCTCACCCTCCTTACTGCAGGAAGAGGGTTTAAGGGGCTTTAAAGATTTCTTGGTTCTTTTCCTGGCCTAATACTTTCATGATTTCAGTTTCCCGAAATGTTTTGTCTACTCAGTAGTCTTTCAGGGGGATTTTTTGCTTTGTTGCATCTTTTGCCATGCTAGCCTCTGCCTTCAGCTTTACTTGTTTCTCTGCTCAGGGTGTGCAAGTGAGGCTGGAAGCTGTAGTACAGCTCTCACTACGTGAATTGCGATTGTTACGCTGTGGTAGAGAAGGGCGACTTTTCCCCTGCTCACTGCAAAATTTAGTCTTACAGGAAAATGGTGAAAGTAGTTAGGTGTCCCTCTTGAGGCAGCTCTTTGACTTTAAGCAACAAAACTGCCTTGTCCTGAAGCTTCTTTTACAACTTATCCGCGTGGGTTTAATATGCTCCATTGCTTCCATTAAAGGATGTGTCTCTCTTTCAATGTAGCGTTTGGTGTTTGATATTCCCGTCTTTCACCCGCTAGTTGATCCCACCTCAGGTGAACTGGATGTGAAGAGAGCATTTGCAAAATGGAGGTTAGTAAATAAAAGTTTCGTGTGGTGACATAAGCCAGCAAGAGGAAGCCTCAGTAATCCTGCCATATTTCCCTTTAGGCGGAACTATAATCATATTTGGCAAGTATTGATGTATGCAAGAAGAGTTTTCTACAAGATTGATACAGCAAGCCCCCTAAACCCAGAGGCTGCAGTACTGTATGTTACTTTGCTTTGTTATGTAAGATAAATTTGAAAAGATAGCCAAGTAGATTATGTTGGTAACCTTTTGATTTAAACTTTTAACACAGGTACGAAAAAGATATTCAGCTTTTTAAAAGTAAAGTGGTTGACAGTGTTAAGGTGTGCACTGCTCATTTGTTTGACCAACCTAAAATAGAAGACCCCTATGCAATTAGGTAAGTGGTACATTATCAAGATAAACTACACTTTGCAGTACTGTGCTGCTGTTTTCCAGGTGGCCTTAGAATGGGGATTTAAAAGGAAAGTGTATAATCTGTTAGCCTACAACCTTTCTAACTTGGTATCAGCTTGATTTCTGCTTTCAACGTGGACTGACACATTGTGGCAATAGCAAGCTATTTAATGACTTTGGTTTCCTAAGGATCCTTGTAATGTGCTCATTCAAATGTAAGGACTTTTCTTTCCAGTTGGAGCCCCTCTTAAACTCCCATACCCCAACCAACTTACAGATGTGGTGAAAGGAGGGAAGCTGAACAGTGTGAATAGTGTGAATGATGGGTTCCTTGAGCATTGTGTTAGTTTATGTTGAGGAAGGGTGTCTGCAGGAGTATTGAAAACGGAAGCGATTGAGCTCTTGGGCAGCACTGGTGTTGCTGTGCATAGTGGGAGTGGTCAAGGGCTTGGGCTCTACGGTTAGACTGAGTGACTTTTGCACTTACTGGCTTTGGTGACCCAGAGCGATTACGTAATTTTACTGTGCCTCACTTTCTTCAAGTAATAGGACTTCAGGGGTGGTTGTGAGGCTTACATGAGCTAACCCATGTAAAGTGCTAAGGGATAGTTATTGTGAGAAAATCATTTAGATAATGTCTAAAACTTACATATTGACAACTGATTAAAGATTGTTCCTTGTTAACTTTTGTTAGGGGAAGTGGGTTAAAAATGTAAAAAACAATGGATGTTAAACAAATTTAGTAAGCTATTTTTTAATATTTTTCTCTTCCCGAAGCTTTTCTCCATGGAATCCTTCTGTACATGATGAAGCCAGAGAGAAGATGCTAACTCAGAAAGTAAGTAGATTACCAGTTTGGAAATCGTTAACTCACTGTTTCCTTTCTAAAATATCTTCACTGGAGACTACTCAGTATATACAAATAACTTTTGAGGAAACAAATTTGCACAGTGCTGAAATCCCCTCATCAGTCATTTTTTAATGTCTGTTTTTCATTGTGCCTAGAAGAAGCCTGAAGAACAGCACAATAAAAGTGTTCACGTTGCTGGCCTGTCATGGGTAAAGCCTGGCTCAGTACAACCTTTCAGTAAAGAAGAGAAAACGGTAGCAACTTAAGAGCTGGCGAATCTGGTGCACCATGCACTTTCCTGCTGGACTTGGGCTAGTAGAGCTGACCAATGGCAAAGGACTGCCTGCAGAGTAAAACGGTGTGCGCAGTGACTGGTGTCAGTGTTGTCCGTGTATGCTTAGGTTCTAACAGCAAGTTCTGGAAACCTCTCTTTACGTAATGCATTACTTCTGTCAGAAGTGTCTTCAGGGTGGTTATCTAGTTCAGTACTCCAAATTCTTGGGGACCTGGAGGCTTATGCATTTTTCTGAATATAATGCTAAAGGTAAGTTGCATTCATTTAAACTAATGAAGTAGGCGGAGTTCAGCACTATCTAATGATTTTTAAATCAGTGGTTTCAGGTGTACATATGTTAGGATATGGAGAGGAGATGTATAGAGAGAGCAGTTTCCATAGCTTATTAGCACTTTTAAGTGGAAGAGCATTTGAACCTCAGTCTTCAGCCTACTGTGTTACTGATGTACAAACTGCTGTCACTGAGGTACATATTAGGTGAGTGAGAAGAAACCAGAACACTTGTTCATAGTTTTTTTTTAAGCAAATTACTTATTGTATTTTTATGGCAGGAGGGAGAAAAAGTGTTAAAACGGTTTCTAATGAAGTCAGATATTTAAATGATGAATGACTAATGTGTTTCGTAGAGACAATAAACCAATAAATGATTGTTCTTTGTCATTTATGCAGGACATTAAATACCCTTTTCTCAATATAACTAAACAAAGATTAATTTATAAGTGCTTTATTGAAAAATACTTATTTTCATATAAAATTACAGTAGCAGTAAGTATCTTGAGAGGTTTTATAAATATTTTTGCAGAACACTATTCTAATTGAACAGTGTAAGTAAGTTCCATATTTCTTTCAGAGCAATATGAAGTTACCTAGTAACTTTGTTTTACTGATTCAATTTACAATTGAATTTTCTCCCTAATAAGATTATTCATTCAACTTTAAAACTGCTGCAACAATAGTGATTAATAAAGGTATATATAGATAATTCAGTAGCTGTTAAATTAACATTTTCTAATTTGTATAAATGGTACTATGTACTAATAAAAACCTAAATTCTCCAATCTATTTTTTAAACTTCCAGGAACACACCCAAAGATATTTAAAATATATCACCTTAATAAAGACACACGTCTTTTGGATAACTACCTCCTAAAGGAAGAGGTCATAATTTTTCATAATCTCTTAATTCAACTTGATTTAAACTCTTTACTAGCCAGCTGATCCCTATCAACAAAAAATGGAGAATTTAAAACACATGCCCAAAACCAAAAGGTAGCTATTGGGGCTTTAACAATTTTTAAAAAGTACAAAAGCATCAAAGAAGATACTGAATTAAGTTCAGCCTAGAAGTTTTGTACTTAATGAAGTTCACATTGTAGAAAGTGCCATTGCAAATATACAGCAAAATCTGGGTTCCAAAATCATGCTTTATACAGCCCTAAAGTGCCACTTCTTATACAGGTTCACTCACACACTGCACACCAGTCAAGCACTTGTCACACTGCACCACACCTAATGGGGAGAGGGAAGAATTACACAAAGGGAATGGGAGACTGGACTCATAACCTAGGACCTTCAAATCTGGGCGCTCTACCTTGTCACCTTTTAGGAATGCAAAAATCTTACACTCCTACCAAGTGTTTTAGGACAAAAATACCTACTTTTGCTTTTCATGAGGGCCAGGTAGGAATGAACTGAAATACAGTTCCTCTGCTGGAACACGCTAAAAGAGACCTCTTATACACACGTTTGAGTGCGCTCTGTTCTCTGCAATTCTTGTAGTAGCTTTGCCAAAGAGTTAAAAAAAATCCAAGTTTGGATTCTAAGCAGCCTTGATGGCAAGCACTGAAAGGTAGGGAAAAAGGCAGTTGGGATAAGTAAAAATATCCTAAGGATACTGGAAGGATTAAGGAAAAGGGCCCCATAATCCAGCATGCATTACATGATGCTGCTAAACAGAGTTTGTGAAAAGACAGTTTCAGTACAACAACAGACTAACCTCAGTGGGAACCTCGGTCATTAGCTACATCTTGGAGACGGCGTAATAAGGCAGAATGATTTTCTGGGCAAATTCTTTTTGCAGGTGATTCACTTCCATCTTCCAGAAGAATCCCTCTCTTTTTGGTTGGCGTTTCTCCTGTCCGTATCATACTGTTAATTTCTCTCAGTCTCTGGGGGGGGCAGGGGGTTAAAAATAAATATAAAAACTTTAAAATTCTGATACACATAGTTCAGTGTTAAGTCAAAGAACCTCAAATAAGTTAAGCGGTTTATCTTGAAGAGTTTGAACATCTTTATAAAGAAACGTACTACCAAATTTTATGTCCTTCCAATTTCACTTCTCAGCTGCCTGACATTGATGACTATCTGGGATAGAGGCAGAGTATTTCTATTTTTTAACAAGCTCCAGAGGTGATTTTGATGTAAGCTTTTCCACAATGTAAGAGTTCACAAATTTATGATTTTTTTTTTACAAAAGTTATAGAGCATCACATTGTTATGCCACATTTAATCAGTTTCATACATTTCCATTTTCTTTTTAAAAAAATAGCACGACTTTACACAGTATTAGGCCATTTTTCCCCAGTCTAGTGTTACTCATTTTTTAACAGCCATGGAATTTCACAAGAGAAGCCTTAATTCCCTAAGGCATCCATTGTAGGTAATTTATTAGTATGATCTAGAATTCTAGAATGTATTGATATTAGTTACATGTCATCCTTGGGAGAACTGAGAAAAATTCAGGCCAATTATTTTCTGCATTCTCTGGTTCACATGAAGAACTCGGATTGAGAAAAACTTCGCCAGAGGGCTAGAGAGACTGGATTTATTTATAGGTGCCTTCAGCACTAAGTTTCTCCAAAGCCCCAAAAGTTAGCTATTGCATTATTTTCTGGTAGTTAAAAAAATTTTTTTTCATGTGCTGCTAATGTCATTGTCCATGTTTCCTAGTGAAAAGCATACTGAGCACATTTCATATGCATTTATTATAGGAAATTTCAAATATATACGGGAAAGTAGAAGTGTATAGTGAACCCTCACATGACCATCACCCTACTTCAACAATTTTGGCCAGTCTTATTTGATCTATACCCCTCATTCATTTCTCACCCCCCAGATTGTTTTAAACCAAATCCTAGATATTTATTTTACTTTTATTTTGAAATAATAGGCTTTTCTGAGGTTTTAAATAAAACCACCAGTTTTTCATTATCAGTATATGCACCTTCTCAAATTTCAACCGTCTTAAGAAAGCTTTCCTCTGACTGACTCTTCTACTCTTTGCCTCCCTAAGTCTGCTCTGCACTTCCTATCTCTAGTCTCCCATTTACTTGAATATTCCTTAAATTGTTAACTGTATACACTAATTGTATAAATGTTATTTGTATATAATGTGTATACATCATTATATTATGAATATACTGTGCAGTGTATAATTGTGTACCTTACTATACATAACACATTAATATATATTAATGTAGAACATACATTTATACATTGCACATTAATATGTATAAATTTACAGTACAGTCTGTATAATCTAGTACCATCATCCATACCAAAGACATTTAATAGAAATTTAAAGATAAACATTAATGTTAAAGTAAATATTCAGTTTTCCCACTTGTCCCCCAAATATCCTTTATAGCTGTGCTTTTCTATGCAGGATCCAATCAGTCATCATGCCTTGCATTTGGTTGTCATGTCTGTTTAGTCTCCTTTACTCTAGATCAGTACTCTCCCTACCATCTATCTATCATCTATCTCTTCATGATACTGGCATTTTTTGAGAGTCTAGGCAATGTGTTATATATGTGTTTTTCCTAAGCAATCTTTATAAATACAAATATCACTTAAGGACCTTTAAGATGCAGGTGCACTCCTTAACATAGCATATGATTCCTAGGGATCTAGCCTTACTGCCTCAAGAACTTTGTTTCCCTTCCCTTATCTGCTCCATCCTGGATGCCCTTCCTTCTACCCCTCAGCAATCTGCTAACTTTTCATCCATTAAGGCTTCACTCAAGCTTCCCTCCCCATTGCAGACTGAGGCAGATGCTACCACTTAAATCTGTGCTAATGTAACACTGTCCAAGTGTCCAAAATGCCCATTTCTCCCCTTAGACTGAGACACTTCCTGTCCCAGAAGGAGGCACTTAGTAAATAAATCAGTTAAGGGATCCAAATTTTCCTTCCCTAACTGAAATTCGGAATTTTAAAAGTTTTACAAATGGAATAAAAAAATAAAATTCCAGATTTATAGCAGAATATTCAAATGTACAAATAGGAAATGGGAGGAATGAAAATCCAGATCCCTTACCCTATCTCCAGCTCTAAAGTTCTCCCCCAAAACCCTTGTTTTTTTGCTGCTTTGGGACTTACTGGTCACTCTTCCTTGACAGATCCCATCACTCATGTGAGTACTGAGGGTTTCCCAAAAACCCTGTTTCTAGAATCCTAAGCATTTTGGGGTTAATAAAGGCCAAGATTTATATTAGGCTCACCTTTGAAGGACTGTTGCTGAAGTAGTAGAAAATCTTTTCTCGAGGAGAAAGCATTGCTTCATTTTTATGCGGGGATATGTACACAGGATGATTTTGAGACAACTGTATTCGGCGAGGAGAGCCTGTTCTTACAAACGGATAGGGAGAGAGTGGAGGAGCATCCATCTGTTTAACAAAAAAAATTTCTAAGAAAGGTAAACGAAATTTCTAACCAGGTGCTTTTTTTTTGAAAATGGTTATTTTTATTGAAAGAGTGAAGAGGTATAATAAACCAGTAGCTTTATGAATGGTAGATAGTGATGTATTAGCGGCAAAAATTTAACCTAAAGAAAACCATACAAATAGCAAACATCTAAGTGCTTTCTTTGTGCCAGTCACTGTTTTAAGCATTTTAAATACATTATGTAATTTAATCCTCACAACAACCCTATAAGCGAGGGACTACTTCTAGTCCCATTTTATATATAAGGGAACAAGATACAGAGGAAGTTAAATAACTTGCAGGGTCACCACAACTGGTAAGTTTTGGATAATTTGAACCTATGCAATCTGTCTCATATTACTATAATTTGTAGGGAATCCAAATATCATCTTGTTTAATGCTTCACAACAGTAGAAATTATGTTGGTTAAGCCCATTATTTGTTAGAGACTTCCTTAGTCTTACTTAACAAAAAGAATTATTTGTAAAACTAGTTTACACAGAAGCAGCTCAAACATAAGTGATTCCTCATTCCTCACAAGTGAAAAAAAGTGTGAAATGATCCTCATCAAACTTACTGCATTTGCCTGTGAGTACTTCATGGCAAATGTTTTAATTTGTTTTATGTAGATGTTGTTGTAGAACTGAATAAGGTCTCCCCTCTCCTCCTCTTCCACATCACTGTTGGCACCTGTGAGACGAGTAGGTGTAGGAGGGGCACTGCTAGGCTGTGGAACTGGCAAGGTGCTGCTTGACCTCATGACAGGACTGGAGTCTCTACTGGCTATAACCGGTGGAACAAAAAGTGTTAAACAGGAAGACTGCTAGTGCAGATTGCTTTTAAAAAGAAAATTCAGTAAGGTAAGGTTGAATGGCTACCTGCTCTACTCACTGAACAGCAGCAAATGGGCACTCTTATTCTTCATACCAAGGAGCAAAGCACAGATAAGATATTAAATACTAACTTCAGGGCTTCCCTGGCGGCACAGTGGTTAAGAATCCGCCTGCCAAAGCAGGGGACACGGGTTCAAGCCCTGGTCCAGGAAGATCCCACATGCCACAGAGCAACCAAGCCCGTGCACCACAACTACTGAGCCTGCGTTCTAGAGCCTGTGAGCCATAACTACTGAGCCCACATACCACAACTACTGAAGCCCACGCGCCTAGAGCCCGTGCTCCGCAACAAGAGAAGCCACCGCAATGAGAAGGCCACACACCGCAACGAAGAGTAGCCCCAGCTTGCCGCAACTAGAGAAGGCCCATGCGCAGCAACAAAGACCCAATGCAGCCAAAAAGAAATTAATTAATAAAAAAAAATACTAACTGTACTACCATGCTATTAATGTAGCAAGGACTTACTGAGTAGTTTTCATTAATTTACACCAAGCTTTCTAGGACCTGAGCCCTGCATTAAGTGGTATAAACCAACAATTAAGGATAGTGTTTCCATAGCATGGTTTCTGTTGACATGCCACATTTTTCTCAAACTCAAGTCAACAAATGCCTGCCTTCTCCATCCTGTGCTAATCCCTCTAGAGAAAAGTGTTATGCACAATGTGCCTCAAAGCCACGGGATAAAGGACAAACAGCTCTGTGGCTAAATTTAGAATTTGGTTTATTGTCCAACAAATCTTTTGCCAATAAAATATTTTCATAGTTTCTACAACAGTAATTTATTAATCCTTAGTCCTAGGCCTAAAAAATAAGAGAAGCTTTTAATTTCATTTTATAAGTTCATAAAGATCCCACTTACTTCTGTCTTTGTTTAGTTCTGTTGGAGAATTCTGATGACTTCTGCTGTCACTGCTGCCAGAATTTCTTCTTTTCCTTTTCCCTTTTATCAGAACACTTCTATACACCTTTAGACAGGTCATGAGGAGGGAACAGAAACGAGTTATTTATTGAGCACATCCTAGACTATGTGACTTTGACATGTTATTTAATTCTCACAACTCCATATAGTAGTAGTTTTCCTACTCAGGGGAGGTTAATAAATGCAGCCAAGGTTACATATCTATTAAATAACAGATACAGGATATATACATCAGGGCCTGTCAGGCTTCAACTTCCAAGTACTGCCTACAATACTACAGAGCAGTAATAATATGCAATTGTAAAATCAAGTCATTCTAAGTCAAATATCAATACAAAGATCTCACATACCTACCTACCTCTTGAAACAAATGAATAGCATTAAAGGTAAAATGAGTTTTAAATTTTCACTTAATGCCGTTTTGGTTAAATGTACAGCGTTATGTTTCCTAAACCAGACTGAATTCAAGGTGACACAGAATCCAAACACCTTCCGAATTTACATCTATCTTGTGATTACCTGAATTAAAAAGGAATCAGTTATTTCACATCATTACCTTTTGGTGAAAAGAGAACTTAAACTAATCAAGATGTGTAGCTGTCTGTTAATCAAGATGCGTTGCTATCTGTCAATAATTAAATAAGATTAAAATAAAGACTTCCCTTAAAGTAGAACCTTAGTTTTTTATCCTGGAGAAAAAGCCACAGAATCAGCTGTAGTTAACTTTTTTGTATGCCTCAAAGACTTTGATCTTTATTTTCAGCCATGAGAGAAAATGTAGTAAGTTACCTGGCTCCGGGCCTGTGGCTGAGTCCTATAGCAACGCATAATATTCTGGAAGGACTTGTCTTCTTTTGTGACCTGGCAAAGAATAAGAGTTCTCTGAGAGAGAATTTGACTTCCAGCATAATACTATGAGATGGTCCGTGAACCTGCTCCCCAGTGAAACTGGTGAAAATTATATTAAAAAACATCATTTAAAGCCTCTGGAAATGGCCCTAAAAGGCATTTAACAAATGAAGAAATATATATTCAAGAAAATCTACTAAAATTCAGTAACAACAGAGGGAATAAATGGTATTTGAGCCAAGACCTAGAATAAAAAATTATAGTAACAAAAAATTCATCAGAGGAATGAAACACTAGATTTGAACTGGCAAAAAACATTTAGCAAACCTGAAGGTGGAGTTGTGCAATCCAAAGAACAGAGAAAAAAAGAATGAGGGAAAATTAACAGAGCTTCAGAGAAATGTGGCACACCAAGAGAGTGTGGGAGTACCAGGAGGAGGGGAGGGAGAGGAGTTGAAAGAAATGTTCAAAGAAATAAAGAAACATTCCCAAATTTATTTTAAAAACAATCTATATATCCAGGAATTTTAACAAATTCCAAGTAGGACAAATGCAAAGAGCTCCATACCAAGACATAGAGTAAAAAAGCTGAATGCCAAAGAAAGGGAGAATATCTTGAAAGCATCAAGAGAAAAGCAACTTTTTGCTTACTAGGAAACTCCGATAAAGTAACAGAAAACTTCTTATTAGAAACCATGGAAGCTATGAGACGATGGACAAAGTAAAAACTAAGGATCCAGTATCCAACAAGGTTATCTTTCATAAATGAAAGTGAAATAAATACAATCTCACATAAACATAAAGAAAGAAAATATGCTGCTAGCAGAACCATCTTACATGAAAATACTAAGGAAAGTTCTTCATAATAAAAGTAAGTGACCCCAGGACTTCCCTGGTGGCCACTGGTTAAGAA
Organism: Grampus griseus; assembly: GCF_964374135.1. Taxonomy (NCBI): domain Eukaryota; kingdom Metazoa; phylum Chordata; class Mammalia; order Artiodactyla; family Delphinidae; genus Grampus; species Grampus griseus. The sequence goes on along the minus strand of NC_139013.1, from coordinate 27,981,761 downwards.
TCCACCTGCCAATGCAGGGACATGCGTTCAAGCCCCGGTCCAAGAAGATTCCACATGCTGCGGAGCAACTAAACCCGTGCACCACAACTACTGAGCCCACACGCCTAGAGCCTGTGCTCCACAACAAGAGAAGCCACCGCAATGAGAAGCCCGTGCACTGCAATGAAGAGCAGCCCCCACTTGCCGCAAATAGAGAAAGCCTGTGCGCAGCAACGAAGACCCAACACAGCCAAATAAATAGATTAAATAAATAAAATAAAATAAAAAAATAAAAGTTAAGTGACCCCACACAAATTCAAATACAAGTGAAAAAACAAAGAGCAATGGTAAAGATTGTTATGTAACTGGAAATGCAGTATAAAATGCATATTTCTTAACTGATTTTTTAAAAATTGTATAAAACAACATACATACATGAAGAAACGTGATATATATATTTGCCAAAAATAGCACAAAGGAGGAGATTAGGAGGAAAGCTATTCTAGGCTAAGGAAATGACTCCAGATGACAACTCAAATCCCCAGGAACCAACAGAGAGAAATAAGGTAAATAAGTAAATAGTGAATAAGGTTAATATGATAAAAGCTATAAATAAATACCTGCACTTCTTTCTTGTCTCAGCTCCTTTAAAAGTCATAAAAATATTAAATAATAACAATGTTTTTGAATTTATAACATTCATGGATATAATATGTATAACAATACTACCACTGTATAACAAAAAGGAAACAGTTACATAGAAGTAACACTTCTATATCTCACTGGCATTCAGTTACTATAAATTTGAAGCTGTTTTTCATAAGTAAAGATGTATATGTGGGGGTTGGAGGAAGTGGGGAGATGCTGATCGAAGGGTACAGATTTCCAGTTATAAGATGAATAAATTTTGGGGAACTAATTTGCAGCATGATGACTATAGTTAACAAACTGAATTGTATACTTGAGAGTTGCTAAGAGAGTTGATCTTAAATATTCTTACTACCAAGAAAAAGTAGCTGGGTGGTAATCATAATGCAATATATACATGTATCAAATCATCACACTGTACATTCTATACTTATACAATGTGATATGTCAATTATATATCAATAAAGATGGGGCAAAAAAATGGGGGGGGATAGAGCAAAAAGAAAAAGAAAAGTATATGGTAAGCCTCAAAGAAACCACTAAGAAAAATAAAGTTGAAAAGTCATCACTGAGGGCTTCCCTGGTGGCACAGTGGTTGGAAGTCCGCCTGCCGGTGTGGGGGATGTGGGTTCGTGCCCCGGTCCGGGAGGATCCCGCGTGCCGCAGAGCGGCTTGGCCCGTGAGCCATGGCTGCTGGGCCTGCACGTCCAGAGCCTGTGCTCCGTGGCGGGAGAGGCCACAGCAGTGAGAAGCCCGCATACCACACACACAAAAAAAAAAGTCATCACTGAAATTAAAATGCCATGAATGCACATGAAAATGAAAGCAGTAAAGGAGGAAGAGAGTATCTGAAAGACATGAGACATATATAAAAAACAAAAAGTAAAATGATAGATGTAAATCCAGTTACAACAATTATGTTAAAATATGAATAGATTAAACAACAAAATCAAAGGCAGAAATTGTCCGACTAGATAAAAAAAGAGATCCAACTATACTCCCTATATAAGAGACACACTTTACATTAAAACAAACAGATATGAAAGAAAATGATGGAAAGAAGGTATATCATGCAAACAGCAACCCTAAGAAAGCTGGGTGGCTATACAAATATCACACTATAAAACTGACTTTAAAACAAAAAATAAAAGTTACTAGAGATAAAAAGGGACATTTCATAATGATGAAGGGTCAATCCAACAGAAAGGTACAACAATTAAAAACACACATGCAAAAAAACAAACAAAAAACACATGCACCTAATAACAGAGTACCAAAATATATGAAGTAAAAACTGACAGAAATGAAGGGAGAAATAGGCAATTCAATAATAATATTTAGAGAGCTCAATACCCCACTTTCAATAATGGATGGGTACTAGATAGAAGATCAACAAAGAAACAGAAGACTTTAACACTATAAAAAACACTAAAAAACCTTACAGACATCTATAGAACACTCCACCCAACAATAAAATACACATTCTTCTCAAGTGCATATTGAACATTCTCCAGGATAGACCATATGCTAGGCTACGAAACTTCAATAAATTTAAAAGGATTGAAGTAATTAATACAAAGTGTGTTTTTTGACCACAATGGATTGAAACTAGAAATCATTAACAGAAATTTGGGAAACTCACAAATATGTTGAAATTAACACACCTAGATAACCAGTAAGTCAAATCAAAAGAGAAATCAGAAAACACTTTGAGATGAATGAAAATGAAGACACAACATACCATAACTTATGAGATGCAGCTAAAGTAGTGCTTAGAGGGAAATTTATAGCTCTTAATGCCTATAGTAAAAAAGAAGAAAGATTAATTACCTAACCATTCATCTTAAGACACTGAAAAAAGAAGAGCAAAAACTAAGCCTAGGGAATTCCCTGACGGTCCAGGGGTTAGGACTTGGCGCTTTCACTGCTGACGGCCTGGGTTCGATCCCTGATCAGGGAAATAAGATCCCACCAGCCGTGCAGCACAGCCAGGAAAAAAAAAAAAAAAAACTAAGCCTAAAGCAAGCAAAAAGAAGGGAATAATAAAGATTAGAGCATATAATAATAAATGAAACCAAAATCTCGTTCTTTGACAAAATCAACAAAATTGATAAACCTTCAGCTACACTAAGATAAAAAGAGAGATTGTTAAATTACTACTGACAAAGAATAAAAAGGACTAAAAGGAATATTATGAACAACTGTGTGCCAACAAATTAGAAAGCCCAGAGGAGACAGACAAATTCCTAGGAAGACATACACTACCAAAATTGATTCTAGAAGAAACAGACAATCTGAATAGACTCATAACAAGAAAAAGAATCATCCATCAATAAACTACCCATAAAGAAAAGCACAGGTCCCAAACGTTCATTGATCAGAAAGTGAAATATGGTTAAGATAGCAATAGTCCCCAAACTGATCTACAGACTCAACATAATCTCTATCTGAACCCCACCTGACTTCTTTGTGACAAGAAGTCAGAACTGACAAATTCATAAAGAATTTCAAGGGATTTAGACTAGCCAAACAAACCTTGAAAAAGAAGAAAAAAGTTACCAATGTTAAAACTTGAAACGTTTGTTTTAAAATGGGTAATGTTATGTGAGTTTCGCCTCAATAAATTATTTTAAAAAACAAAGTCAGATAATAAAAAGTGTTGATGAGAATGTGGAGAAATAAGGACCTTCATATACTATCAGTGGAAATGTAAAATGGTGCAATGACTTTGGAAGACAGTCTGGCAGTTCCTCAAATAAACATAGAGTTTACCCTATGACCCAGCAATCCACCCTAAGGTATATACAGAAGCAAAATGAAAAGATGTCCACACAGAAACTTGTATACAAATGTTCATAGCAGCGTTATTTATAATAGCCCCAAAGTAGAAATAATCTAAATGTCCATTACTGATGAATGGTAAACAAAATATTATATATGCATACAATGGAATACCATGTTCCAACATTGACTGTGGTGATTGTCACACATACCTATGAATGTACTAAAATCCACTGAGCTGTGCGTTTTAAATGAGTGAATTATACAGTATGTGAATTTTATCTCAATAAAGCTGTTAAAAGTGTTCTGAGAGTAAGGAAGTAGCATCTTTACTTTTTCCTTTAAATTCCTAATGGTACTCACCTTTGCCATCACATAAATGGCACACATTAACAACTGGTCCAGATGTCTGTCCATCATAAGTTCAGGACACTGAATTATGGAGAATTCAAAGCAGGTCCAGATTTTTTTCCTCAGTTCATCTGAAATATCCAATTTAGCACAAAGGTCCCGAAGACGGACACCTGCTAAGTGATAAACCTAGTAGATAAACAAAAATATCTCAAACTTTGTTTATCTAACCCTTGTATTTCCCAAGCTCTAGAACTGGTAAGGGTACATTTTTCTTTAGAAAAATTACCTTTCTAAAGAAAAGCGATAAAGAGCTGGTCTTCCTGGGTCTAATATTGCTGCTGGTTAAAGGTAGGCCTTGTTTCTGCTGTTGTCCACCTGGGGAAATCTGTTGAATGGCCACCTGACCAGGGACTTGCAAGGTCGTTCCTGTCACCTGTTGAGAGCTTAAACTTCCAGCCAGGGCCTGAGCACTGAGGGGCTGGATGGAGCCAGTCACAGCCTGTGCCTGCCCCCCAACATTGACTTGGACTGGGAAGAATGTTATTCCTCCATTTTCATTGGCAATGCCTAAAATTTGTTTCAGAGAAAAAAAGCATGAAGAAAATGTTGATACTATAAGATTCTCCAGGCGGAGGTTTTCAATTATTTCCCCTCCCAACCCCTTTCCCCCACTCTTCTCTCATATCATCATTCCAGCCAAATTTCGAGTAACTTTCTAATAAGTGCCACAGAGAAGGAACGCAATATTCAACTCTGCCTTCCTTACCTTGTACAGGAATAGTCACTGTTTGTCCATTGTTGGCTGTGACAGTGGCTGTTGCCATGGTGACCAAAGTCTGTCCAGGAACTGGTGTGACAGAAACAGCTTCCCCAGATACATTCTGCACAGGGACAGCATTGACTAGAGGCTGTGGGGGGATGCGGCCAGGTGTCCCTCCATCAGTGGGGCTATCATTCTCAACAAATAGCCGCCTTCTGGTAGAGCTGGCTGTTGGGGAGCTGTACCTATCATATAATGTGGTTGGAGACGTTATGCCTAGGGTTAAAAAAAAAAAAATCATTTAACTCAAGGAGACAGATCTGACTTCCATCCTAGAAGTGATGTTCACAACCAATTAGTGTTTGAAATACTATATAATCAAAAAACAAAAATTACAGGAGTCACATCATAGCTACATTCAATGAATGAAAATTCAACTGAATACTATTAAGAGCAAGATTTAAAGGAAGGATTTTTCTCTATGTGTCTCACAGTGTTCCCTTCTTCACTCCACCTTTTGCTAAATCAAACTAGACTTTGCCCTCCACTACCACAGGGTCCTGAGGACTGAGGGGCAATTTAAATAATTTTCTATTTTTCTACCATATTCAATTCCTACAGAACACTCATGTAAGATGTGATTTCACTGTAAAGATACTACTTGATAAGACTTGATGGATTTGATATTACTACGTATCATCTGGGAGCATTTACCCCCTGTTTTATGCATTTTCATCTTTGTCATTTTTTACATGTAGAAAGTTACTAAAATTCAATTCGGTTCTTTAGCAAGAATGGACATACATGTTTTGGATTCAATTAAGCTTAGTTTATTTTTTTTTTAAACAACTTTACTGAGATATGATTCACACATATTTCACCCACTTAAATTGTACAGTTCAGTGGTTCTGGGTATATCACTAGCTTTCTAAAATTGTGGTAAAATACGTATAGCATAGGACTTGGCATTTCACCCGCTGTTAAGTGTACAGCTCAGCGGCACTGCATTCACAGTGCTGTGCAAACACCAACACCATCTTTTCCAAAGCTTTTTCAACATCCCACACAGAAACTCTGTTAACCATTACAGTTAAGTATTCACACCACTGTCTGAATTTTTGAGAGGCATCCCTTTCCCTCTTCCATGTCCAGCTGTAAAAACTGCACATCACTGGGTTTTAAATATTAAAATCTATGTAGAGAGTTCATAAGAGGACTGACAGGAGCAGTTCTGACAGACTGCGGCTTAACATTATAATTTCCTGGTGATACAAAAGCAAATAAATGTACTAGATTTATATTTGGAACAAAGCTGCAGAGTTAGGAAGAATACACTAATTATGATCATTATCTCTGGAAAAAACACAAGGTCCTATTGTATAGCACAGGGAACTATATTCAATATCCTTTGATAATCCATTATGAAAAAGAATATGTATAACTGAGTCACTTTGCTATATAGCAGAAATTAACACAACATTGTAAATCAACTATACTTCAATAAAATTTTTTTAAAAGTGTTTCAAGGACTTCCCTAGCGGTCCAGTGGTTAAGACTCCATGCTTCCAACACAGGGGACACAGGTTTGATCCCTGGGTGGGGAACTAGGATCCCACATACCGTGGGGCATGGCCAAAAAAAAAAAGTGTTTCAAATTATGATCATTATCTTGTAAAATATTAAAAGACCTCATGAAAATGGAGAAGTGATAAGTACAAAAAAATGAAGTTTAAAGTCAAGTCCTAATCCATTGATTAGGGAAGGAAAAACTCTACAGAAATAGGACTGAGGAAGACCAGCTATCAGATCTATGGGTCTGAGTGGATAATAAGCAGAAAAATAAACCATTAAGCCTTTATGCCTCTTCTTTCAAAAATGAGTAAGTTTTCATATAGATCATCCATATTCATTGAATATGCACTGACATAGAGTGATTCCTCATTTTAAAATTGATCTTTCTTCTATAGCCAGTGCTTATCAATTACATTAAAAAGTTGATCTAGAAACAAGAATGTCCTTCTAATGGAATCCAAGGATTTAGAACTCTCTGGATTTACAGAATTGCTTTTTTTAAAAAGTAGTTTTATCTGATGTAAACTTAAACGTTGCACCTGGCAGATGTTATAAAGAACTGCCTAAAATGTAACCAGATGAAAAGCAAAATTTCCCTTTTCTGTACCTCAGGGCCAGCAATGCTGTTGTATTAACCAGGGTAGCACTGCTCAACTGACAAGAGTCAAAGCTGAACATGCTTGGGAATTCCCTGGCAGTCCACTGGTTAGGACTTGCTTTCACTTCCACGGCCCGGGTTCAATCCCTGGTCAGGGAACTATGATCCCATAAGCTGCAAGGCGCAGCCAAAAAAAAAAAAAAGAAGCTGAACATGCTCAGGCCATTCAGTCCTCTTAACTCAATGGCTCATCTGTACCTAATTAGATCTTACACTCTACCTTTAAGAAGATTTTTCTGTTTCTTCCGATTTTAAAAGTAATACATATTCATCTTAAAAAATTTACAGAAATCACCTAGAATTCTATTACCCAACAATAATCATTAATAGTTTGGTTTTTCCATTTCAGCCCTTTTGCATGCTTATAGAAAAAAGATACACTTAATAAATAGGAATCACATTACTATACAGCATTCTATCTATTTTAAAAGACACTTGACTTTGCACGCATTTTCCTGTGTTCTTTAATATTTTTCAAAAGCGTTAAAGTGATCCATGTGGTATTATAATGTACAGAATATTTTCTTCTATATACACCCTACTAACTTCACTTGTAGTTTTAGATGGAATTTAAATCTCCAGATGCTAGGCCCCAAAATACTTCCCTTAATATTTTAAACTTACTTCTTCCAAGTCCTCCAGCATCAGCACGAACTTCACTCACCCTTCTGGGAGTCAAAGGGGAGCCAGCAATACAAATTTCATCCGCTCTTTCCAGGTTCTGAGGTGGCATGACCTATTAGGGAATGTTTACACAGAATGCCATTATTCAAAAGAGTATTTTAATTAGAAATATAATAATAATCTAAGGCAAAAGAAAACTATCTTGGCTCATCAGTTATTCCACCTAAATAAAATCCCCTGTCTTTTCCACTTTCATACTGAAGTTAAAAAAAATTCTGGCAGGCTTAAAAAATTCAAATCTAATAATTGGATACTAAATATAAATTAACCTTCATTACTGATTTAGAGAATTAGACAACCATTTTAAGGTATTGAAACTTGATTAGAAAATCAAGAAAGAACACTGAACTCTTACTCTGTCACTGAAACCTTGGGGCAGTCACAAGTTATTTCTGACTCTTGGTTCCTCTTAGATATAGGGGTGATTGTACCAAATTAAACCCAGCTATTACCCTCCCATACTTATGAGGAAGATGCTAAGTTTAACTGTGGTCGGTGAAAGAGAATTATGAATAGACTATATATTGATATACTTTTATCATAGAAAGATGTTAACATCTTTTCACAAACCTCTTCACACGTAGGAACTCTGTTTTCATTGTCTCTAATTCTGTCCCAGAGTGGAGACTCTGGTTTCCATGCCAAATGATCCAAGATCTGTTCTTCAATCTGATTAAGGTGTTTTACCACCTCTCTACAAAGGCCATCTTCTGCTCTAATGAATACTTCTATCACCTGAAATTTTAAAAAATGTCTTGGTTTGTTTAGTAACAATAATTTTTTAACAAAAAAAATTGTTCAAGTGCAAAAGCAAAATTGGTAAACTTATTTAAGTTTTTTTACATATTTATAGAAACAAAAAAGTCAATTTATCAAAAATTACAAGTTTAAAGAATAGTACTATTTTGAAACAGGTGTTCTTCCTTTCACTATCTTTATAAATAATTATTTAAACTGCATGTATGAATTATATAAAATCTTTTGTATAGTAATACATTTCAAAAAATCTTTAAATTAAAAATTTCAAAAATCTTTAAAAAACATGCCTTGTCTATTGAGATTAAAAAACATTACTCAAAATTCATATTTATTTTTTTTAATATATTTATTTATTTATTATTTTATTTTTGGCTGCATTGGGTCTTTGTTGCTGCTCATGGGCTTTCTCTAGTTGCGCTGAGTAGGGGTTACTCTTCACTGTGACGCACGGGCTTCTCATCGTGGTGGCGTCTCTTGTTGCGGAGCACGGGCTCTAGGCGCACGGGCTTCAGTAGTTGTGGCACACGGGCTCAGTAGTTGTGGCTTGCCGGCTTAGCTGCTCTGTGGCAGGTGGGATCTTCCCGGACCAGGGCTCGAACCCGTGTCCCCTGCATTCACAGGCAGATTCTTAACCACTGCACCACCAGGGAAGTCCCAAAATTTCACATTTAAAAACTCTGAACATTCAGTTTATGCCACTATAAAAATTAGTTTTGACTACTATAGGAGAATTAAATCCATACACTAAATCAATATTAAGAGGGAAACCAAATCAATGCTATAACTCTGTGCTTCTATATAATATGTGAAAAGGAATTTTTTTTTTTTTGAAAGACACTTTCATTTAATTTTCATAAAATAAAAAAGAAGGTTGTGGGGATTTCCCTGGTGGTCCAGTGGTTAAGAATCTGCCTTCCAATGCAGGGGACGCAGGTTCGATCCCTGGTCGGGGAACTAAGATCCCACGTGCCCGCAGGGCAACTAAGCCTGTGCACCACAACTACTGAGCCTGCGCACCTCAATGAAAGATCTCTCATGCCACAACGAAGATCCCGTGTGTCGCAACTAAGCCCTGACGCAGCCAAATAAATAAGTCAAAATTTTTTTAAAAAAAAGAAGGTTGCTATCATGATTAGCTAGTGATATGTTTGCTACTTTTCTAAAACCTTCTTAGCTCATAAAATGAAAGTATTCTAAAAGACTTTATCAGACAAAAGGAGGAATTATATGAAACTTTTACACAAAATAGGTCTATACAATACATTGAAAGAATATATATAGTTCTTAAGACTCCTATTTCTTCTCTGCTCCCCATTTAGAGTGGAAATTATTAAATATGTAATTAAAAATAGAAGAAATGTACTCATATATTAAAATGAATTAGATGGCTAACCACAGGAAGTAGATCTCATCCACAATTTCCTCATCAGTTTCAGATTTTTAAAAATACCTTGTAAAAATGATAAAGTGGTACATCAAATATTTCAGTAATACATGGAAAATTCCCAGGAGGCTTATAAGAAAAAGTGACGACCTCAAGGCAGCAGGCCAAGAGCGATCTGTGGAATGCATCTTGTTCCAGAATGCCCTATTAAAAAAAACAAAGCTTGAACATTTAGAAACCTTTATATACCCTTCTGTATGTTTTCAAAATAAAAAAAACTGTCCTAAAACAGCCTTTTAAATTCCTACAACCATATACAGCCATATAATATTTTTATTGAAGTACAGTTGATTTACAATATTATATTAGTTTCAGGTATACAGCCTAGTGATTCAGTATTTCTGCAGATTATACTCTAAATAAAGTTATTACAAGATAATGGCTATAATTGACTGTGTTATACAATATATCCTTGTTGCTTACCTATTTTTATACACAGTAGTTAGTATATGTTAATCCCATACGCCTAATTTGCCCCTTCCCCCTCCCCTTTGATAACCCAAGTTTGTTTTCAATATATGTGAGTCTGTTTCTGTTTTGCATAGTTTTTAGATTCCATATGTAAGTGATATCATACTGTATTTTTCTTTCTCTGTCTGATTTATTTCACTAAGCATAATAATCTCTAGGTCCATCCATGTTGCTGCAAATGGCAGAATTTCACTCTATTTTATGGCTCAGTAACATTCCATTGTATACACAGCCATATTTTTATATAGAATAAGAGAAGTGTAAATAGTTACAAGGAGTTAGAACAATTATTTGTCAATTTTACAATTTTCTCTAAAATTTATTTAAAAATTAATTTTAAAAAAATTATTTTTATTGATGTCATTAAAAGTAATATCACTTGTACAATCTAGAAAAATTATCTTAGCCAAAGATCAATGGTTGAATGTTTATGTTAAATTCCTATATAGTCAATACTCAATTTATTCTATACATGGCTTGAATTAAAACTCTATGTTATTTAAAAACCTCAATTAAGGTTAAGTCTGAATGTTTTAATCCTTGACTACAGAGTCTTACTACCCACAGAAACTGCTGCAATGAGAAACACTAAGTGGGGGACTGGAGGTAAGAGGACTCAGAACACAAGTTTTCTTAGATGCCAATCTTATTCCCTCAAAGCCATATATTATTTTTTCAATAATGGCTTTTTTTTTGGTGGGTGGGGCTGAAAGGAAACTACATTTTATTGTGGTGCTCAGTACATTAGCTATTTACTCACAGATAAATCCATGTCTCCCAGTCTTTTTTGTTCCTGCTCAATAACAGATTCTAACACTTTATAGTAAAGCATCTCTGCAAAACGAAAATGTTTGCTGGCAATTTCTGCATAAATAATAAAAAACACAAAAATCACATGCAAAGAACATAAATATTGGGGAAAATGAGGATCCATCCCATTCCCTACAGCAGAATAAAATTTAAAAACCAACCCAACACTTCATATACATGCACTTCCTACAGTTGCTATTTCAATCATCCCTAAGATTCCTTAATTTCATCTTCATGGTAACACTGAAATTTTTCTAAAATTGTGAAATGAAGTTTGCACATAAAAACTGCAATAGCATTCCATCAAGATTCACACTTTTTTTTTTTTTTTTGTATTTTGAATAGAGCAGCTCTATGCTAAGACATATGTAATTGGTTTATTATTCCACTCCTACTTGGTATTCATACTTCATGACATCAGACAACTCCAATGGGTCTGGGCATGTAACAACTATTATATTCTGTCCTTGTTCTTATCATTTTGAAGAATCACTATAGTTCTATACTGAAAATCCAGCCTACAAATGAAAACCAAAGATTTTTTTAAAGTGCCAGAAGTCCAACATAATAGAGATTATCAGTCTAAAATTTCTCTCTTATTGAGAATGGCCCAGAAATCAGTTGGTTGACAGAAAAACTGGACATCCATATTCTGGCTCTCAGTCTAAAGTCAAATTTTTTCTTCATATTTCTGACTCGGTTTCCAAGAAAGGAATGCATGTAGTTAAAGTTCAAAGATGAGAGCAATATAGATAATATTAAGCCTTACCTTTAGCACAATTACTGATATCCTCATCTGGCTGGGAATGCTGAGAATATATTTCATACATTTCTTTCAATCTGTTGGCTATAGCCTGGGTTGGATCTCTGGAACATGTCCTAAAAAAATAAGAAGAAATTATCTGAGTTAAAGGTTTTGTCAAGTCACAAAGTGATAAACTATTTACAACTCTGTAATTTCAGAGTAATTTTAACCTGTAAATATAAAATACTTCAGATAGAAACTATACACTTCCCTATTAATCCAGGAGATCCCATAATTCCTTATCAAAGGTGTTAGTATTACCATTTGAATGAAAAAATATTTCTTTCATGGAGCTGTACCTTTTACTGCAGTTAAGTTTAGGAACTTTGACCAGTGCCTATTTGATGTGCATGACCCACCTAGCCTACACATCTGCAATCACTGATGACAAACAAAACTGCCCTCAACTGTTTCCCTAGAGGGCAGTACAACTCTTATTAAGAACTCCTAGAAAAAAACAGAATGAAGGGGTATATGATCTATACTACAACAAACTTATATAAATCATTATTGGCATTCTACATTTTTTCCTCTAAAATGAAGTTTATTTCATTGATTTTTTTTTTTTTACTAGAAAGGCAATATATGTTCAATGCAGAAGCATAATACAGATGATCACCATGTGGGCTTCTGTAACAACTATGTCTTTATCTCGATCATAAACATAAATATTCTCTATAAAAATGCAGCAAGTTTAGAAAATTATAAAGGAAATATAATCAAATATAATCCTGGTAGAGATGGCTACTGAATATCATATGCAAGCAGAATTTTATTTATGAACATACACAGAGGTTACAAAAACAGGACCCTTTGGTTTTACCTAGTAGCTACTGGCAATATTTAACTCCACTAATGGTTATTTAAGATTAAAGAAGCTGCTACTCCTAGTTAGAGACTGTAAAGAGATCTGGAAGACATAACAGTTAAGACAGGCTTCTAAAATGTATTTATAAAATGCTTCTGAATTCTAGGTAAACAAGGTCCATCTGAGAAATATGACTTAGGAAGAGGCCATACAGACAAACCCTGTTGGGTGTCAATCACAATCAAGTTTATGAATAAAGTAGACTTCATGAAAATGTACAGGAAAATTAGTCAGCCTTGGTATTTAATGAGTCTAGCTATGAGTGGGAAATTATTTTATGTTTATACAGAGCTTTCTTACACCACATCACCAGAAATCAAATTGGCTCCTATAGAGTCTACATCATTAAATCATAAATTTTTAGGAACAGGAGCAGTCTTGGAGGTAATTTTGTCAAATAAATTTGCCAAAAATTATGCACAGGTAATGAAATTCAGTCTATTGTGTTTTTCACTAATGCTCCCTGATATTCCTACTAGTATCAGACAGCTCAAAGGAACTAAAGGTAGTTGACTTCCTTCTCAGGCTAAGGGTGTTTCATAAAACTTAGAAAGTTACAGTGGTTTTACATTGGTTATGAATCTAACTGGCTATCTTTTCAAATCTGACCAACCCTTCAGAAATTTGCTCAGGTCCAATCCTCTTCCTGAAGCCCTTTGACAAACACCCATCTTTACAGATCCCCTGCTTCCCTGAAATCTTAAGAGAGAACAACTGGTAATAGATAGTTTGGTGCTTTATTCTACACTGTCTAGTGTTATTAGTTACTATCTCCTGAACTATGTTAAAAAATAATCGAGAGCTCTGGACTGTTTGTGTTGCCCCCCTCCTTACCCCCTGCCCCAAATTTATATGTTGAAATCTAATCCCCAATGTGACGGTGTATGGAGGTGGGGCATTTGGGAGGGATTAGGTCATGAGGGTGGAGTCCTCATGAATGGAATTAGAGCCCTTATAAAGGAGACCCTAAGAGCTCCTTTGCCTCCTTCTGCTACATGAGGACACAGCAAAAGACAGCTATCTATGAACCAGGAAGCAGTCCTCACCAGACACTGAATCCGTTAGCACCCTGATCTTGGACTTCCAGCCTCTAGAACTGTGAGAAATTTATTTCTGTTGTTTATAAGCAGTCTACCATATTCTGTTATAGCAGCCCAAGAAGACTAAGATACTGAGAAAAAAAGGGTCATTTTCTATTCATACGTTTTATATTGCTATGTCCTCTAAGGACTAACAACAGAACTGAGCATGCAATTGATATAAAATTATCAATGGGTGAATTAAGGCACAAAGGGTGAAAAATTAAAATAGAAAATTGGAAAATAGTCAACAACCAAATCTTAGAAGACAAGAATGGCTCAAACTAACCTTAGAATCTGTTCCAGTTTCTCACTTGGTGCATTCCTGAGGCCTGTGAGCATGGTGTGGAGACGACTCAAGCTATGTGTAGCTGTAGAAACTGGAGTCACACAAGGGCTGTTACCCTTAATGTACCTCACACCAGTAAGTGGGGTAGAGATCCTAAGTGCTTTAGACTAAAGAGGAGGAAGAAGAACATTATTTTAGGTCAAAAAGACCTAAACTACTTTCAATTACTTCATGAATGGGAATTTCAAGCTAATCAGAACTTTATATTATCAATAAATATTAGTGATTTCTGTCATTATTCTTGGAATTTAAACGTTACACCACCAAGAGCCACGACTATCCATGTGAAATTGTGTGAAAGGACAATCTGCACTTTAGACAACTAAGAAGTTTGTCTCTTAAAAGTTAAATGTTTATGGGAATTCCCTGGCAGTCCAGTGGTTAGGACTCCACACTTTCACTGCTGAGGGCCCAGGTTCAATCCCTGGTCAGGGAACTAAGATCCCACCAACCACTCCGTGTGGCACAGCCAAAAAAAAAAAGTAAAAATAAAAAAAAAGGTTAAATGTTTAAGATAAGGCATAGTTCCCTATTATTCCTCCTTCAAAACTTAAGCTTGGGGCTTCCCTGGTGGCACAGTGGTTGAGAGTCCGCGTGCCGATGCAGGGGACACAGGTTCGTGCCCCCGTACGGGAAGATCCCACGTGCCATGGAGCAGCTGGGCCCATGAGCCATGGCCGCTGAGCCTGCGCGTCCGGAGCCTGTGCTCTGCAACGGGAGAGGCCACAACAGTGAGAGGCCCGTGTACCACAAAAAAACAAAAACTTGAGTTTGAAGGCAAACATAAGCCTGAAAATATTAAGGCTATCTCTGACAAACAGAATTTCACCGTTCCCATCTACTGCTATTTTTGTAATTACTCAAAGATTGACAAAGGAAAGCTGAGAATAAATCTGGCCCAAATGAAATCCATGATTTAACAAAAGCTCATCTAAATAATCAAATTTGGACTGTCCTGGTGGCGCAGTGGTTAAGAATCCACCTGCCAAAGCAGGGGACATGGGTTCAAGCCCTGGTCCGTGAAGATCCCACATGTCGTGGAGCAACTAAGCCCGTGCGCCACAACTACTGAGCCTGCGCTCTAGAGCCTGTAAGCCACAACTACTGAGCCCATGTGCCACAACTACTGAAGCCCACGTGCCTAGAGCCCATGCTCCACAAGAGAAGCCACCACAATGAGAAGCCCACACAATGCAACAAAGGGTAGCCCCAGCTCGCCGCAACTAGAGAAAGCCCATGCGCAGCAACGAAGACCCAACACAGCCAAAAATAAATAAATAAAATAAATTTATTAAAAAATAATCAAATTTGCTTCACAGGAGGATAAAACAAACATTCTTAGATGCAGAATACAACCTGATGCAGAACAGCCTTCTTCAGCCTTCTTGCCCTTCTTTACCTTTAGTTACTAGAACCTATCACAGTTCTTCCCCCCAAAGCAGACAGATCTTCAGAGAAATAAGTTTAAGTGAAATTCTTGAACACAAATATGAAAAAGATATAGCTTAACGTCAAGAATTTAAGCATGAATACATAGGCTATAAATTTAAGAAAACTGAAATCGTATCAAGTATCTTTTCCGACCACAACGCTACAAGACTAGATATCAATTATGGGAAAAAAACTGTAAAAAATACAAACACATGGAGGCTAAACAATACACTACTTAATATCCAAGAGATCACTGAAGAAATCAAAGAGGAAATCAAAAAATACCTAGAAACAAGTGACAATGAAAACACGACGGCCCAAAACCTATGGGATGCAGCAAAAGCAGTTCTAAGAGGGAAGTTTATAGCAATACAATCCTACCTTAAGAAACAAGAAACATCTCAAATAAACAACATAACCTTGCACCTAAAGCAATTAGAGAAAGAAGAACAAAAATCCCCCAAAGTCAGCAGAAGGAAAGAAATCATAAAGATCAGATCAGAAATAAATGAAAAAGAAATGAAGGAAACGATAGCAAAGATCAATAAAATTAAAAGCTGGTTCTTTGAGAAGATAAACTAAATAGATAAACCATTAGCCAGACTCATCAAGAAAAAAAGAGAGAAGACTCAAATCAATAGAATTAGAAGTGAAAAAGGAGAAGTAACAACTGACACTGCTGAAATACAAAGGATCATGAGAGATTACTACAAGCAACTATATGCCAAAAAAATGGACAACGTGGGGGCTTCCCTGGTGGCGCAGTGGTTGAGAGTCCACCTGCCAATGCAGAGGACACGGGTTCGTGCCCCAGTCGGGGAGGATCCCACATGCCACGGAGCGGCTGGGCCTGTGAGCCATGGCCGCTGAGCCTGTGCGTCTGGAGGCTGTGCTCCGCAACGGGAGAGGCCACAACAGTGAGAAGCCCGCGTACCGCAAAAAAAAAAGGACAACCTGGAGAAATGGACAAATTCTTAGAAATGCACAACCTTCCGAGACTGAACCAGGAAGAAATAGAAAATATGAACAGACCAATCACAAGCACTGAAATTGAAACTGTGATTAAACATCTTCCAACAAACAAAAGCCCAAGACCAGATGACTTTACAGGCAAATTCTATCATTTAGAGAAGAGCTAACACCCATCCTTCTCAAAATCTTCCAAAATATAGCAGAGGGAGGAACACTCCCAAACTCATTCTACGAGGCCACCATCACCCTAATACCAAAACCAGACAAAGATGTCACAAAGAAAGAAAACTACAGGCCAATAACACTGATGAACATAGATGTAAAAATCCTCAACAAAATACTAGCAAACAGAATCCAACAGCACATTAAAAGGATCATACACCATGATCAAGTGGGGTTTATCCCAGGAATACAAGGAGTCTTCAATATACGCAAATCAATCAATGTGATACACCATATTAACAAACTGAAGGAGAAAAACTATATGAACATCTCAATAAATGCAGAGAAAGCGTTCAACAAAATTCAACACCCATTTATGATAAAAACCCTCCAGAAAGCAGGCATAGAGGGAACTTTCCTCAACATAATAAAGGCCATATATGACAAACCCTCAGCCAACGTCGTCCTCAATGATGAAAAACTGAAACCATTTCCACTAAGATCAGGAACAAGACAAGTTTGCCCACTCTCACCACTCTTATCCAACATAGTTTTGGAAGTTTTAGTCACAGCAATCAGAGAAGAAAAGGAAATAAAAGGAATCCAAATCGGAAAAGAAGAAGTAAAACTGTCACTGTTTGCAGATGACATGATACTATACATAGAGAATCCTAAAGATGCTACCAAGAAACTACTAAATCTAACCAATGAATTTGGTAAAGTAGCAGGATAGAAAATTAATGCACAGAAATCTCTGGCATTCCTATACACTAATGATGAAAAATCTGAAAGTGAAATCAAGAAAACACTCCCATGTACCATTGCAACAAAACAAATAAAATATCTAGGAATAAACCTACCTAAGGAGACAAGAGGCCTGCATGCAGAAAATTATAAGACACTGATGAAAGAAATTAAAGATGATACAAATAGATGGAGAGATGTACCATGTTCTTGGATTGGAAGAATCACCACTGTGAAAATGACTATACTACCCAAAGCAATCTACAGATTCAATGCAATCCCTATGAATCTACCAATGGCATTTTCACAGAACTAGAACAAAAAATTTCACAATTTGTATGGAAACACAGAAGACCCCGAATAACCAAAGCAATCTTGAGAAAGAAAAATGGAGCTGGAGGAATCAGGCTCCCTGACTTCAGACTATACTACAAAGCTACAGTAATCAAGACAGTATGGTACTGGCACAAAAACAGAAAGATAGATCAATGGAACAGGAGAGAAAGCCCAGAGATAAACCCACGCACGTATGGTCACCTTATCTTTGATAAAGGAGGCAGGAATGTACAGTGGAGAAAGGACAGCCTCTTCAATAAGTGGTGCTGGGAAAACTGGACAGGTACATATAAAGGTATGAGATTAGTATACTCCCTAACACCATACACAAAAATAAGCTCAAAATGGATTAAAGACCTAAATGTAAGGCCAGAAACTATCAAACTCTTAGAGGAAAACATAGGCAGAACACTCTATGACATAAATCACAGCAAGATCCTTTCTGACCCACCTCCTAGAGAAATGGAAAACAAAAATAAACAAATGGGACCTAATGAAACTTAAAAGCTTTTGCATAGCAAAGGAAACCATAAACAAGATGAAAAGAAAACCCTCAGAATGGGAGAAAATATTTGCAAATGAAGCAACTGACAAATGACTAATCTCCAAAATGTACAAGCAGCTCATGCAGCTCAATATCAGAAAAACAAATAACCCAATCCAAAATTAGGCAGAAGACCATATAGACATTTCTCCAAAGAAGATATACAGATTGCCAACAAACACATAAAAGAATGCTCAACATCATTAATTATTAGAGAAATGCAAGTCAAAACTACGATGAGATATCATCTTACACCGGACAGAATGGCCACCATCAAAAAATCTACAAACAATAAATGCTAGAGAGAGTGTGGAGAAAAGGGAACCCTCTTGCACTGTTGGTGGGAATATAAATTGATACAGCCACTATGAAGAACAGTATGGAGGTTCCTTAAAAAAATAAAAATAGAACTACTGTATGACCCAGCAATCCCACTACTGGGCATATACTCTGAGAAAACCATAATTCAAAAAGAGTCATGAACCAAAATGTTCATTGCAGCTCTATTTACAATAGCCAGGACATGGAAGCAACCTACGTGTCCATTAACAGATGAATGGATAAAGAAGATGTGGCACATATATAGAATGGAATATTACTCAGCCATAAAAAGAAACAAAATTGAGTTATTTGTAGTGTGGTGGATGGACCTGGAGTCTGTCATACAGAGTGGCAGTCAGAAAGAGAAAAACAAATACCGTACGCTAACACATATATATGGAATATGAAAAAAAAAAAGAAAATGGTCATGAAGAACCTAGGGGCAAGACAGGAATAAAGACACAGACCTACTAGAGAATGGACTTGAGGATATGGGGAGGGGGAAGGGTAAGCTGTGACAAAGTGAGAGAATGGCATGGACATATATTTACTACCAAACGTAAAATAGATAGCTAGTGGGAAGCAGCCGCATTGCACACGGAGATCTGCTCGGTGCTTTGTGACCACCTAGAGGGGTGGGATAGGGAGGGTGAGAGGGAGACACAAGAGGGAGGAGATATGGGAACATATGTATATGTATAACTGATTCACTTTGTTATAATGCAGAAACTAACACACCATTGTAAAGCAATTATACTCCAATAAAGATGTTAAAAAAATACATAGGCTAATAAAATATCTTTTCTAATTTTTCCAACAAACTCTGAAAGGTTAAGATAGCTAAAGAGTTTTTTACTATTCAAGATAGACTATATTTCCCTATGTATTAAATGTGCTTATTCTAGAGATAGTTGTAAAAACACCCAGCAAAATTTTTACCTGGCAACAGAACTATTCAAGTTTCATGAGATACAGAAAAACACAGTAATTCGCCATACAGAAATAAATCTATATGTGTCTTCTCTGTGAATTAAACAAGAGTAGAGCCAAGACTTTCACTTTGTTTCAAAGAAATTAATTCTGTAATTTTTTTTAGGTCAATAAGATGATCTACGTAGATTAACTACATTCAGAAGATTTCTCCCTATATTTAACAGCTTTTCTTACAGCCACCTTCTTCCTTGTTTATGAACCAGTGCATTGCTGGGAGGAGAAGCAACAGCAGCCAGCAGCATCTCACCACGTGGCCCACAGGTAGCAGCACTTCCACGAAGGAAATGACATACGACAACCACAAACAACTTCCTGCCTGTAGTCCTCAAGGTCAGCATGGGGCTTCTTGGTAGCCCTGTTTAAGTTCTTAGTTTAAAGCTTCCTGTGCATTCTGATCAAGAAGAGTCTCTCTTTAACTTCTTAGACCTCTTTTATTGTCTATCAACTCATACTACTAGGTAACCTCTCTTAATTCCATGGCTTTAAAAGCCATCCATATCCTAATGACACTATATATATCCTAAGGGTATATATATATATATATATATATATATATATATATATATATACAGCCCTTACTTTTGCTGTGAGCTCTAGTCTTGTATCTCTAAATGGCCTATTTAACTCCTCTACTAGAATATTTCAAAGACATCTCACCCTTAACGTGCTCATAACTCTAATTCTTGATTTTTTCCCCGCTAGACTTGTTCTTTCCCCTCAATAAATGTAAATAGTAAATATTTATGGAATGCCTACAAGCACTGAATACAACACTGGTCATAGACCTCATAAAGCTTATATTCTAATGCAGGGAGACAGATAATAAACAATCCATCTATCCTTCCTTCCTTTCTTCCTCTCTCCCTCTCTTCCTCCCTTTCTCTCCTTCTCTCTCTCTTTCTATGTATTTATTATCTTGAGACAAACAATTCTTTATTTCTACCTACCTACCTACCAACCATCAGACACTGATAAATACTAACAGGAACACTAATGGCAAAGTAAGGGGGAAAGCAAGTCCTGAGGTAGGGGAGGATGCTAGTGGTTATTATTTTATACAGTAGTCAGGTTATCAGAGATCTGAAGGAAGCGAGGAAGTAAACCACATGAGCATCTTGAAGAAACATGCTCTAGGCTGAGAAAACAGCAAGAGCAAAGGCTTTGAGTTGGGAGTATGCTTGGCATATCTGAAGAATGAAAAAGGAGGTTAATGTGGCATGAGTGGAAAGGGTGAGGAGGAAAGTGGTGGGAGATGAATTCAGAGAGGTGGCACAGCTAGATCACTGAAGACTTTTTAGGCATTTGTAAGGACTTTAGCTTTTATACCATTCACCCAACTGGAGTCATCACTGTTTTCTTTTTTTTCACACCCTAGATCCAAGCCATCAGTAAATTCCAGGATATTCATAGCTGTTTTGTTCACTGACATAGCCCCAGTGTCCAGGACACAATCTGACATACAGCATACCTTGAGAATATTCGTTGAATGAGAAAGCAAACCAGTCTTAAGTCTGGTCTTACAGGTGAGTTACCCCTTGGAATTAGCTACACTGCCTCTGGAAGCACCTGTCAGAAGGTGCTTATTTTCTGTTGTATGAACACCACACAACAAAGGGAAACTCCTAGTCGCCATCATCCTAAGTGTCTGCATGAAATATACACATGATCCTGAAACTCAGTTTAACAGAACTTTCTTGAAGACTACAGATTCTCAGTTTCTCTAGTCTCTTAGATGAAGGTACCAATTTGGGTCAATCAACATTTTCTAAACACTTACTATGTTCAATATGGGCTGTATATTACTGGCCCATCTTCTCAAAACCAACAATCATCAGCATGATACATTCATTTACATTTATATTAAATTCTTTTTCCCAGATCTAACCAAAAATTTTGAAAGTCAAGGTTGACAAAATTTAAAACAGTAAACATACAGATAACTTTTTTTGTTCGTCCTCAAAAGTGTTTTTTTTTCTTTTGTTTTGTTTTGTTTTTTGCGGTACACGGGCCTCTCACTGTTGTGGCCTCTCCCGTTGTGGAGCACAGGCTCTGGACGCGCAGGCTTGGCGGCCAGGGCTCACGGGCCCAGCCGCTCCGCGGCACGTGGGACCTTCCCGGACCGGGGCACGAGCCCATGTCCCCTGCATCGGCAGGCAGGCTCTCAACTACTGCGCCACCAGGGAAGCCCCAAAAGTGTTTTTTGTTTGTTTGTTTGTTTTGTTTTACATCTTTATTGGAGTATAATTGCTTTACAATGGTGTGTTAGTTTCTGCTTTATAACAAAGTGAATCAGTTATACATATACATATGTTCCCATATCTCTTCCCTCTTGCATCTCCCTCCCTCCCACCCTCCCTATCCCACCCCTCTACGTGGTCAAAAAGCACCGAGCTGATCTCCCTGTGCCATGCGGCTGCTTCCCACCAGCTATCTATTTTATGTTTGGTAGTGTATATATGTCCATGCCACTCTCTCACTTTGTCACAGCTCACCCTTCCCCCTCCCCATATCCTCAAGTCCATTCTCTAGTAGGTCTGTGTCTTTATTCCTGTCCTACCCCTAGGCTCTTCATGACATTTTTTTTTCTTAAATTCCATATCTATGTGTTAGCATACGGTATTTGTCTTTCTCTTTCTGACTTACTTCACTTTGTATGACAGACTCTAGGTCCATCCACCTCATTACAAATAGCTCAATTTCGTTTCTTTTTATGGCTGAGTAATATTCCACTGTATATATGTGCCACATCTTCTTTATCCATTCATCCGATGATGGACACTTAGGTTGTTTCCATCTCCTGGGAGATAACTTTTTCAATTAAGGTAAGTAGGATGTGAATTTTCTTTTTCACACTGGAAGCAAGTAAAACGCATCTACACACACAATTACCAAAATAAAATAGAACCTCTGGCATGTCTGCTCCTGTATTTCCACTCTTCTGGCATGGCTCAACTCACCTTGTCAAAGTGCTGCTGCAAGATGCTTTTCATCTGCACCCTTTCAGCAGTCTCTGTTCCTGAACCAGTATTCAAACACCTTGAGAGGGTCCCAATTTCCTCTTCAGCATCCTCTCCAAGAAAAATCCGCTCATCTAAATTCCCAACAGATAAAACATACTCCTCATAGGCCTTATTGATGGCTTTACTATAGGGGAAAAAAAATAGGCAAAATGTATACTCACGGAACTGCCATTTCAGTTGTTTTAGGCTACTTGTTTCATTTTTTTCATTTACTAAAAATTCTAATAATTTTGTAAAAGTTAAGTTTTAGTGGGATCACTGTTAATTATAAAAACTGAGGAGTATAAAATGCACGCTTGCTCCATTATGCTCATGCATTGTACAGTAAGTATATTTTGGTGACAGTATTTCAGGATGGGTATCCTGTACCAAGCTGCCTGGTAGGTACAGCTTCTGGTGAGAAGCCTAATTATCTTTCTTAGCTGCTCCAGGCAAGTTTGAAGACCTAAGTACTTCCACATCATCATTCTTCCCCTGTGTAGTTCCAAAAGAATTTCTTTATTTCAAAAATCATGATCCAAAAGCTTAACTATTAAAGCTTTAAAGAACGGCCATACAGTTTTCAATAAATCTAAAACATGTGCTTCGAGTAATAGTTGACAGAATTTTTTACTGCATCCCTATATTCTGCCACAAGACATATTCTAAATTTCCAGGACACAAACAATAAAAACATGAAACTCGGGCTTCCTTGGTGGCACAGTTGTTAAGAATCCGCCTGCCAATGCAGGGGACACGGGTTCGAGCCCTGGTCCGGGAGGATCCCACATGCCGCGGAGCAAGTAGGCCCGTGAGCCGCAGCTGCTGAGCCTGAGCTCTGCAGCCCGTGAGCCACGGCTGCTGAGGCCTGCGCGCCTAGAGCCCATGCTCCGCAACAAGAGAAGCCACCACAATGGGAAGCCTGCACACCACAATGAAGACCATCCCCTGCTCGGCACAACCGCGCGCAGCAATGAAGACCCAGCGCAGCCAAAATAAATAAATTAAATAAATTAAAAAAAAACAAAAAAACATGAAACTCTGAGGTTTCCTCGGTACATAATTTAAAACATTAAAGTACGTTTATAACAGAAGTACTCACAAACTCTCTCCAAAATTCCCAGGTTCTAGAAAACCAGTAAGATTTTCTTCTTTTCCCTTAAGGAGCTATGATGAAAGAAAAGATCCTTAAGTCATCGTATTAAATCAAGTCTTTGCCCAGAAGATATTTTCAAATTACTTCTTTACTACTTACAAACCTTTTTTTCATAAAGTTTCCTAATATAGGGTTTCCAGAAATGTTCCTTTATTCCCTTTGCTTCCAAAACTAGGCCGTCATGTAAGGAACAGAGTTTCTCAATGACACAAGGTGGGTCGGAAGAAGGTTTAGAATCCTTAGCGTGAAAATCTTCAGATAGACCTGTGATGGGTAAAATCATAGAGATAGCAGGTAGCATTCCATAAACCAAACTGTAATAAACTAAACTATAAATAATAGAGAGTCTAATCAGCACTTGAGTTAGCATATGAGTGTACAGGAAATAGTGTAAGGGCCTAATTTGACTCTATTTAAATATACTTCAAAAATAGCAAATAGAGGTAAAGCGTATCACTGCTCAAAAGATTTCAGTTATTCAGTTATCTACCTGGAGACGGTTAAAAAAGAAAAACTAAAAAAATAATTTAGTATATTGCTATAAGATCTAAAAACCAGAAAAATAAAATTTTGCCAATAAGCGTCACATTCAAATAAAAAATAGCACTTTGAAAAAAATTACTGTTCAAAGTACACACTCTTTATATACTTTAATTATACTATATGTATTTATCATGTTAATTTACAGCCCTTGTTCTAGATTCAATGCAAGAGAAATAAAGAAGAGGGGATAAAATGAAGGGAAGCAGCTATATAGAAATATAAAAGGGAGTTAGGAAAGAAATAAAAGAAAGGACAGAATACAGAGAACATTAAACTTACCAAACCAGAAGCAACTGAAGTAATTAACTCCACTGACTTTAAAAATCTACCTTGAGATTCAGACAAGCTGAAATTCTAATTGTAACCACCCCACAACTAACAATCACTCAGAATCCTACCAAGTTATTATTCAAATAGCAGCAGCATTATATAATAGCTCAATAAATACTTTTTTTTTTGTGTGTGGTACGCGGGCCTCTCACTGTTGTGGCCTCTCCCGTTGAGGAGCACAGGCTCCGGACGCGCATGCTCAGTGGCCATGGCTCACGGGCCCAGCCGCTCCGCGGCACGCGGGATCCTCCCGGACCCGGGCGCGAACCCGCGTTCCCTGCATCGGCAGGCGGACTCCTAACCACTGCGCCACCAGGGAAGCCCAATAAATACTTTTTAATATTTGCTTTATACATAATTGGTCTCTTACTGTATATCATTCATAGAAATTATATACCTTAAAGCCTACTAAATGGATAGCCAAAATAACTATCATTTCCAAACACCTTTTAGTTTAGAGTTGAAAATTCATTTTACTTATTTTAGAACCATAGCTACTCCTCTTCTATAGAAAAGATCTGAAATGGAGATTCTTTCAATAAATCTGCTTTGACCTCCTCCTGTGTGTCAGCCATGAAACTTGCCAATGCAGAAAACCACCGTCAGCTCTAATGTCATCTTCGCTACTCCAGGTTTTTAAATTCCTTCTTCTTGTTGAATATATATTTCAGAAACTTCTAAAGTTGTCATCTAAGACTTTAAACTTTGTGATATTTGCAATTTCTTTTTCCATAAATATTTTTACAGAGAGCTCAACTCCTAGTTGTAAGTACTCTGGTGATGAAGCTTTGTAAAGCATTTATGTTCTCTGATGCTAGGAAAGCTATAGTATGTGTACAACTCCCAACAGTAAACATAATGTAGAAATGTGAGTTGTCTGATAGTCTTTGATTTACAAACTTACCTTTAAAATTAGGGTTCACAAGTTCTTTACGATTGGAACATTGAAGGGCATTTCCATAAACTAAGTCCAAAGCACACAGCAGAAGATGATAAGAATTAACCAGATCATCACTAATCATGGGGAAATTACCTACAGGATTATAAACAATTATAGAGTTAAATTTGCCTCAACTTCACAATATTTTTAAAATAATTTCTTCCTTTAGTTAAAATGACATTATACAACAGTGTACAAAGCTGACTCAAGAGCTACAGAAAGTGTTTTGGCAAATTCACAGTTTGAAATATTAAACTCTTAGAAATTTATTAAACTAGATAGATAAGAGTAAGACTAAGAAGCCCGCCGGCCACAACTAAGACCTGGCACAACCAAATAAATAAATTTTAAAAATAAATATTTTTAAAAAAAGAGTTTAAGAAAAACCAAAACTTTACTATAAATGCCATTCATTAATATTCATTAAATAAGCATTTATTAAATGCCTAATAGCTGATCAAAATTTTATCATAATTGGTTTTTCTTTTGAAAATTCTGAACACAAACAACTTCATAAATTATCTCAAGCTGTTAAGAAATTGTTTGGTATGAAAATATTTTTCTGTCAAGAAAACTGGTAGAAATGCTTAGATGGGAAAAGCTGAAAAAATGATTAATGTAATTATTTTTTCATGTATGTATTTTAAAAAGACCAGAAACTATAATCAGACTCCTAACAGTAATATTTTAAATACTTTTTGATGTAGTAATACAAGCTCATATAAATTAATGCAACAGGACCACAATAAAAGATATTTCAGTTCTAGAGCTAGTATCCCAGGAATAATTGTTGATGCTTGGTAACAAAAAAATAAACCAAAACCTAAACCTAAAGAAACATGTCATTTCTGTAGTTCTGGTTTAACTCTAACATTGAAAAGAGTTTTTATAGGCAGTTAAAACAGTTTTATTATTCTTAGAAATTAAGGAATATTTCTAGATTTTTTTGTATCTTTAAGCATTAAACACTGCATATATATGCTTCATATTGATTTTACACTCTTATAACATCAGATGAATTCAACTTAAATAGCTAACATACATCTGAAGAATTATTTCTAAACCTTGACATTTTCACACTAAATGACTACCCAAATGCATACACACACACACTCACACTACTCTGTTTCAGGCTGTTTTCTCTCCTTTCCTCTAAAGAAAGTTACCACTTACCTCAGCATAGCAGGATAAGCAATTCTTTTTTTTTTTTAATAGATGGAAATATTTCAACAAATCAATTTAAATGGATTAAAGAGAAAAAATAGTTTTCTGCTGCCAAAAAGACAAATGATAATTAATAAGCTAAACTTTGCATTGATATAACCAAACTAACTTGCATGGTTTCACAAAAAAGATGCTTAATATTAAAATATACTCAATTCCTCAGATGTAAAACAGGAAGTGGTACCTACCAGTTTCAAGCTACAAAGCCGTACACACTGACAAGCCTAAACTTGTCGCTGGTGTTGTACCTGCCACGGAAGGAAATAACTGGCAGCACAGTGACTTCTAACAAAAATCTGAAATGCCCCTAAAGATCAGAACCTAAACGCCAGGACTCTCCCATCATGACATACTCTACATTTCAAATCCTGACTTTAGAAATAAATCTCACTTCGTGAGATATTTTATCTTTCAATCAACAAAGATAATCTGACTGAAGACTTGGGATAACATGTAAAACAGGAAGTGGCACCTAACAGTCTTCAGTCCACAAAGCCCTTCATGACAACAAGCCCAAACTTGTCACTCGTGTGTACTTGCCATTGGAAGTCAACAAAGATAACAGGCAAAAGTTAGCTTGTTTATCAGGAATGAGATAATCTGGGATGCCCACTGTTGCAGACAAAGTCATGAAAAAGGTGTCTATAAGAGTACACCATCCCCCAAATAACTAAATCAAGAACTGAATAAAACCAACTAAACTACTCTATTGGAAAAGATCCTAGTGAATCATAAACGATCATAGTGCTGGATCGTGGGTAGACAAAGGCTCTTTAGACCAAATAATTATATCGGAATTAATAACAGTAAGGTAAAACTCAAACACTGAGTTAATTGCAGAGACAAAAGCTATGCCACCCCAGTTGATCAAGTGAGACCAAAACCTAAATAAATACACTTCTCTTCCAATAATTTATATAGTACCAAATACTTACCTCCAAGTATACATATGTCATAAGACATAAAACAGATATAAATCCTAGAAGTCAGATATACCTGCCCACAATCTACTGTCAAGACTAATATCATAACACCAGCCACAGTAAGCCAAGTGGTAGCAAATGTTCCAACCATCATGAAAACTGTTTATATGCTCTTATTAAGCCTTTCTAAATTTCATGCCACTGATCACACCACCTTCATCTCTGCTAAAGAAACATCCAGTGTGATGGAAAGCAAAAATAACCAAGAGCTCATTTTTGACAAAAGAAAGATTTTTCTTTTCAATAAAGCATGCAACTCAGGGAAGGAAGGATAAGTTCTAACCTAACTAGCTAGAAAGGACCAGCTACAATCAGACAAATTGAACTGACACCAAGGGACACATCCCTGCTAGAGGGCCTACACATGCAGCATGAAACCAAGAGCTAAGAGATGTGGATTCAAATCCTAGCTCTGTTTCTAGCAGCTAGTTTCTGGGCCTCAGTTACTGACTCTTTAAATAAGTTGGACAAATGGATCTAATAATGAGAACCTCTTATATTTATGAAATACCTGCCAGCTCTAATAATTCTTTGATTTTAACTTTGCATTTTATTGGGATATCTTAATGGCAAAGGCATTCTATATAATCTATAGAAAAAGCTGTGTAACTGTACTTTCTGCTCTTCTATATATTAGTAAGAATCATTTCTACATAGAAATACAGAGAGGTAAGAACCTGCTGTATAGCACAGGGAACTCCACTTCGCTGTACAGTAGAAACTAACACAACATTGTAAAACAACTATACCTCAATTAAAAAAAAAAAGACACTATGCCTAGGAATAAGCTGCATAAATTTTACACATATTTTATATTTCATTTCAATAAACTTACTGATAGTCAATTCATTCCTGATTAAAAAAATACAGAGAGGACAATAATAAGAATAAAAATGTATTTCACTGAATGCAGACCTTGGACAGGTTAAGTGAGAAGAGGAGGTAGAGAAAATAAGTTGTATCTAAAGGTATTTGATCAAGCATATTTATCTGAACAAGATGTAAAAAGTAATCTGAACTACTCTGAAAACGATCAGTCCCACTCAATTAAATAAGACATGTCTCGTGAAAAATACAGCCCAAGATATAAGCACAGACACACTAATGTGTTTCAGTCCATAATTCAGAGATAATGTGCTTTGGAAAAAATGTTGTGTAAGAACAAAACGAAGGATTTTCCATTTAATGAAGGAAGTTTGGGATACTGTAAAGAATTTCAAAAGACTCTTATGAAAAGGCAATACTTAAAAAAGAACCTGGGACTAAAAGCCTTGAGAAATTTTTCAGTGAGAATCTTTTCCTGATACACATTATAGGTTGACAATAGTAGTACCTGAACTTTTAAATAAACTAATATTTAAATAAATATCACTCTTTCCTTACCTTTTGCATATATAAAAAGCACCCAACAAAAATGGAAAACTTCAGACACGGTACAGGGCTGTCGCCTTTGGGGGAGAAAAAAGTCATGAGATAACAGAAGAATCAGAAAAAGACATGACAAATGACTGTAAACTAGGTGAGAAACAAAACCCACAGTTAGAGGGAGTGACAGCAGATTCATTTCACATGGAAAATGTGCAAGAAGTTCTGCTCCAACCAAATACTGGTAAGGGAATAGCTGGGAGCAAGGGAAAGCACTCATCTTAGAAGAAAATTCTGAAGAGGTGTAAAAGCTTTTGCAGGTCAAGATAAGTAAGGTAGAAAATAAAACGAGTAACAATAGTTCTTCTGATGACATCAGCAAGGCTAATGCTGCTTTAAGACCCATGTATGCAGGCAGATATTCCTCCAACTTCTTTTCCCCTCCACCATAGTTGATGAAATGTAAACCCTCCCTCCCTAAAGACATTCCAGATTATATATCGAGTCACAAATGGATTTTTTTTTTTTTTGGCTGTGCTGCATGGCATGCGGGATCTTACCCCGACCAGGGACCGAACCCGTGCCCCCTGCAGTGGGAGCTCGGAGTCTTAACCAATGGACCGCCAGGGAAGTCCCACAAAAGGACTTTTTAATGTAAATTCGGGGCTCCCCCTAATTCCTTATATTTCTATCATTAGGAGTACCTGTTGCAGGGAGGAGGAAGGGGGAAAATAAAAGTGTACCTGTTATATTTGCTAAGATGTCTGCTACAGGGAGTTTCAGACCTGTTTTAAACTTGGCTTTTCTACCAAATCCTCTGCCAATGTTTAGGTAAGACATCTGTTGGCTCCATATCCCAATAGCCTTATTCTACCAAGGTGCTTTGAAGAGAAGAATCTGAAGACTGGGGTTTAGTTCCCGCACTGTCATTAGCTAAGTACACTTGCTCTCCATGTGCCTTAGTCTCTCCATCTGCTAAAAGATCATTCTACTTGGGTATAATACTGTATTTCATTCACCAGTCGATGGCAAGGATTAAACGTCATTGCCCTGCTTTAAAAAGTAGCCTCCCCACCATAGGCATGTGATAAACTACCTAGTTTTGATACCTAGCAAGATAAAAGTCAAACATTTTAGAAGCCATTCTAACTTACAGTTATAAGAAAAATAAGTCCTAGCGATGTAATGTACAACATAAATATAATTAACACTGCTGTATGCTATATATGAAAGTTAAGAGAATAAATCTTAAGAGTTGTGATCACAAAGAAAAATTTTTTTTCTATTTAGTTTTGTATTTCTAAGTGAGATGATGGCTGTTCACTAAACTTACTGTGGTCATCATTTCATGATGTATGTAAGTCAGATCATTATGCTGTACACCTTAAATTTATATAGTGCTGCATGTTAATTATACCACAATAAAACTGGAAGAAAAAAACAACACTCAAGCCACTCCAAAAACTGGCTCTAGAACTCTAGAACAAACTTAACCTGCTTAGCCAAATTTCCTCCTACTTTGCTGCTTCGGTGTCTTCATTCTCCATCCTCTGCATAGAAGGCTACCTGTATCTCCAAATTCACCTATCAAAATCCTACCCATCCTTCCAGTCCTATTTCTGCCTACTCCATGGAACCTTACCTAACTGTCTTATACAGAGTGGCTTATTTTTGCCCCCAAAGTCCTACATTTCTATTATCTTTTGCACTTATACATGCCTCTCCCTGACTATACTTACTGTAAGCTCTCAAAAGACAGTGACTCTGGGTTTTGGTTTTTTTTTGTTTTTTTTTTTAACATTTGTATCCTACATACAGTAAGCTCTCAATAAATACTCAGTGAGAAATTTTCAAAGACCAGTGTGTGAGATGCAATACTGAGTCGTGGTGAAATACACGGGTTCTGCAGGCAGACTACTTAAGTTTCAATAAGAGCTCCACACTTACTGTGTGACCTTGGCCAAATTACTTAACCTCTCAAAGGCTTGTTTCCCCCCACGTGTAACAACAGTATCAACCTCATAAAGCCATGGTAATGATTAACTGAAGTAATACATGCTTAAGTCTTAGAAGAGTCCCTGCCCCATAATAAATACTCAGTAAATGGTATACATTACTATTACTAATATTAGCCAAAAGTACTAATAAAAAGTATACAGGGTGATATAGATGTAAAATTTTTAGGTAAACTTATTAGAATTTTCTGAATTAGAATTAAGTAGTCCATACACCCTAATAAATATCAAAGCAAATACAATCTGAAATCATTTTTACAACACTTCAGAGAAAGAAGATATTCTATATCTTTCTATAAATGATCATATCAGCCTCACTTAGACTCAGAAACAAGCTTCTATCCAAACTTTAGAATACTTAATTATAAATAGACAATTCCCTAAAACTGCAAGCAAACTAGACCAGCTGCTTCCGTATCAGTGGGGTCAAGTATATAAAAATGAACATCGTTTTATTTTTTAAAGCTGCTCACTTACTGTAAACATCCTTCACAGTTTGGGAACATTTTTATATTGAAAGAGAAGCAAACATTATTCATTCAATTACAATAACTTCTTTTCCCCTACTTTTCTTGTCAACATTTTTCTAGTTCTATTTTAAGAACAAATTTTCATTTCTACTTTATGAAAAAAACTTTCGTGATAAAAGTAGAGAATTTGTATCCCATAATTGCCCTTATCTACCAGGAAAGATGGAAAACATCGAGCCAGAATAAGTTTACAGATTTGCACACATAGTCAGAAGCAGAATTTCATAATAGTTTCAGTTTTCAGTTCCACTATTCTCCCCCCAATCCAGTTTCTCTACTTTTCACAGGTTGTAAACATCAAAATACATAGAGAAGCCTTTTCAGGGGGATTTTTTTACTATTCAGTTTGACATAAAAGTCAAATAAAGAAATAGTCTATATGTATTATAATATGTAGAAAATAATAGAAATAGTCAATATCATCGATAATAGAAAATTAAGTAGTCATATTCTATACCCAAGATTGCTAACTGGTGAGAGTATCTAAGGTCTGATTTTTGCATTTTCGGTTGCTTAAATGAACAGGGAAAGTTTATAGAAACAGAGATTCCACACATTTTGCAACGTGAAAGAAGCCAAACTCTTCAGAGCTAACATACAATGAAAAGCAAGAAATTATTATTGGAAAGAAAGATTACTTATGAAATCACATTTGTTTCTTAAGACCAGCAAAATAAACTGAGGGACACAAACTAAGGGATCAAAACTGTAGTACAGACAAACGTGTATTCCTGCTTAACAAATATAAAAACATACCGCTGTTTTCTTCCTCTTTGTTGACGAGGCTGCTCCTCTTGAGGATATTTAAAAATGTCCTGAAAAATGGGTTCATATTTCTTAAAGATTACAGCAGAAACAGTGAAGTTTCTTTCTAATCTCTCAGTCCGTTCTCTGAACTGTGCGGGTAGGTTTGCCATGTCTTCCCATTTCTTCATCTTGTGAAAAAATTCAATTAAGCTGATATTAAAAATAAAAAATGAGATTTTTTTTTTGTAATTAACACAGGGTAAAATATACAAATTAGATAATTAAAAGTAATTGAAATTAACTCATTAAATTATATTACTTTTAGACAGTGATATAAAATCACAACTCATGCCTCTCTGGCTAATCTCACAGATTGGTTTATTTCTCTCATCTTCCAAATCTAATTTCCCTAATCTCTTTTCCTGAGATTACCTAAAAGTTTAAAAAAAATATGAAATACATATCAATACAAAAGAAGTGGAAAATAAGTAGTTAACCAGAGAACATAACCAACATTCATGTAACAATTGCCAGATTTAACAAATATAAACATATCAAATACATTTTGCCATGTTTGCTTCAGATTCTACAGAAACAGCCAGTTCCCTCTGGACTCTTCTTCCCCAAAGATAAGCACCACTGTATAGTCTGAGTCTTCCCATCCGAGTTTTTACACTTACTGTGTGATTATATATGTACCCATAACAGTTTAGTAGTATCTTTTGTATGTGTGGTTTTAAATTTTTATATAAATGGTATCATACTGTAAGTAGCATTCTACAACTTGTTTTTTCATTCAATATGTTTATGAGATTAATGTTGCTACGTGTAGATCTAATTTTTAATTGCTAAAAATATTCCTTCATATGAACTACCATGTCTTGCGTTCATTCCCCAACCAATGGAAATTGAGGTTTCTAATTTTTCACTATAACAAAAATGCTGTAATGAACACATTTCTGTACTTGTACGCTGAAGTTTCTTTAAGAACTACCCTGAGAAGCAGAATTGCTGAGTCAGAGAATATGCATCTTCAACTTTACTAGATACTGCCAAATTTCCCACTAGAGTGACTGTGCCAATTTATACTCTCTCCAATGTACACCAGCAATACAGAGTTCCTATTTCCCTACATAATGACCAAACTTGGTATCGTGAGACTCCAAATTTCCCCAATCTGATGAGAATGAAATATTACCTTATTTTTACTTCGAACTTCCTTGATTACTTGTGAGACTGAACATCTTTACCTACATGTATTAGCTATGTGAGTTTAGGCCTTTGTGAAATCATATACTTTTCCCATTTTTTAGTAGCTATTTGTCAATTATTTAACTATTTGTTAGTAGTCCTTTATGTAATTCTGGATACTAATCTTTTGTTACACTGTAAATATCTTTTCCCAATCTGCTCTTTCTTTTTAATTCATTTAGTCCATTGCTGCAGAGAAGTAAATAATCTGAACCCATAGGTAAAAATTTAAAAACAAAAATTGAGCTTTCGAATTGGAAATAAAACTGAAGTCTGAGATATTACTTGCATTAAAATATTAGGTAAGCTTAGCTTACTAGAGTTTATAATGATGATTCCATAATTTGACCTTTGCTTCTAAAGTCCCTTGTCTGTCATTTAACTGGATGAGTCTGACTCCACTTTTCTTCTTTGTAATGATTATACTTTGCACCTTATTTAAGCCCACTTCTGCAGGTTTACAGCCCAGGTGTTCAACTCTTTACACGCTGCCTCTTGTTCTTAGGCCTAAATATAACTCAGGATGGAGTTCAAGGTTAATAAATAGACTCCAGCTAAAAGATTACATTTGTTGTTATTTTAATAGTAAGTGATTTTTTTTTAAACCACTAGGTCCATAAATTTTGACGGTGGCACTTCCTCCAAAATGCCAAACATCCTTTTTCCACCAATCTTTAATAAGCCAAGAGAAAATTAACCCAAATGGCACAAATAATAAATGTAATCAATTCAATTATACAACAGATAGAAAAAGCAATTTCTGCCTCCTCTTTAGATACAAGTCCAGTACATGTAGTTCTCAGTTTAATACCATATAATATTTACTTTTTCAATTTAGAGTATCTTTATTTAGAGTTCTCCCAATATTACACAATGATAAGTCATTGTGTAATATTAACCTAGTAGGAATGAAAATGTAATTGATTATCTTAATGTAATTAAATGTAATGATAACCTAATAGTAAACGCTTCATACAAGTACCAAATACATTAAAATTTAATTATTTTTCACCAAAGGAATAAAATATAATGGACACTAACTTAGATGTGGTAAAGAAAAACCATGACCTAACTTCTAAATTTAGCACTCCATAGGTACAAATGCTTGGAAAATGATAAAGAGAAATTCCTACTGTCACTATGCTTTTATATTAGTCACACTCTACAAACTCTGACATAGTTACCTCTGCTCTGAACATCTCAGGATTCTAGTTAAAGATACATAGTTTCCTTCAACTGTCCCTTTGCTTACAGTTGGCACAGATTTTCTGCAAGCCACATATAAGGCACATGCTAACCAATGAAGATCATTTCCCTGTAAAATAAAAGAAAATTGATTTTTAGCAAATGAACTATATATATTTCAGTATGAAAAACTCGTTTAAATTCAAAGTGTTATTTATATGTTTGTGGGAAATTGCATTTTCAGTGATGTCCCTGTCCCAAATGCTCTTCGTATAATGTGACACTGACATTCTTCCACGGAGAGGTTGAAGTCTGTGTTCTCTCACTTTGAATTGTCTCAACCAGTACCACAGGTGAAAGTGATGCTATATAACTGTCAAGATCATAAAAGGCAATACAATTCCACCTGGTGCTCTCTCTCAGGACATACACCGTGGAAGTCCCAGCATGGGAGTAGATCACCTTGGGCAAATTACTTAACAATTGTAGAGGCTCAATTTTCTTACCTGAGGACTGTGAGAATTGAGAAAATACAAGAAATCAAAAGATAAAATTCTATAACCACTATTCTATATTAAATATCATACGAGCTTTATTTTCCAGGGTACACTTCCACGAGACTGACGCCCGACATTATTTTACAGCATACCTGACTACTAGTTCCACAAGGGCAGGGATTTTATGTTTTGTGCCTTGCTCTATCCCCAGCACCTACGTAACAGTGTCTGGCCATGAACAGGTGATCAAAAAATATTTGGGAAATGAATGAACATCATTCACTTACTGGGTAAACTGAGCTAAGAATCTGAGATCGAAGTCTTTAAAAAACTGAGAAATCAAACAGTTATTTTTAAAAATAATTTACTAACCATCTATTATTTGTCACTTGCTTATATAACCCTGGGCTTCACACAACTTAACCACTGTGAGTTGAAATAATGCTTTTTCTATCGAATTTACAGGGTTATCCTGAGGGTAAAATAAGAGCTTATTTGGAGGCACTTATGCCCATCACCAAAGAAGAGTCCTTCTCTTTGTCTGCCTACAGGAACCACTAGGAAAGAAACAAGAACATGGCCTATTCAGCCAGATCACCAAAGCATGTGAAAGAGCTTTGTAAACTCCAAAGCGCTATCCATATGAGTGCTTCATGTTCCAGAAACTCGACGTTACCTTATTTAACCATCAGAACAGCTTTGTAAGGTAGGTACAAATATCTCAAAGTAACATACCACAAAATTGAGTTTGGAATGGTTAAGTAAATTGCCCAAAGTCACCTAGGTCTGTCAGGTTCCAAAGCCAGTATATTACTAGCTTCCCCCCCAACCCCGCCCTGCTGCAGATGTAAAAATGGGAATAAGGAACTGAATTAAAATTCTATTAATGCAAGAATAAAAAAATAATAACCTTAGTGAGTGCCACACAGGCAAAAACACCCTCTTATACTTAAATAACACCTCGGTTAGGCCTTCCCATTCTAAGCCTATTTGCCCTACTCTTTCCACAAACTATTCAACAACTTAAAATCGTATGGCCTGCAGTTTAAATACCACTCACACAGGCAGTCAAACAGCGGATAAACAATGCAGACTTCCGTGTCACTTCCCATTGGCCCATAAAGGGGAGGTGCCTACAGGGTTGAGCCTCACTGGCTAGAATGGCCATTTTCTCCGCTGCAAGCCCCGTCGGAAGAAAGGGACAAAACATGCCTAGATCGCAGCGACTATAAGAGTCCTGGGCAATGTCTGGAGAGACCAATAGGTCCTCAAGGTCGTCGCAGTCCTGACTTCCTAGAGACAAATGCGTGTCTTTATCCAGGCGGGCAGAAAGCCCGTTTCATTTGCGCAGGGGAAAGATTCGTCTTTGTTCACACATACATAAACACAGCTCGAAACGTAACGCTTTTACTCAAACGGAGGCAATGGCCTGGACAAAGGCAATTTGGTACAGTTCAAAAAGAACTGAAGAAGCCCGGAAACGCAGGCGCTAACATCGGGTTAATTTCAGAGCTAATGCAGGCAAGTCCCCGCCCCACCCCATCCCCTTCTGCGTACGGTCTTGACAACTACACCTGTTCATCCTGCCAACAAGGTGCTTGTTTTTGTAATCGGACCGCAGCACGACCTCAGCCTCGCGGTGCTACTTTAGGGCAAGGGCTGTTCCCGCTTCGGAACCGGAGGGGGAAGAGCAGCGAGACAGAGTTCACTTTCAGGGCCGCTACAGAGCTTTTCAAAAGCCAGGTTTCCAGGACGAAGGTTCGCAAAGAGGATTCCCTCCCCGCTCCAGGCTGGGGACCCAGAGAGCCGGGGCCGGCAGGGGCGGAGGGGTCCCCCCTACCCCCCAACCGCGGGGCGCCCGAGCCGGGGAGACAAGGGGCCCCATTCCCGGAGGCGGGGCGGGACCACTAGGCCCGGAAAGCCGCTGGTCTCCTCCCCCCGGGCGCACCTCCAGCGTGTAGCTCTCGCTCATGCTCCTGTAGCTGTCCCAGGCCTCGGCCCGAGCCGCCTCGTCCATGTTCAGGCGGCTGCACAGCTCGTCGAACCGCTGTTGGGTCTGAGGGGCCGGCGACCGGGCCGACTGCGCTGCGTCCTCCGCCTCGGCATCCTCCTCCTCCTCTTCATCTGAGGCCGCCGCCGCCGGAAGAGGAGGAGGGGGCGGCGGCGGCGATTGGTTGCCTCCCGACGGCATAGCGCACACCTGGGCGGCGGCGCCTCAGGTGAGCCGAGGGCCTGGGCCCCCAGCCATTCAAACCGCGAAGCGCCCGCCAGTCGGCCGACTGATTGCCGACTGCGTCGCGGCCAACGGCGCTGGGCCACACATCGGTGCCCGTAGTTCCGAGCACGGGTTGATGGGAAATGTGGTCCAGGCCGGGGGCCCACGGGGATCAAAACTCATACGTAGAAAAATCATCTCGCATCGTCTCCCTCGGGTGGAAATAAAAGCGACTTCTCTCCGTTTCAAGTACCTCCTCATCGGGAGACCATTCAGCAGGGCTGTACTGAAGAGAAAACATCCAAGAAACGTTGACATGTGAAGGTTTAGTGTCCAAAGTGTCCCCAGAAATAACACTCATCACCTGCGTGTCCTTATCTAAAAAATAAAGATAATAGAAAGGGCCTGTCTGCCTAAATTCAAATTTCGGCGTCATTCCTAATTCTAGTTCTTTCCTATGTTTTAATTTTATTTGCGACTTTCAAATAATTATTGGATTTTTTTTTTAAAGTAGTAATTCTTTTTTTCCCCATAGGGTGAATTTACATTCACTATAAGTGACATATTTGTCCTACTCTAAGTCACCCAATTGGCTTAAATTTACATTTCCTTTATTTTTATTTTCATTTTGCTTTCTCTTTTCAAATTTATATGAATCACTTTGTTTCCAGTCGTCTTTGATTTCTTAAAGGGGTATGGTATAAAATGTTTTCATGCACGAGGAGCCCTAAGGCATTTCTGGTTTGCTATGGGGTCATTTTCTGTCTTCATTGATCATTTGAACCCAGCCACCATACCGTGAGGAAGCCCAGGTCACTTAGAGAAGCCTGTTGTCAAAGATAAACAAAGCTAGACATCAGTGAAAGGGATGAAAACATTTTATGCAGTCATTCCTGACAGTAGGGGAAAGTGCTGGACTCCTTTCTGAATTGTGCAGAGATAATTGGGGATTTAAAGGGAAAAGGAAAGAGTAGAGATGGGGAGGGAGCAGAGCTCAAGCAAAAAGTTACAGAGGGTTGGTGACTATATATGTGATTAGGCCAAGTGGACCTGCTAGTTATCAATTTGTTGAAGTTAGGATTGTATCCTGCCACAGAGACTGGGAGTCAGAGACTCTGTACTTCCTGATGATTACATATCAAAGGAATGGCTTTCAGGTCATTGAGAAAGACACTCCTGATTTGTAGGATATACAGTTGGTCTGCAGTATACACAGGTTGTGCATCCGCAGGTTCAACCAACTGTGGATCAAAAATATTAAGAAAAACAAAAACAGGGACTTCCCTGGTGGCGCAGTGGTTAAGAATCCACCTGCTAATGAGGGGACATGGGTTCGAGCCCTGGTCTGGAAAGATCCCACCTACCGTGGAGCAACTAAGCCCGTGCTCCACAACTACTGAGCCTGTGCTCTAGAGCCCACAAGCCACAACTACTGAGCCCACGTACCACAACTACTGAAGCCCACACACCTAGAGCCCATGCTCCACAACAAGAGAAGCCACCACAATGAGGAGCCTGCACACCACAACTAGAGAGAAAGTCTGTGCGCCCCAGTGAAGACCCAGCACAGCCAAAAATAAATAAATACGTAAATTTAATTAAAGAAAAAGAAAAGAAAAAACACCTCACTGAAAACAAGACTTTCCCTTTTTTAAAAAAAAAGAACAAAAACAAAACAAACAAACAAAATACATACAACCATTCCAGGAAGTTCCAAAAAGCAAAGCTTGAATTTGTCACGTACCCTAGCAACTATTTACTTAGCATTTACATTTACATCCCACTTACATTTTATTAGGTATTATAAATAATCTAGAGATGATTTAAAGTTTACAAGAGGATGTGCATAGCTTGTATGGAAATACTATGACATTTTATATAAGAGACTTGGGCATCAGCAGTTATTGGTATCTGCAGGGCTCCTGGAACCAATCCCTGCATATACCAGGGACAACTGTACATCTCAAAAGGACAGAGGAAGGTATCACAATTGTAAGCCCTATTTAGTAAATGCTATAAGAAAGGGAAGGCTGAGACCTTTCCTCAGGTGTTGGCAAGAACAATCTTTAAATTCTGGAAGCATTGAGGTTTCTCAGGCAGGCATTTTATCAATAATAGGGGCTGGAGTCACCCTAGGACACAGCCTTATGCTGCTAGAAGCCATGCTAGAGTTATGGCATCTCAGTGCAGGGGTTTGGACGAGAGTTTTGCTGTTCTAACCATGCACATAGGACATGAGACCCCTGGCCCTCAGTCCCAGCCATGTTGAATGAGCCCGTTTACAAGCAGATTCTCCAGCTTCCAGTCAAGCTGTCCCAGCTAATGCTGTATGAAGCAGAGATGAACCTTCCCGCTGATCCCTGCCCAACTGCATATCTGTGGGCAAAAGCAATAAT
This sequence comes from Grampus griseus, assembly GCF_964374135.1. NCBI lineage: Eukaryota > Metazoa > Chordata > Mammalia > Artiodactyla > Delphinidae > Grampus > Grampus griseus. Next base: position 27,941,861 of record NC_139013.1, on the reverse strand, counting down.
TATTTTGTTTCAAATCACAAAGTTTTAGGACAGTTTGTTATGCAGCAATAAATAATTAAACACCTGTTAAGTGTAAGACATGTATCTATCAATTATCATGAAAGAAAAAAAATCACTTAATAATTGAATTTTTTCTTGGTAATTTTTTATGCCTCCACTAGTCTTACCAATAGATTAAATTTTTTAACTTTGAAAAGCTAAAATTACTTAATAATTGACATTAACATTCCTTAAAAAAAAAAAAAGAAAAAAGAGGCACTTTTGATGATGGAGATTAACTGACTTAGACATAGCTAAGAAAAGAGTTGAAACTGAATCTCTAGACTATGGGTACAAAACATTTCTACCCCTTATCTTACCTCCTTCTCCTCCAGAAGTTAGGGTGGCCGTCTTAAAACACAAATCTGGGGCTTCCCTGGTGGCGCATGCAGGGGACACGGGTTCGTGCCCCGGTCCGGGAAGATCCCACATGCCGCGGAGCGGCTGGGCCCATGAGCCATGGCCGCTGAGCCTGCACGTCCGGAGCCTGTGCTTTGCAATGGGAGAGGCCACAACAGTGAGAGGCCCGCGTACTGCAAAAAAAACAAAACAAAACACAAATCTGATCACCTCTTTCCCCTAGTTAAATAGTTTCTCACTGATCTTAGAAGTCAACATCCTCCATGGCCTACAGGTTCCCTCCCACCTGCCTCTGTATTCTCTTTGAAAATCGCTTTCCATCAGTCAAGTACCACCTTCAATGTCAATTTCTCGAATTTCCCTATTAAATGTTCTCATGACACATTATAGTCATAGTGAATTATTTACATGTTTATCTTTCATGTCTATTGTCCTCATTATGTGTTAAGTGCTATGAGAGTAGCAACTGTGTCTGTTTAGTTCCATCCTGTGACCTCAGAGTCTAACATGGTTCTGGGCATCTAGTTGACTCGCCAAAATATTTATTGAATAAATGACTGATTATGATAATCAAGATATATCTTGTTCTTATTGGAGTCTCAGGTTTTGTGCACGTAAAATCCTTACTCTGGCTGTGATCTGATAGTCCAATAGAATGTCAAAGACCATAAATGGCAGTCATCTAAAAATAAATTTTACCTTTACATTATTTATATCACCCTAAAATATATGACTTAACCGTGAAACATCACATAAACATTTCTACAATGAAACACAGTGGTCTTCACACGCTTTGGTATGTCCTCCTAAAAAAAATCACCTTCTAGCATACTTTAAAGTTGACATCTAAAAGGTTTCATTAAAAGTTTAATCAAGAGCAAAGGATGTAACATCCAGCATGTAACTACAGACCTTTTAAAGTGAAACTGTTACTAAACTTGAAATATTTCCATTGGACCTTAAATATCATAGCAGATACTCACTATCATTCATTTAAAAAATACATGAACAGGAAATTCCCTGGTGGTCCAGTGGTTAGGACTCTGCACTTTCACTGCTGAGGGTGCAGGTTTGATCCCTGGTCAGGGAACTAAAATCTGGCAAGCTGTGCAGTGCAGGAAAAAAAGAAAGAAAGAAAGAAAAAAAGAAATCAAACTTGCACACAAAAGACCCTGAATAACCAAAGCAATCTTGAGAAAGAAGAACAAAGCTGGAGGCATCACACTTCCTGATTTCAAACTATATCACAATATTACAAAGCTATAGTAATCAAAACAGTATGCTATTGGCATAAAACAGACACAGATCAATGGAACAGGATGGAGAGCCCAGAAATAAACTCACACGTATATGGTCAATTAATTTACAACAAAGGAGCCAAGAATATACAATGGGAAAAAGATAGTCTCTTCAATAAATTGTGTTGAGAAAACTAGACAGCCACATGCAAAAGAATGAAACTGGACCACTATTTTACACCATACACAAACATGATTTCAAAATAGATTAAAAACTTGAACATAAGACCTGAAACCATAAAGCTCCTAGAAGAAAACACAGGTGGTAAGCTCCTTAACAATGAATTTTTGGATTTGACACCAAGAGCAAAAGCAACAAAATCAAAACAAACATGAAGAACTACATCAAGGGACTTCCCTGGTGGAGCAGTGGTTAAGAATCTGCCTGCCAATGCAGGGGACATGGGTTCAATTCCTGGTCTGGGAAGATCCCACATGCCGCGGGGCAACTAGCCCCGTACACCACAACTACTGAGCCTGTGCTCTAGAGCCTGCGACATAAATCATAGCAATATTTTTCTGGCTCTGTCTCTTAAGGTAAAGGAAACAAAAGCAAAAGTAAACAAATGGGGTCTGATTTAACTGTAAAGATTTTACACTGCAAAGGAAACCACTGACAAAATGAAAGGACAATCTACCGAATGGGACATGACTGATAAGTGGTTAATATCAAAACCACATAAACAGCTCATGCAACTCAATATCAAAAAAACAAGCAACCCAGGAATTCCCTGGCAGTCCAGTGGTTAGGATTCAGAGCTTTCACTGCCGTGGGCCCAGGTTCAATCCCTGTTTGAGGAACTAAGTACCCACAAGAAGCACCATGCAGCCAAAAAACAAAACAAAACAAAAACGAATACAAACAAAAACAAGCAACCTGATTTAAAAAATCAGCAGAAGACCTGAATAGACATTTTTCCAAAGAAGACATACAAATGGCCAAGAGGCACATGAAAAGATGCTCAGCATTGCTAATCATCAGGGAAATGCAAATCAAAACCACAGTAAGCTCTCACCTCACACCTGTCAGAAAAGCTATCATCAAAAAGACTACAAATAACAAATGTTGGCAAGGATGTGGAGAAAAGGAAAACCTAGTACACTGTTGATGGGAACGTAAATTGGTGCAGCCATTATGGAAAACAGTATGGAGTTTCCTCAAAAACAGCAACAACAACAACAACAATAACAACAACAAAAACAAATAGAACTACCATATCATCCAGCAATTCCACTTCTGGGTATTTACTGGAAGGAAATGAAATCACTAACTCAAAAAGATATCTGCACCTCTATATTCATAGCAGCATTACTTACAGTATCCAAGACATGGAAATAACCTAAGTGCTCATTGATAGATGAGTGGATAAAGACATTTGTATATAATTGAATATTATTCAGCCATAAAAGAAGGAAAGCCTGCCATTTGTGACGACATGGATGGAACTTGAGGGTATTATGCTAAGTGAAATAAGTCAGACAAAGAAAGACAAATACTGTATGATATCACTGATACGTGAAATCTAAAAAAAAAACCCACCAAAAACCAAACTCCTAGATACAGAGAACAGACTGGTGGTTGCCAGATGTGGGCAATAGTGGGTAGGTGAAATGGGTGAAAAAAATGGGTGGACAAACGGTACAAACGTCCAGTTATAAAATAGATAAGTTATGGGGATATAATGCACAACATGGTGACTATAGTTAACTATACCATATTGTGTATTTGAAAGTTGCCAAGAGAATAAATCTTAAAATTTCATGTCACACACACAAAAAATTTGTACCCATGTGTGGTTATAGATGTTAACTAAACTTCTTGTGATAATCATATATATATATATATATATACACACACACACACACACACACACACATATATTAAATCACTATGTTGTACACCTAAAACTAATACAATGTTGTATATCAATTTTATCTCAATTTTAAAAAGAATTTTAAAAAAAGAAAATCAATCTCGGTTATTCCAGAGGTTTGGTTCTTGGGGTCTGATTACTCTTTCACTCATTTATTCATTAATTCATTTAGCCAGAGATCTTGTCATCCATCCACTCAAATATTCAGCAAATGTTTAGTGAGTGCCTACTATGTGTCAAGTACTTTGCCAAACACTGAAGATATAGTAGTGAATGGTATATGCATGGTCTCTGCCCTCAAGAGCTTATGATCTCATGGGAAAAACAGACCTAGAACAAGTAATTATCAAGTGTGAATATATTACAAAAAAAAGAAAGTCAGGGAACTATAGGACTGCATCCCAGAAGACCTTTCTCAGGCACAGGGGCAGGAGTGCCTGGGTGGTTGGAGGTGGACAAAGGCTTTCCCTTCTTCCCCTTCACTTCCCCGAGGAGAAGTCTAAAAGTCCTAACTAGAAGAAGGAAAGGGTTCATTTCAGGTAGAGGAAAAAGCTTTTTCAAAGACCTCGAATTGGGAAAAAGCATGGGTGGTTCAGGGAGTTGTAGGAATATGAATGTGGTTGAAGTGTAAAAAGCAAGAGGAACAGGAGGTATGGATAGAGATGAGGTCAAAGCTCTGGTTAAGATTTTGGACTTATGCTAAAGGTGATTGGATGCCACTTAAGGTTTTAGGGTAAGGAGAACAGTGTCACTCTGTCTCCAAAACCTAGAACGGTGTTTATCACTTAACAGTAGTTCAATTAATATTCATTTAACTAAACACCTAGTTTGACTTCAAGGCCACCACTGAATTCTGTGAGGCCCAGTGTTCCTGAGATGAAATTGACCAGGCGGATCAGACTGATTTCCTCAGTTTTCATTAAAAAAATGCAAACCCTTGCACAGTACAGGGAACTATACTAAATATTTTGTAATAATCTGTAAGGGAAAAGAATCTGAAAAAGAACATATATATATATATATATATATATATATATGTGTGTATATGTGTGTGTGTGTGTGTGTGTGTGTGTGTGTGTATAAAAAAACTGAATCACTTTGTTGTACACATGAAACTACCACAATATTGTAAATCAACTATACTTCAATTTAAAAAAAGAAAAAAAATAAAAACCCTTCCAGTCATTTCTCTCCTGAGTTACTTTGGTCAGGATGAAATATCCTTCTCCTCCATGACCACCGAATCCTTGTGTGCTCTGGAACTCCCAGCATTTCCTCATATCCCCCAGGCTTCAAGGCCAGGAGCAGGGGCTGTGTCCTCTCTGCTACCCCCTGTGCCCACTGAACCCTTACTCTTCCATCCTCAGGTCATCAAAGCCCATCCCCTAACCCCATGGTCTCCATTTTTCCCCTCTCAGGAAAAGGCAACATCATTCTTCCAGTTGACTAGGCCAAAAAACTTTGGAGTCATCCTTGATTCCTCTTTCTCTCACCTTCTCCATCCAATCCACCAGCTCAGTCTTCACTTACTCAAAATCCATCCACCTCTCAGCTCCTCCATTGCCAGTCCTCTGATCCAAGCTTCCATCTTCTCTTACCAGCATCCTTGCAATGTCCTTCCATCTGGCCTTCCTGCTTCTGTCTTTCCTTTTACCACAATTTCTTCTTAACATAGAAGCTGTGATGGTTAAGTTTATGTGTTAACGTGGCTGGGCCACTGTGCCTAGATATTTGGTCAAACACTATTTAGGATGATTCTGTGAGGGTGTTTATGAATGAGATTTACATTTAAATTGGTGGACTTTAGGTAAAGCAGATTGCTCTCCATAAGAAAACCACATTTCCAAAAGATACCTGCACCCCAATGTTCATTGCAGCACTATCTACAATAGCCAAGATATGGAAGCAACCGAAATGGCCACTGACAGATGAACAGATAAAGAAGATGTGGTATGTACATACAATGGAATGTTACTCAGCCCTAAAAAAGAATGAAATAATGCCATTTGCAGCAACATGGATGGACGTAGAGATTTTCATACTAAGTAAAGTAAGTTAGACAGAGAAAGACAAATATCATGATATCACTTACATGTGGAATCTAAAAATAAAAGATGATACAAACGAACTTATACACAAAACAGAAATAGATCCACAGACATAGAAAACAAATTTATGGTTACCAAAGGGGAAGGGGGAGGGAGGGATAAATTATGAGTTTGGGATTAACATATACACACTACTCCATATAAAACAGATAATCAGTAAGGACCTACTGTATAGCACAGGGAACTGTACTCAATATTTTATAATAACCTATAAGGGAAAAGAATCTGAAAAAGAACTTATATACAAAACTTATATAACTAAATCACTTTGCTGTACACCTGAAACTAACACAACATTGTAAATCAACTATATTTCAACAAAAATTTTTTTAAAAAGGAAAAAAATAATTTAAAAAAAGACTGGATGAGATCACTTTGGGAGTAAATGCACAGAGGAGGAGAAGAGGTTCCAGAACTCTTGCTTTTCCTCTTGGTCCCCAGGGAGTGCTCTTAGTAGCAGGAGCTGCTAGCTAGTTTGAGCCTCATGGATCAGCAAAAGGGGTAGGTGGAGGGGGGCAGAGGTTTCCACATGTCAGTAGGAGCTCCAGTAGAGGGACAAAGTGGGTACTTATTAAGGTTAAAAATTTAAAGATTTTACATTGAGTTTGTACATTTTACTGTCAGTTTTTAAAAGCAACTTTATTGAGATACAATCCATATACCATATAATTCACCCATTTAAAGTATACAGTTCAGTTGTTTTCAGTATATTCACAGTTATGCAACAAACCAAAATCTGTTTAGAGCATTTTCATCATCCCATGAAGAAACTCCATACCCATGAGCAGTCCAACGCCTCCAGCCCTAGGCAACCACTAATTTACTTTCTTTTTTTAAAAAAATTATTTAATTAATTTATTTTTGACTGCATTGGGTCTTTGTTGATGCATGCAGGCTTTCTCTAGTTGTGGTGAGTGGGGGCTACTCTTTGTTGCAGTGCACGGGCTCTAGGTGCACGGGTTCAGTAGTTGTGGCGCACGGGCTTCATTGCTCCGCAGCATGTGGGATCTTCCCAGACCAGGGCTCGAACCCATGTCCCCTGCATTGGCAGGTGGATTCTTAACCATTGCACCACCAGGGAAGTCCCTCTATTTCTTCTTGATTCAGTTTCACTAGTTTGTGTCTTTCTTGAAATTTGTCCACTTCATCTAGGTTATCTAATTTATTGGCATAAAATTATTCATAATATTCCCTTATAATGATTTTTATTTCTGTAATATTGGTAGGAATGATGTTCCCTTTTGATTCTAGTAATTTTTTTTTTTTTTTTTGGCTGCACTACTCAGCTTGCAGGGTCTCAATTCTCCAGTCAGGGATTGAACCCAGGCCCTCGGCAGTGAAAGCATAGAATTCCAACCACTGTACCACCAGTGAATTCCCTGGTTCTAGAAATTCGAGTCGTCTCTTTTTTTGTTGATCAGTCTAGCTAAAGGTTTGTCAGTTTTGTTGATCTTTTTAAAGAATTACCTTTTGGTTTCATTCATTTTCTCTATTTTCTATTTCAGTAATTACGCTCTAATCTTTATTTCCTTACTTCTTGCTTTGGGTTTAGTTTGAGATTTTCCTAGTTTCTTAAAGTGCAAAGTTAGGTTGATTTGTGATTTTTTTTTTTCTTAATGTAGATATTTACAGCTATACATTTCCCTTTGTGCACTGCTTTGGTTATATCTCATATGTTTTGGTATATTACTTGTTTGTTTCCATTCATTACAAAATATTTTTTAACTTCTTTTGAGATTTTTTCTTTGACTACTTATTTATGAGTATGTTGTTTAATTTTCACATATTTGTAAATTTCCAAGCTTTGTTACTGATTTCTAATTTCATTCCTTTGTGGTTGCAGAACATACTTTGTATGATTGCATCTTTTTAAATTTGAGACTTGTTTTATGACCTACCATGTGGTCTATCCTGCAGAATGGTCCTTGTGTGCTTTAAGAATGTGCATTCTGCTATTGTTGGGTGGTGTCCAATAGATGTTTCTTAGGTCTAGTTGATTTATAGTGTTGTTCAAATCTGTTTTCTTGTTGACCTTTGGCCTGCTTGCTCTATTCATTATTGAAAGTGAGCTATTATTCTCCAAATATTATTGTTGAATTGTATATTTTTCCTTTCAATTTTGTTAGGTTTTGCTTCATGTATTTTGTGGCCTTGTTGTTAGATGCTCATATGTCTATAATTGTTATATTTTCCTGATAGATTGACCCTTTAATCATTGTAAAATGTTCTCCTTTATTTCTAGTAACACTTTTTTTTTTTTGGTTTGTTCTAAAGTCTATTACTCTTTTATTAGCATAGCTACTCCACTTTTCTTATGGTTACTCCTTACATGATATATTACTGATATATCATGTGTATCTATGATATATATGGTCTATATCATATATACCTAAATAATTCACATACACATATACATGTATGAATTACTTAGATTATGACTAATGCAGGCATGTCAAATCAGTGGAAAGATTATATACTACATGATGCTGGGACATTGCATAACTCTTTGGAAAAATTCAAATTAAGATTCCTATTTTATACTATATGTTACCAAAATAGACTAAAAAAAGAGTCTATTTTTTTATCTATCAAATTGACAGAGACTTTTAAAAAGTTATAATGCCCAGTACTGCTAAGGAGACATAGAGAAGAAAGTAGTTTTATACTCTACTGTTGGGGTATAAAATGATAACAATCAAACTGGTCTTAAAATTTGAACATTATTATATCATGCCTAGGTATTTATTCTAATGAAAAAAAATCATTAGTGTATGCAAAGATTTGACTACAAACACATTACTGTTTAAATAGCCCCAAACTGAAAAATATCTAAATGCTCAATAATTGGGTATTAAATAAATTATGATGCATCTACATATATATAAATGTGGAATGAGAAACCCTTGAAAATGTGAAAGAGAGGGCAGACAGCAGAAGCAAGAAGAACTACAATCCTTCAGCCTGTGGATCAAAAACCACATTCACAGAGATACACAAGATGAAAAGGCAGAGGGCTATGTACCAGATGAAGGAACAAGATAAATCCCCTGAAAAACAACTAAATGAAGTGGATATAGTCAACCTTCCACAAAAAGAATTCAGAATAATGATAGTGAAGATGATCCAGGACCTCGGAAAAAGAATGGAGGCAAAGATCAAGAAGATGCAAGAAATGTTTAACAAAGACCTAGAAGAATTAAAGAACAAACAAACAGAGATGAACAATACAATAACTGAAATGAAAACTACACTAGAAGGAATCAATAGCAGAATAACTGAGGCAGAAGAACGGATAAGTGACCTGGAAGACAGAATGGTGGAATTCACTGCTGCGGAACAGAATAAAGAAAAAAGAATGAAAAGAAATGAAGACAGCCTAAGAGACATCTGGGACAACATTAAACGCAACAACATTTGCATTATAGGGGTCCCAGAAGGAGAAGAGAGAAAGGACCCGAGAAAATATTTGAAGAGATTATAGTCGAAAACTTCCCTAACATGGGAAAGGAAATAGCCACTGAAGTCCAGGAAGCACAGCGAGTCCCATACAGGATGAACCCAAGGAGAAACATGCTGAGACACACAGTAATCAAACAGCAAAAATTAAAAACAAAGAAAAATTATTGAAAGCAGCAAGGGAAAAATGACAAATAACATACAAGGGAACTCCCATAAGGTTAACAGCTGATTTCTCAGCAGAAACTCTACAAGTCAGAAGGGATTGGCATGATATACTTAAAGTGATGAAAGGGAAGAACCGACAACCAAGATTACTCTACCCGGCAAAGATCTCACTGAGATTCGATGGAGAAATCAAAAGCTTTACAGACAAGCAAAAGCTAAGAGAATTCAGCACCACCAAACCAGTTCTACAACAAATGCTAAAGGAACTTCTCTAAGTGGGAAACACAAGAGAAGAAAAAGAAAGACCTACAAAAACAAACCCAAAACAATTAAGAAAACGGTCATAAGAACATACATATCAATAATTACCTTAAATGTGAGTGGATTAAATGCTCCAACCAAAAGACACAGGCTTGCTGAATGGATACAAAAACAAGACCCATATATATGCTGTCTAAAAGAGACCATTTCAGACCTAGGGACACATACAGACTGAAAGTGAGGGGATGGAAAAAGATATTCCAGGCACATGGAAATCAAAAGAAAGCTGGAGTAGCAATACTCATATCTGATAAAATAGACTTTAAAATAAAGAATGTTACAAGAGACAAGGAAGGACACTACATAATGATCAAGGGATCAATCCAAGAAGAAGATATAACAATTATAAATATATATGCACCCAACATAGGAGCACCTCAATACATAAGGCAACTGCTAACAGCTATAAAACAGGAAATCGACAGTAACACAATAATAGTGGGGGACTTAAACACCTCACTTACACCAATGGACAGATCACCCAAACTGAAAATAAATAAGGAAACAGAAGCTTTAAATGACACAATAGACCAGATAGATTTAATTGATATTTATAGGACATTCCATCCAAAAACAGCAGATTACACTTTCTTCTCAAGTGCGCACGGAACATTCTCCAGGATAGACCACATCTTGGGTCACAAATCAAGACTCAGTAAATTTAAGAAAATTGAAATCATATCCAGCATCTTTTCTGACCACAATGATATGAGATTAGAAATGAATTACAGGGAAAAATACATAAAAAACACAAACACATGGAGACTAAACAATACATTGCTAAATAACCAAGAGATCACTGAAGAAATCAAAGAGGAAATCAAAAAATACCTAGAGACAAATGACAATGAAAACACGATGATCCAAAACCTATGGGATGCAACAAAAGCAGTTCTAAGAGGGAGGTTTATAGCTATACAAGCCTACCTCAAGAAACAAGAAAAATCTCAAATAAACAATCTAACCTTACACCTAAGGGAACTAGAGAAAGAAGAACAAACAAAACCCAAAGTTAGTAGAAGGAAAGAAATCATAAAGACCAGAGCAGAAATAAACGAAATAGAAACAAAGAAAACAATAGCAAAGATCAATAAAACTAAAAGCTGGTTCTTTGAGAAGATAAACAAAATTGATAAACCATTAGCCAGACTCATAAAGAAAAAGAGGGAGAGGACTCAAATCAATAAAATTAGAAATGAAAAAGGAAAAGTTGCAACAGACACCACAGAAATACCAAGCATCCTAAGAGACTACTACAAGCAACTCTATGCCAATAAAATGGACAACCTGGAAGACATGGACAAATTCTTAGAAAGGTATAACCTTCCAAGACTGAACCAGGAAGAAATAGAAAATATGAACAGACCAATCACAAGTAATGAAATTGAAAATGTGATTAAAAATCTTCCAACAAACAAAGTCCAGGACCAGATGGCTTCACAGGTGAATTCTATCAAACACCCATCCTTCTCAAACTCTTCCAAAAAACTGCAGAGGAAGGAACACTCCCAAACTCATTCTATGAGGCCACCATCACCCTGATACCAAAACCAGACAAAGATACTACAAAAAAGAAAATTACAGACCAATATCACTGATGAATATAGAGGCAAAAATCCTCAACAAAATACTAGCAAACAGAATCGAACAACACATTAAAAGGATCATACACCATGATGAACTGGGATTTATCCCAGGGAGGCAAGGATTTTTCAATATATGCAAATCAATCAATGTTATACACCATATTAACAAATTGAAGAATAAAAACCATATGATCATCTCAATAGATGCAGAAAAAGCTTTTGACAAAATTCAACACCCATTTATGATAAAAACTCTCCAGAAAGTGGGCATAGAGGGAATCTACTTCAACATAATAATGGCCATATATGACAAACCCACTGCAAACATCATTCTCAATGGTGAAAAACTGAAAGCATTTCCTCTAAGATCAGGAAAAAGACAAGGATGTCCACTCTTGACACTATTATTCAACATAGTTTTGGAAGTCCTAGCCACGGCAATCATAGAAGAAAAAGAAATAAAAGGAATACAAATTGGAAAAGAAGAAGTAAAACTGTCACTGTTTGCAGATGACATGATACTATATATAGAGAATCCTAAGGATGCCACCAGAAAACTACTAGAGCTAATCAATGAATTTGATAAAGTTGCAGGATACTAAATTAATGCACAGAAATCTCTTGCATTCCTGTACACTAATGATGAAAAATCTGAAAGAGACATTAAGGAAACACTCCCATTTACCATTGCAACAAAAAGAATAAAATATCTAGGAATAAACCTACCTAGGGAGACAAAAGACCTGTGTGCAGAAAACTATAAGACACTGATGAAAGAAATTAAAGATTTAATTAAAAATTAAAGATAATACCAACACATGGAGAGATATACCATGTTCTTGGATTGGAAGAATCAATATTGTGAAAATGACTATACTATCCAAAGCAATCTATAGATTCAATGCAATCCCTATCAAATTATCAATGGCATTTTTTATGGAACTAGAACAAAAAATTTTAAAATCTGTATGGAGACACAAAAGAATAGCCAAAGCAGTCTTGAGGGAAAAAAACGGAGCTGGAGGAATCACACTCTGACTTCAGACTATACTACAAAGCTACAGTAATCAAGACAATATGGTACTGACACAAAAACAGAAACATAGATCAATGGAACAAGATAGAAAGCCCAGAGCTAACCCATGCACCTATGATCAACTAATCTATGACAAAGGAGGAAGGATATACAATGGAGAAAAGACAGTCTCTTCAATAAGTGGTGCTGGGAAAACTGGACAGCTACATGTGAAAGAATGAAATTAGAACACTCCCTAACACCATACACAAAAATAAACTCAAAATGGATTCGAGACCTAAATGTAAGACTGGACACTATAAAACTCTTAGAGGAAAACATAGGAAGAACACTCTTTGACATAAATCACAGCAAGATCTTTTTTTGATCCACCTCCTAGAGTAATGGAAATCAAAACAAAAATAAACAAATGGGACCTAATGAAACTTCAAAGCTTTTGCACAGCAAAGGAAACCATAAACAAGATGAAAAGACAACCCTCAGAATGGGAGAAAATATTTGCAAACGAATAAACGGACAAAGGATTAATCTCCAAAATATATAAACAGCTCATGCAGCTCAATATTAAAGAAACAAACAACCCAATCCAAAAATGGGCATTAGACCTAAATAGACATTCCTCCAAAGAAGACATACAGATGGCCAAGAAGCACATGAAAAGCTGCTCAACATCACTAATTACTAGAGAAATGCAAATCAAAACTACAATGAAGTATCACCTCACACCAGTTAGAATGGGCATCATCAGAAAATCTACAAACAACAAATACTGGAGAGGATGTGGAGAAAAGGAACCCTATTGCACCGTTGGTGGGAATGTAAATTGATACAGCCACTATGGAGAACAGTATGGAGGTTCCTTAAAAAACTAAAAATAGAATTACCATATGATCCAGCAATCCCACTCCTGGGCATATACCCAGAGAAAACCATAATTCAAAAAGACACATGCACCCCAATGTTCATTGCAGCACTATTTACAATAGCCAGGTCATGGAAGCAACCTAAATGCCCATCGACAGATGAATGGATAAAGAAGTTGTGGTACATATATACAATGGAATATTACTCAGCCATAAAAAGGAACGAAACTGGGTCATTTGTTGAGACATGGATGGATCTAGAGACTGTCATACAGAGTGAAGTAAGTCAGAAACAGAAAAACAAATACCGTATATTAACACATGTATGTGGAACCTAGAAAAATGGTACAGATGAACTGGTTTGCAGGGCTGAAGACACAGCCCAAGATGTGAAGACACATCTTGAGACACAGATGTAGAGAACAAACTTATGGACACCAAAGGGGGAAAGCCACGGGGGCGGGGTGGGGTGAGGATGGTGGTGTGATGAATTGGGCGATTGGAATTGACATGTATACACTGATGTGTATAAAATTGAGGACTAATAAGAACCTGCTGTATAAAAAAAATTGTGAAAGATTCTTTAATGGTATGGGAAGATTATTATGATATAGTAAATGAAAAGGTTACAAAATGGTATGTACAGTTTAACTTCACTCTTATTAAGATAATACATATTACGTATTATATGCAAAAGAAATGACCCAAAAGTTAAAAATTATGTCTGAGTATTCAACATTATGGGTTGTTTACTTTGTGCTTCTCCTCCTCTCTTCTTCCCCATGATTTTCTATAACATCCTGTCTTATTTTTTACTAAGAAAAAGGAAGAATGATTTAAAAATTCATTAAGATGTTAAGATGTGGAGACACACACACACACACACACACACACACACACACACACACAGGAATACTACTCAGCCATAAAAAAGTATGGAATTTTGCCATTTGCAGCAATGCAGATGGCCTTGGAGGGTATTATGCTAAGTGAAATAAGTCAAAGACAAATACTGTATGATACCACTTATATGTGAAATCTAAAAAAATAGAACGAACTAGTGAATTTAACAAAAATGTAGACTCAAAAGTATAGAGAACTAGTGGTTACCAGTGGGGAAAGGGAAAGGGGGAGGGGAAATATAGGGGGAGGGGATTAAGAGGTACAAACTACTGTGTATGAAGTATGCTACAAGGATATATTGTACAACATGGGGAACATAGCCAATATTTTATAATAACTATAAGTGGAGTATAACCTTTAAAAATTGTGAATCACTATATTGCACACCTGTAACATACATAATATTGTATATCAACTATACTTCAGTTTTTTAAAAAGATGTTATTTTTGCCTGTTAGTAAAGGCAAAGATGATTTCAAATGCAATACACAGTATTGGTAAGAATTTGGGGTAAATGAGCATGCACAAAATGTATGCTGCTAATAGTATAAATTGTTACTAATGTCATTGGCACTGGCAACACAAATCAAAAGCCTTAAAAACAGAAGTATTTTCACTTCTAGGGGTTAAGGAAATCATTAGGGATGGATACAAAAAATGCATATATAAACTCAAATGTCCATTTTTAGGTTCCTGGTTAAATAAATTACACCTGTATGGGCAATATATGTATTAAAAATCACATTGCAAGATACTTACTGACATAGAGGCCAGTATATTAAAGGCAAAACAGCCAATATTGTCCCATATAGTACTGATTTAATATGAAAATCTATGTTTCCTAAGGCTAACGTAACAAATTACCACAAACTGGATGGCTTAAAACAGCTGAAATTTATTCTACCACATTTCAGGCCAGAAGTCCAAAATCAAGGTGTTGGCAAGGCTGGTTCCTTCTGGAGGCTGTGGAGGAGAATCTGTTCATGCTTCTCTCGTAGCTTCTGGTGGTTGCTGGTAATCCTTGGTGTTCCTTGGCTTGTAGCTGCACAGCACCAATCTCTGCTTATTGCCTCGTGGCCCTATCCCTTGTGTTTCTTATGTCCTCTCCTCTTCTTATAAGGACAACAGTCATTGGATTTAGGGCCCACCCTAACTAGTATGACTGCATCTTAACTAATTTTATCTGCCAAGATCCTATTTCCAATTAAGGCCACATTCTGAGATTCTGGGTTGACATGCATTTTTGTAGGACACTATTCAACCCACTACATGTATATAACATACATATAAAAAGATTGGATAGCTACATGAACAGTATTTCAGGGTGGGTTTATGGATGATTTAAATATTTTTTTGTTTTTCTGCATTTTAAAATAAATAGCTTACTGTACTGAAGTTGCATTTATGTAGAGATTAAGTTCTTAATTTATTGAATGAGGTGAACATTACTTGTAGTCAAAAATTACTCTCCCCCCAAACCACTTTTTTCCCTCCTACAGCTCAAAATATACAGAATACATCATTTTATACATAGTGTATCTTCTCTCAAAATCATCCAACACAGCCAATTCTTCCTCCAGCAGTGGAACATATTACTGATCCTCTGGGTGAGCACCAGATGAAGCTGTTGACTTAGTTTAGTATATTTTACAAAAAAGAAAGGTTTTCTAAAGCATGGCAGTATAGTTGAATGTGTTCAAGTTAAATGAGGGGTGATGAGACTCTACTGTTCTACTTTTGTAGTTTGAGGAAAAACAAATTTCTTTCATATTTATTAAAAAAACACTGCAAACAACAGTGATGAATTAGGAAAGTCTCTAAGACCAAGGGAAAAAATAATTACTGATCTTCAAAATGGACTTCTTTAAGAGGTTAGGTATATCTCTGGGTCTTTCGGGATTTTTAAAGGTCCAGGGGAAGAAAACTTCGGGAAATAGTAATATTGTGGATATAATTATAGCCAACTTCTGTCTCTTAAAAATTCTTCCACTTTCCTTTTAAAGATTTATGACTATGGTTTCCTTCATAACTGGAATAAGATAAATTATATATAAAAATAAAAAAACATTGTCATGTACAGAGGCTGACATCATGGGTAGTCAAAGAATATGTTTAATAAAAAATAATTAAACTTCCATTTGCTCTATAGAACATCATAGAAAGTAATTTAATAAATTACAAATGACTTTTTAAGACGTTTGCTCAACTACAGAAAGCAAATTCAGACTACACAAAACACAACTGGTAAATATTGCAATGTCCAAAAGAAAAATTGGACTAAGACTTGAATCATGAAACCTGAAACAAGGGCTATAAATACAAGGCAATAACAGCTATAATTCTTTTAGTAACTACCAACACATACTTGGATATCCTTTCAACTGCAACTTTAGTATTATGTAATTCTACTGATTTCTTTTCTTATAACCCTTAACTTTACACAACCATGTTTGCATGTTTTTTTAAGCTGATAGCTGGACAACTTTTCCCCAATCAGTACTAGATAGAAGTGTCTTGAAACCCAAGAGAATGTTTAAAGTTAATACTAGCCTTAATGCTTTGAAAACTGCAACTGCCTTATTACATAGAAAGAGAATCACTAAGATGTTAACCAAATTCATTTGATCATAATTAGGAAAATACTTTATCTCATAAATTTGATATAAATTAGATTTTAGTGACAAGATCTAGGGCTTTTTTCCCCTTTATTTTAAATTGGAGACAGAAAGGAATGAAGATCATGTGGGTGTAACTAGGGGGAGAGAAGGGAAATGTGGATGGTGCTGTAATACTTTACCGGCAAACTAAGTTAACTGTGTTTGAAAAACTTTGGCTATCTCATAGGTGTATTCTAGTTAAACAAAGGTGCAATACTGCAAAGGGAAGATACTAAATATGTAATATATCATTTTCATGATGAAGAATTACTACCCACTTCTCCTGGAAGGGCATTATAGTGACTATTGCTAAGACATTGCATAAAGGACTATCAATTCAAAGTACTATTTTGGGAAAATACAAAAATCAATACAATCCCAATGGAACTTATATAATTTTGTAAATACATATAACACTGTCTCTCTAATAAGGGGTTAGTTATTTTACATACAGAAACATAATTTACTGGTAAAGGTCTTGGAAAATCCAATATACTTGCTTAATTCATGACAAAGCAATAGAGTTCCATCAAAACATACTAAAAGTTATTTTTTCTCTGGGAGAGAAGTGGGGTACTTTTCCCCTCGCAAACTTTATCACTGACTTATTTTTAAGTACCAGAAAAACGCTAACACTTGTCTCTCCTTAGGATGTAAATGATATTTTATTTCCAATTCAGTTCTAATTGCTTTAAATGTATATGAAGGTGAACCTGGACCTCTACCTTGTCAGAATAATAGCAGCTTTAGCAGGAGAAATTGTATCACAAATCAAACAGACAAATTTTACATGGTAAAGGGTTCTAAGAAATTGATCAGAAGCCTTTGGCTTCATTTTTTGTGGTTCATAGGAGTAACGTATATTTTTTTGAGATTATTCAAAGTGCATTTTCAAAATGGGCAACTCAGTATATTTAATATAAACTGATAACCCAACACTGATTCTGGGCAACATTTAGTTTGCTTATACGTAGAAACTCAAAATGAATTGAGACTATCTGCATATTACTTTACCCTATTATCTGTTAATTCCGGAATATTTCCATGACGTAAAACACAAATAGAAATCTACACAAATAAAGCAAACAAACAATTTCTTTTACATGAAGTATGCTGTGTTGAAAGTTCTTTTCAGTGGCATTTCATGAGTTTGCCTTTTCTGAACCCTGGAAACAGACATTACTCATCTGAGACAATTATTTCTAATAGGAGGCCAAACTTTGAAGAGCTGAAACTAATATGTCTAGAGGGTGCCAAAGTTACATGACACAGGATTATTTCATGACTTTACTGATTTTAAGAGTTAAGCTCAGCAAAAAGCAAGTCATATTTCTTGCCAGATTAACATGATATATAGGATGTGTTTAAAAAACCCCTGAAAACAAGTATAGAATTAGAAACGAATGTAAACTTCCTAAACTAACTCAGCTGAGGTAACAGGTAGCCAGTTAAATTGGCTGATTGGGAAACTTATTTCTTCTTTAAAACACACTTGTACCTGAATTGGAAATATCAGCAGTGCATCACAACACTAGAGCATTTTCATGTAATTAAAGCAATGGATGGTGATGTAGATTCTACAGCTTTCATGACATTCATTAGCTGCCCAAATTATTGCTGAGTTTTGATCTGTAAATTATAGGTGTCAAGGAGGCTGTAAAACTATATTCAAATTAAATCAGTAATATGCATAAAGTATTCTGTGTTCACTGCAAATATATTAAATATACAACTCTTATTGAGCATAATTTTCATAAAATTAACCCCCAACAAAATTATAATGCCTTTTGTTGTAATTTTACACCTTTATGTATTTGATAGTACATACAAGTTCAGAAACTTATGAATCTTAAGAAATATTACATGCAAAACGTCTCTGAAAGCAGTTTGCACTTCTAAACAAATAACTGAAATGTTCAGTCAGTAAGTTATTGATGCACTCAACACTGGGGTATTTACAATTAATAATTAAAGAAAAGAAATCCAAAATCAGTTCATAATTTAAGTGCAGTCTGGGAATCAGTCTTCATTACTAGAATCTGAATCCTCAGATGACGATGGTGTACTATCAGATCCAGATGAAGCATCAGCTTTCTCTGAACCCTCATCTGTGCTGTTTTCATTGAGAGGACTCGGTTCAGTTCCCCCTTTGTCTTCCTGATCTCCAACTCTGGAATCTTCTTCCTTTACTTCTACAGACTTAGATGAGCCTAAGTCACTGTTTTTATTTTTTTGTACATCAAAAGTATTGGACTGGGACAAAGTTGGAATATGAAGATTAAGGCCTGGAGTGAGAAGCATCCCTGGATAAAGTATATTAGATAGTAATAGTGGGTTAAGAGCTAACGGGTTGGCAGCTGCAGCTGCACTTAATGCAGCAGTAGAGGATGTTGAAGGAGAACTTGACACAGAGCTTTCACCACCATTCTCTGAATTTTGGCTCTCTGTCCTTTCTTTTTTTCCTTCTAGCTCCGTAGAGTCATTTCCCTTTTTTTCTTCTGTTCCAGATTCTGTAGGCTTTGTCAGGAGTCCTCCCATGCCCAACAGATTTGGCAATCCAGTCATTCCTGACAGCAGCATGGGGAACATGGCAGCCACGTTTTTAGCTTCTCCTCCAGAAGAAAGGCCAGCAGGCATTCCCATCAGCCCTGCAGTTACTTGCAGTGACTGCAAGTTTTGTAGGTTTTGTTGTAAGGCCTGAAGAGTTGTGAGGTCCACACCTGGAAGTAATCCATTGGCTAATAAAGGATTGCCTGAAATACTGGTGGCAGTTGCAGCTGCTGCTGCCGCAGTGGCCTTTGCAATTCCACTTTTAGGCCGTCTCCCTCGCCTGCTTACTTCCTCTCTCACAACGGGACCAGTGAGAATACGTTCATACATACTTTCTGGAAGAAATCCCTAAAAAAAAAAATCCATCAATAATAACCATTTTCAAATAAAATCAATAGCTATTAGTTTGTGATACAAATAAGCTATTAAAAATAGGTAATCATTCATAAACTTATTCTGTATTGATATAACCAATTACGAGAGAGATAACCCAATTTCATCATAGTATAAGTAGTGGCTTGAAACAGCTCTTTTTCTCATTTTATCTTAAGAGGGCAGAAAGAGGTCTCTGGCCCTCTTTTACACTGTGAGGCATAAGTTAGTAGAATAGTTCTGGAAAACAGAAGGTCCGAAGAAATTTTTTCATGAGGGTTACTACTGCCATGCCCTTACATTTTTCACATCACCCATTGCTCTAGAAGACTAAAGGAGTGCCCCTCTTCTAATCTGGAAGAACAATAAGCAAAGGACAGAAGAAGTAAGTAAAGATTAAAATGAGATGCTTCATATGACTCTTTCCTGACTATCACTTTGGGAGTAAAGGAGACAGAGCCAAACCAAAAAAGATAATCGACAGGGGGGAAAAAATCACTTGGCTCAGAACAGCAGTAGCACCTGCAGACTGGGAAGCACCAAGTCCAGGGCAATGGAGGGCAACCTATGCTACTTTCTTGAAATTCTCCCATGATTTTCTCAGGCTCAAAACTCCTAGAAGTAAAAAACAAACAAATGAACGAAAATTCCTAAAAGTTTTAGGAGTTTAGAACCACTAGACCAGCACTGTCTAATAGAAATAATGTAAGCCACGTATGTAATTTAAAATTTTCTAGTAGCCACAATTAAAAAAAGGTAAAATACGTGACACAAATTTTAGCAATATAGTCTATTTAACATAACAAAAACACTGCCATTTCAATATGTCATCTATGAATATTATTGAGATATTTTATATTCATTTTTCCAAACTAAGCCTTCAAAATCCAGAAACAGTGCTTCACACTTACAACACCTCCTACTTCAGACTAGCCAAATTTCAAGTGCTCAATAGCCACATGTGCCCGGTGGCTACCATTTGTGACACTGTAGCTCTAGACAGTGGTTTAAAAGACTCTCATGGGACTATTTTAAAATTTTGTTTTGAACTGATCAACTTATTTGTTCTCTTTACAAAAGCATTAGGGTTCACTACAGAAAACACAACAACAAAAAAATATAAATAAAAATATCATCCATAGTTTCACTGTTCAGAGATAACCACTGCTAACATTTCAGGATGTGTGCTTCCATCTTCCCCTTGTGCATATAAACAGATTTTACAATTCTCTTCACCTCTTTTCTAAAATAAAAAAAAAAAAAAAATAGAATCATACTGAACATAGGTTTACTGCCTGTCTTTTTTATTTAGACACCTGTAGACATAATAGCTATTATTTATTCAGCACTTACCACATGGTTAGGCTTTGATACTCCAAGAGCTTAACTACTACCCCATTTAACAACACTGTGAACTTTTTCTCCCGCGTCATTAGATGTTCTTTTAAGATATAATTTTTAAAATAGTTGCAGTTTTTCAATAGACTGATGGACCATTGGTATATTCCCAATTTTTATTACTGTATTATGATGAATAACCTTACATATATATATCTTTCCCCATCTTTGTTTTCTTAATATGCCTTTTAATCAATCAATCAATTAATTAGGCCACGCTGTGCAGCACATGGGATCTTAATTTCCCAACCAGGGATTGAACACATGCCCCATGCAATGGAAGCACAGAGTTCTAACCACTGGACCGTCAGAGAATCCCGCCCGTGCCGCCCAGTATCTTTGACTATTCATTGTGGTATTGCTCAAATAGTATCTTAGAGATTAAAATAAACACAAATCAGCATATATTGATTCTGCATTCTAACTCAACAGCATCTGAGAAATCTGTAACATATTCTGCAAAACAAAAATTATGAACTAAAAAATACCTTCACATATTCTTGGAATATTTTGTTAATTTTTAAAAATAAATTTATTTTTGGCTGTGTTGGGTCTTCGTTGCTGCACATGGGCTTCTCACTGTCGTGGCTTCCCTTGTTGCAGAACATCGGCTCTAGGCGCGTGGGCCTCAGTAGTTGTGGCACATGGGCTTAGTTGCTCCATGGCATGTGGGATCTTCCTGGGCCAGGGATCGAACCTGTGTCCCTTGCATTGGCAGGCAGATTCCTAGCCACTGCGCCACCAGGGAAGCCCTATTTTGTTAATTCTTAACTTAAAATTTAATCTAAGTTATAATTAAATGGCATCTAATTTTAAAAATGATGTCTGAATTATTATTTATGAAATACTCACAGACTGCTTAACAACATCTCCCCATTCAGGAGCTACTCCATATTCTGTATTTTCTTTCAGGAACCGACATAAATCTTTCAGAGGGGGAGCAAAGGCACCTCCAACCTATAAATGAAAAACAGATCGTTAGACACTTAAAAGCACTATTAAATATGAAGACATTTCTTGCTTTTATTCTGTGCTGTACAGAGTTTATTTACTTATTTATTTATTTTTGCGGCACGCGGGCCTCTCCCTGTTGTGGCCTCTCCCGTTGCGGAGCACAGGCTCCGGACGCGCAGGCTCAGTGGCCATGGCTCACGGGCCCAGCCTCTCCGCGGCATGTGGGATCTTCCCGGTCTGGGGCACGAACCCGCGTCCCCTGCATCGGCAGGCGGACTCTCAACCACTGTGCCACCAGGGAAGCCCCAGAGTTTATTTTTTTAAAACACATGTATTCGTTGAACCACTTTTGACAATCT
Source organism: Grampus griseus (assembly GCF_964374135.1). Lineage (NCBI taxonomy): Eukaryota > Metazoa > Chordata > Mammalia > Artiodactyla > Delphinidae > Grampus > Grampus griseus. Next base: position 27,919,559 of record NC_139013.1, on the reverse strand, counting down.
TTATTACATTAAAAAGGACTACCACAATCCACAAGAACCATTAATATACTATATAAACATGTGCTAATGTAAATTTTAAATGTCTTTCTTTCTTTAAAATTAATTAATTAATTTTGGCTGCATTGGGTCTTTGTTGCTGCGGGCAGGCTTTCTCTAGTTGCGGCGAGCGGGGGCTACTCTTCGTTGCAGTGCGCAGGCTTCTTACTGTGGTGGCTTCTCTTGTTGCGGAGCACGGGCTCTAGGTGTGCGGGCTTCAGTAGTTGTGGCATGTGGGCTCAGTTGTTGTGGCTCGTGGGCTCTAGAGCGCAGGCTCAGTAGTTGTGGTACATAGGCTTAGTTGCTCCGCAGCATGTGGGATCTTCCTGGACCAGAGATCGAACCTGTGTCCCCTGCATTGGCAGGCGGATTCTTAACCACTGTGCCACCAGGGAAGTCCCTTAAATGTTTTTGAGTTACTGGAACAGTAAAATAAATAACTACCGTTTACTGTGAAATTACTATGTTGGGTAGGCAGTGTAGCCTAGTTAAGAGTATACCCTTCGGAGTCAGACTTACCACCTACATGAACTAGGGTATATCAGTAAATCTCTTTGAACCTCAGTTTTCTGATCTGCAAAATGGAGATAACAACACCTCCCTCATAGGGTTTTATGAAGATAATTCAAGTGCCTCAGCAAAGGTTCTGGCACATAATAAATATAAGCTATTATTATTATTATCATATTACCAACTATTGTGCTAAGGACTTTAGAGTACATAATTTATTTTAGTACTCGCTACATCCATTTGAGAAAGTATTATTTCTATTTTTCAAATGAAGGAACTAAGCCTCAGAGAAGTTATACAAGTTGCCTAAAGCTAGCTAGTAAGTGTTAGGATCAGCTTTCAAACTCAGGTCTCAAAAGCCCATGCACTTATCTATTATGTAAACTGATACCCTAAAAGTATAAAAATATACATATCCCTTTAAATGTTTAAATGATTTGAACCTACCAATTTAATGTTCCTTTGGAGTCTAAAGACACTTCTTGAATAATTCCTTTTTCCACACCTTTTTGAATGAATACATACTATATCTTGTTAGGATATAGACAGGGTTTAATATGGCTAGTTATAATACCTATAGGTATTCTTATCTAGTATTTCCTATAATCTTTACTTAGCCTCTCAAGTTTCTGTGGCCATCTCCTTTTTATTATGACCTTCATTAAGCTCCAGTTTAAACTGGAGGCCCTCTGTATGGTTTATGGGGATTCAGCAAGTGGATCTTTTCCTTAGTAACTGATCAATCCTCAAGTCTGCACTCTAAAAACTCAGAACAATAAAGAAATCTACAAACTAAAGGAAATGAACAGGACTTTTATCAGGTTACCAACAATGAAAAATAAAATTTAGGGTGTTTAATGTTAAACCTAACAAGTAAAAATTTAAAAAAATGGTTCCATTTCCTTAAAACTGGCTAAGATAAATTTATTCATATCTAGAAATGCTAATTTCATTATAAGATGAAGTGCAAAGATTTGTAACACAATCTATGCAAGCATAAAATTAAGTAAAATGCAACTAAAATGTCATCTTGTTCTTCCCCTAATACATCTATGACATCACTTTAAAGCACTAACAAAAGCTGAATAAGCTATCTCTACAAAATTGGGGAAAAATCAGTATTAATTTTAATGAGTTAGTGCATACGATAATATTAAGACAATTGTTATTTTAAAAGTAGTTTTCTTCCAATTTCAATATTTCTTCTGAGAAAGTCAAATGAGTTCATGTATTTTTTTTTTAATTTTTATTTTATTTATTTATTTTTGGCTGTGTTGGTTCTTCGTTTCTGTGCAAGGGCTTTCTCTAATTGCGGCAAGTGGGAGCCACTCCTTATCGCGGTGCGCGGGCCTCTCACTATCGCGGCCTCTCCCATTGCGGAGCACAGGCTCCAGACGCGCAGGCTCAGTAATTGTGACTCACGGGGCTAGTTGCTCCGCGGCATGTGGGATCTTCCCAGACCAGGGCTCAAACCTGTGTCCTCTGCATTGGCAGGCGGATTCTTAACCACCGCGCCACCAGGGAAGCCCGAGTTCATGTATTTTTATACTAGCAGTGAGGTCATTTAATAGAGAGCAAGACAGAACTAGGGAATTAATGTGACCTATGTAGGGTAATTTAATTTGTGAGTGAAGGAACTCAATGAGAAATTTGCTGTTTTTACGCTGAGGCCATTTCTTCTTTCTTACTTATTTTGTTGCTTGCTCATCAGAATAGAAAACAATAAAAATGTCAAAGCTATGAACTTACAAAAGGGTGCCACAAGTGTTCTATCATTTACTTTAGGAGGTAAAAGAGACATATACCAATCCAAACATAAAACAGACACAATTTGGGAAAACAAATGTCGAGCCACATTTGGTTCAGAAATAGACTTTGGAAAAACCTGACTGTTACCATTCATCAATCAATAAAGCAAGAAGGTAAACACAGGGATACTATTAGTGTATAAGGTACCTTTGTTTAAGACATTTTATTTCCATCTATCAGAAAATTATGTAATATGCCCATTTTGATAAAACGAGGCACTTAACAGCCAAATGATGGAAAATCACGTGATAAATATATAAATCTATAATGGCCATGATGAGAATAGTGTCCCCTTTTCAACAGAGTTTCTCGACTTTTGCACTACAGACATTTTGGACTGGTGTTGTAGGGTTTGGCCCCTGTGCTGCAGGAGGTGTAGCAGCATTCCGGGCCTCTATCCACTAGATGCCACTAGCATCCTTCCCCTGCTCACCACCTCCCCAACACCCACCTCCTTACTCCAAAGTTGTGACTACCGAAGATGTTTCCAGACGTTGCTAAACGTCCCCTGGAGGACAAAGTGCCCCCTTTTGAGAACCACTGACTTACATGTAGTGCTCTTGCTCAGGGCCACCGCTTAGGCACAGATAATGTAAACTAACTTGCTTATTTCATTCAACAGCTTAGACAAAGATGTGGGATTTGAAATTAGACTGCATAAAATTGTAGTCCATGTCTTTTCCCGCAAATCTTCTACATTTAACCCAACCAGGTCTGTTAGAAAATACTGCATAATGAAGTAGTGTTCTAGAGATCTCTTAAGCAGTGAATCAACATGAAAAATTAACAACAAATATATAAATACCTTTCTGGCATTTCTTCTGTTAATCAGCTGAACACGTTCTTCTCCAGTGAGACTATTCACATCTAGTTTATTGGGGTTTCTGCAACGATGCCTTTTTTGCTTGGGTCTCCCCTCATGGAGCTGCATTCTCTAAAATACATGGACAAAGGAATGGCTTGAAAATCTAACTGTGCAACTAGTACAAATAGGCTGATCCAAGAAATTTAGTCATATAAAATTGAAGATACGTTATAGATAAGATATATTAATACAGTTGACCCTTGAATAGCATGGGTCTGAAATGTGCAGGCTCACTCATATGTGGATTTTCTTCAATAAATACGTACTACAGGACTACACGATCCATGGCTGACTGCACCCAGGGATGCGGAACTGAGGACACGGAGGGCTAACTGTAAAGTCATACTCAAATTTTTGGCTGTGGGGGTGGCATGCATCAGTACTTCTGACAACCATACTGTCCAAGGGTCAACTGTTTATATTATATATTGAAGATTTATATTATATCATATATATTCTGTCACATATCTTCAATATATCATATTAAAGAATTTACCCCATAGCTATATGTTAAAAATATTTAAGGTTTAAATATTTTTATATTTATTAATAAAAATGCTGAATAAGACAATGTTACATGAACCTTTTCCTCAAATTATATATTTGAAAAATTATTCAAGGCAATTATTAATAATGATCAGTATTATCTTTCTGTATGAAAGTAGGCTCCTGAAATGAGGAGAACATTGCTAGCTCTTTCCTTAAATGCCCTCAAAGATCACTGTATTTCTAGAGTGTTATTTGAAGGAGTTATCAATAATGCTGGAAGAGCTTCCTCTTTACATTTTCTCCTGATGAATTTCACGTGAAACATCAGATTTTCTCAGTGCTCTGATAGCATTTATATGTGTACTAGTGGCTTTCATTTCTCTTCATCTCACTAATAAACTTTCTTATCTCTTTTCACATAATCCTCACAATACTCAAAGATGTTATTCTTTTCTAAAAAAATGTATTCATTTATTTTGGCTGCTCTGGGTCTTCATTGCGGCGTGCAGGCTCTAGAGTGTGCGGGTGGGCTGTACAGCACGCGGGCTCAGTAGCTGCGGTACGCAGGCTCTCTAGTTGCGGTATGTGGGATCTTAGTTCCCCGACCAGGGATCAAACGCGGGCCGCCCTGCGTTGGGAGCACAGAGTCTTCACCACTCGACCACCAGGGAAGTCCCCCAAAGATATTATTCTTATTTTACAAATGGGAATCAAGGCTCAGAGAAGATACCTTCCTCAAGGTCATGCAGCTAGCAGGTGGCAATAAAAACTCTATCAAACCATGCTGCTTACCTCTGTTAACAACTGTTAACAAAGTAAGGTTTGATGTCTGTAGTCATTTCTAAACAATTACAAATTCCAACAGACTAAAGCTCAAACTCTTCAGCATGGCATACCAGTCCCATCACAGCCTGGACTGAATTCATCTTTTCTATCCAATTACTATTACCCCACTCATTCCCTCACATACTCTGGAATATCAGACTAGTCACTGTTTTATGACTATATCCTTTTTAGACTCTCTTCATAATTGTTCTATAATGCCTAGAGTATCCTCCTCTTATCCTGCCTAGAATAAGTAGGCATTTGACCAGTATTAACCTGGTCAAATGCCTACTTATTCTTTTATCATCCACCAGTCATGTCAGCTCTATTTTCTATCTTTTCCCAGATACTCTGCTTGGGCAGAGTAATTATTCTTTTATCAGTTTCCATGGCAGTTTATACATACCACTGGTATAGTACATATACCACGTTATGATCATTTTGTTGTAGAGATACCACAGCAAAGTGTGAGATCCAATATACCATTAATGTAAAGTGCCCTTGGAAATCATACCAGTTGTTATCTTGTATTCTGTACTCCAACAAATGCTACTTATAACAATGTTTTAAAATCTTAATAATAAAGTTATATAAAAAATTAGGACAAAAGGTTTATTTGCAGGGAAAATGATGAACTCCTATAAGTTAAAAAAAAAAGTAATAAAGATTCCTTTGCAGTGGAAAGAGAAAGGTATGACAATCTTCAGAGACTAGAGTATAACTGCCATGAGGGCAAGAACTTTATATTGTTCACTGTTTTATCCTAAATCCCTTTAAATAGTAACTAGCACATAATAGTTGCTCAATAAAAATTTACTGACTGAATAAATGGTATTTTCTAACATGTTAATAAGTATAGGGTTAAACTAACAATTCTCATTATTTTTAGAATTGCAATACTCATTTTATGATTGCTCACCTTACTGACAACCCTTCCCCTCATAATTACAAGAGCTTTATTTGGTGCTTTTTTTTTTTAAATCAAAAGAATTAACAGAAAGTTTATTTGAGAATTTGTGGCATCTTTTGAAAAAATTAGGGATATGAAAGGCATTCAAAAGCTAAGACTGAGGCTCCCTATTTTAGACTACCAGGTTATCTCTTGAGGACGACAATAGCAATGTAAAATATTAAACTAAATATATATTACAGATACAAGTATATAAAAATATATATTACAGTCACATTCTAGGGACTGGAGCTTCTGTGGTTCTTTTGCATGAAAAAATAAGGTAATGAATTTTTTTGTTAATAAAATAACAATCACTTTACCTTTATATAGCACTTTTTAGTCTCCAAAAGACTTTCATTTTTAATTTTTTAAATCACTGACTCAGTAAGTATTTACAAGGAGCTAGATACCATCCCCTGTAGCAGGAATTACGTGCTAAGTCCTGGGGATACAAGGTGAATAGGACAACCCTTAAGAAGTTCATGGGGTAGGGGACGACTTCAATGGGTTATCCAATTAATCTTCATAATGGAAGCAGATAGAACAAACCCACTAACTTCATTGTATAGAGGATATGCCATTACTCTTTTACCTTCTAAAATATATAGAAACATCAAGGGAGACTGATACAAAATTTGGTACATCAGCATCTGACAGTAAAGCATTACAAACTTAAATAATAGATTTCTATGAGTAAGAAAGACATACGCCCATAAGGTAGTGAGTAGAAAGTATTTCAGAGGATAAGAAAAATGCATATTAATATATCTGTTCTCCTCTTTGACTAATATAAACCATGCATCTGACAAGAACCAGAAGGTGTATTCTTATGAGATCTTAAGTGTAGCAGTTTGAACAGTGGATTTAAGACTTATTAGCTGTGTGGCCTTGCACTATTTATTGGGTTGGTCAAAAGGTTCATTTGGTGTTTTCCATAAGATGGCTCTAGTAGCACTTAGTTGTCTTTAACTTCATTCGAAACAATTTCGTTAGACTGTATTGTGACAGCTGTCATATCAGCGTGCATTTAAAAAAAAAACTTATCAAAATTGGTGAATTTTTGCGTAGCCATTTTAATACTGAAGGTGGAAGAAAAAAAGCAACATTTTCGGCATATTAAGCTTTATTATTTCAAGAAAGGTAAAAACACAACCGAAACACAAAAACATATTTGTGCAGTATATGGAGAAAGGGCTGTGACTGATCGAACGTGTCAAAAGTGGTTTGCAAAGTTTCGTGCCGGAGATTTCTCGCTGGATGGTGCTCCATGGTCGGGTAGACCAGTTGAAATTGATAGTGATCAAATTGAGACATTAACTGAGAACAATCAACATTATACCACGCGGGAGACAGCGGACATACTCAAAATATCCAAATCAAGTGTTGAAAATCATTTACACCAGCTTGGTTACGTGAATCGCTTTGATGTTTGGGTTCCATGTAAGTTAAGCAGAAAAAACCCTTCTTGATCGTATTTCCGCATGTGATTCTCTACTTAAACGTAATGAAAACGTTCCGTTTTTAAAACAAATTGTGACAGGAGATGAAAAATGGATACTGTACAACAATGTGGAACAGAAGAGATCGTAGGGCAAGCGAAATGAACCACCACTAACCACACCAAAGGCTGGTCTTCATCCAAAGAAGGTGATGCTGTGTATATGGTGGGATTGGAAGGGAGTCCTCTATTATGAGCTCCTTCTGGAAAACCAAACGATTAATTCCAACAAGTACTGCTCCCAGTTAGACCAACTGAAAGCAGCACTCAATGAAAAGTGTTCGGAATTAGTCAACAGAAAGCACATAATCTTCCATCAGGATAACGCAAGACCGCATGTTTCTTTGATGACCAGGCAAAAACTGTTGCAGCTTGGCTGGGAAGTTCTGATTCATCCGCCATATTCACCAGACATTGCATCTTCAGATTGCCATTTATTTTGGTCTTTACAAAATTCTCTTAATGGAAAAAATTTCAATTCCTTGGAAGACTATAAAAGGCACCTGGAAGAGTTCTTTGCTCAACAAGATAAAAAGTTTTGGGAAGATGGAATTATGAAGTTGCCTGAAAAATGGCAGAAGGTAGTGGAACAAAATGGTGAATATGTTGTTAAATAAAGTTCTTGGTGAAAATGAAAAATGTGTCTTTTATTTTTACTTAAAAACCGAAGGCACTTTTTGGCCAACCCAATATTTAAAATTTCAGTATTTCCATTTCTTTATAAAGTTAATGATGCCATTCTGATAAAGTTAGGGGGTGTTAAATTAGGTAATCTATGCTAAGTATAAAGCCAAGCACACAGCTAAGTCTCAATAAATGTTTACTATTATTATTTTTATTATTTTAAAACAAACTATTTGTGGGAAAAGATTGCAAGTTTTGTAACTTTACAATATTCATTGGGTCTATGATAGTACTCTGTATATGAGAGGTGATTTTTATGACTTAAACACTTATTGAATGCAGAATGGAAAAATGGAAAATGATATTGTATTGTATCGAAAGATAGTCATTATTTTTTTCTGCTAATTTTCCTAAATCTTGGGCAGAACACATAAGTGGGTGAGAATTTATGCTTCATCATTATAGGTGTGACCAATCATAGAAGTAAAATATACCAAGTTTTATAAGGCATCACCTACAGGAATAAAAGCTCCTAAATCTTCCACATAACCTGGGTGCTCCTTAAGCCATTTTTCCAAATCCTTTCTCTTCGGTGCATCATCGCCTGCAAGTCTTGTCCCATCTTTAAGATTAATAACTGGAACGGGACTTTCTGTATCAGGAATTCCTTGAGGTTGAGTATAGGATAGTGCTGGATTTATCCCTGTAGAAATCTGTGAGGTGGTTAAGCCTAAAGTAACCTGTAGAAAAACATCAAATGACAATTTTATTTCCATGCTTTAGCATTCTGATTTTGGTCCAATGAAGCAATTCTTTTTGAAGAGGAAAAAAAAAGTTGTTTAAAGGTCAGCTAAATCTTTCAAATTTAAAATTTTCATGAATCTTAGCCAGTGCTGGATTCTACTGAGATACAATCTAAAGCTATATACTCCTAATTTTCTAGTTATCTTTATTATTCTACAAAACATTCACAAACAGCAATATGTATATTTACTAGAATTGAATTTTGGACTCAAGGATCAGTAGTTTTTAAGCATTACTTTACTTACATGATTAGGTGGTTTATTTCTGTTGAAAAAGAGGATGTCAACACCTTCTACATTCTTCCTCCTTCCCCGCCTTTTTTTGACTACAGGCTGGTTGTCTAATAAAACTCCATTGGCACCAAGGGTTGATTGAATGGGAGTACCTAACAAATTAAAAATGCAAGAGTGATAAAAATCTAGTTCTTAAATTAAACGTAATTACTTTTCTAAATACATAGACATTTTGCGGGGGTTGGGGAGGGATGGAGTGGGAGTTTGAGATTAGCAGATACAAACTATTATATAGAGAATGGATAAACAACAAGGTCCTACTGTATAGCACAGGGAACTATATTCAGTATGCTGTGATAAACCATAATGGAAAAGAATATGAAAAAGAATGTATATATATGTATAACTGAATCACTTTGTTGTATAGCAGAAATTAATATAACATTGTAAATTAACTATACTCCAATAAAATAGAATAAAATAAATAATTAATGCTTGTAATGATACTCATGATCAAAGAAAAAGTTTATTTAAAAAAATACATAGAAATTTAGTTCTTATTTTACAAGCAGTCAGACAAAATCAAGCAATTCTTGGATTAAAAATACCACCTCATTTCTCATTTAAAAACCAGGAGAATTGTAATCTAGGTCTCTTTCAAGTTTTGACTTGTCTCCTCAAATTTTTCCCCTGGATAGTCACACATCTTTTCTTTTGTCCCCTTTTCGAGGAAGAACCATGCCTTTCTCATGTACAAGACAAACCTTTCCCCCTTTTTTGAACCCATTAATCCCTACTTTTTCTAAAAGTTTGTTTTATCATTTATCTTTGTTTTTTTGTGCCAAAATATCTTACTCTACATTAGATTCTTATCAACTTAAAAACATGGCCCAACTCAAATAAAAAATAAACTTCTTTCGGCTTTTTCATAACTTTCAAAACTTTTGAAAAGTTGGTTGCTATTATGCTCCCCTTTCTCATGACAACCTCACTCCTCAATTCCCACAGTCCACTCCTGCCCCAGCCTATTTAAGGTATTTTCTTTAAGACCACCACTGTTTCTTGCCAAATTAAACTGACCCTTCTCACTCTTCATTTCAGTAGGCACTCACTAAAAAATGTTTGTAAGAGGTATGAATGAAACAGTACCACACATTCATTTTTTTCCTAATAAATAAATACACATTTATCAAACAGCTATGTACAAAGCACTATGATGATTCAAAGGTAAGACACAGTTCCTGTCCTTAAAGAGTACGTAATCTAGAACACTCTTATAAAAGAAAATATTAATAATGAGATGTTTGCTTAAAATGGTTCACAGTTTGTAGCGAGAAATGCATTTTCAATCATTCAAGGAGAATTTTTGACCAAGTCCTGTGTGTCCCTAAAAGACATTTCCCTTTGGTTGGCTGTGTAATCTTATGGAAATCACTCTCCTCACATCTCAGTTACAAAAAATACCTTAATTCATAATTAGTAAGGAATAACTAATTACAATGAGTAAAAATTATTTTTGCATATGAAAGCACTGAGGAATGTGACATAACATTATTAAAAAAGAACAGCTTTCATTATTTCATTAAAATCAGATTAACAAAATATTATGAATATTTGAAAATACTTTCACTATAGTACATTTTAACTGTAATAATAGAATAACTTTCCTAAAATATTACTTTTAAAAGTACTATTCTGTTTTATAAGAACTTCTCATGGCTTCCTATTCTAGTATGAATGAAATACCTTACATCAAGCCTCATTCCTGCCTGACCACCAACCCAATCCCCTCCCCAGCTCACTTTTTGATGCTGCCCATAATCTAGATTTACCTTTGCTAAGCAGTCTCTGACCTTATACAAATATCTCTCCAGTAAGAATTTAAACAGTAGCTAGGTCAGTCTTATCCTAAAACCATACAATTTTCCCAACATCAAGTCTCTGGTTCACGCTATTCCCTGACTCTCTCTCAATGTCATTTTCCAGAAAAACCATTATCTAATCTTCCTCTTATAAATTCTGTTCAATTCTGCCTCTTCCACAGGACTCTGCCTAAGTCTCTAGACAGCAGTGACTTCTCTCTTTTCCAATATTTATTAACTATAATGCTGTGTAGCAAGATATATTATCTTGTTTTTAACGTATTGTCTAATATTTTAACATGTGGGTCTAGTCTACCAAGCAACTGAAAGGCAGAGAGTGTCTTAAGTTTCTTTCACTTTCCCTTTACTGCTATCCCAGTGCTATATAAAAAGAAAAGTACTTAATACAATTATCTATGGAAAAACATTAGTATAACACACCAAATTATGTATTTATAAAGAAATCCTACTTGATCATTTGTAAACATACCCGATTTGGCAAATTATATACTCCCTTGACTTCTTTCATTTTTTAAATCAACAACAAACCCAGCTACCTTGACTTCTTTTTGAGAGTGATTTTAATAAACATTACTGATTTATTTTAACCTAGAATCCAAAATGGAAAATTTAACCTAGTCTACTCTATAAAGCCTGTGTTGTCTTTATCTTAGATTTGTAATTACAACAATATTAAAAATACCTTCTTTCTATTGAATGCCTACTAGGTGCCATATTCTGGACTAGGTTTTACAAATGTTTTCTTAAATTACCAAAAACAAAACAAACAAAACACAGAGGTACTAAGCCCATTTTATAAATGTGATCAGAAACATTATGTCTCAGGCCCAATGTCACAACAGTGTTAAATGACAGAATTCAAATCCAGGCTGTTTGGCTCTACCATCTTTTGTGTACTATTCCAGGTGATTTCTGGAATAGGCTCTTTAGTTTTGTCCTCTTATAATTTATGCTATTTTACTGTCCTTCATTAATTAATTTACATTATATGACGTATCTTCACTCAAAGCTTTTAGATAAAATTCGGGGGTGCCCATACAAACATAAAAAGGGCTTAATATGAAGAATTATAATACCAGTTGTTGAGCATCTAATTCTAAAACCTAATTTTAACATCTGTTTAGCATCTAATTATGTGCCAATTTCCATACTAGTCACTTTACATATATTATTTAATCCACCTAACAATGCTACCTCTCCGTTGACCCCAACTCCTCACTTCGCGAACAAGAAAAGGTTAAAAAATGTTAGCAGGTTTCCTAAGAGTCATGTAGGAAGACAGAGCTAGATTTCACATTTACAGGGACTTCTCTGGTGGTCCAGTGGTTAAGACTCGGATCTCCCAATGCAGGGGGCAAGGGATCAATCCCCCACTGGGGAACTAAGATCCCACATGCCACATGGCACGGCCAAAAACAAAAACAGATTTCACATTTGCAATTATCAAGATGGATGAGATACAATTCTAAGATAATTCTATCTAGTTTTAATGTTTTTGAGGCTTTTTAATATTTGGTATAGGTGCAAATTAGTGTTATAATTACTATTGATACTATTAAAACAGTATTATTTACCAAAGAATTACTTATAGGCAAAGACTGTAAAATCTTCAGCTGCAATAGCAGTAAAATGTTCAGATGATAGATGTATCAATCCCACTTTATAGAGTTACGGACTTATCAAGGTACAAGCAGTGGTATTATTAAACCCACTTAGGTTGGGCAAAAAAGCCCAGAGCTTATCTTCCCCATCTCTTCCCATTTTCTCACGAAAAAAAGAGCTCCTTGCCATTGTAAATCACAATTTGGGGGATTTATACTTCAGTAAGAGAACTGTGGCTCATTCATACGTGTCTGAAAGTCCAGTAATTGGAGACTTACACTGAATGGTTAATGAAACCATAAGAGACAAAAGTAAGTCTGATGACTCTAATTTATAATTTAATTATAATTTATAATTAGAAAGCGGTAAGAGCAGCAACTGGAAACAGCAATCAATTTAACACCTATAATAAAGCACTATTTTCCCAAACTTCAGCAATTCCACACATTGTACACAGGCACAGGAGTTCTGAAATGTTTACAAGTTATTGTATGGCAAACGAATTTAGTAGAATACTGAAATAGAGTCCTTAGCCATATGTATATGGAGGTATAAAGGAAATTCCAGTCACTTACCTGCTTTTAATTGAAAAGTTACATTTTTTACGATTAGTATGCTGTGGTCCATACATTTTAAGACTCAGCTGCTCTTAACTAGAATTATCAGTTCTTGACAGCATACTTTAAGAGGGACACAGAAAGAATTAAAGTACAACTAGATACATCAACAAAATAAAAAAACTGCTTATGGATGGATTCCTCAGTGCCTAGAGAGCACAGAACACAGGGCACCAGTTCAGTATTCAATAAATACTCGTTGATTCAAATAGTCAAAAGGTTAGTACAAAATATCGTCCCAAGGGGAGATATGATCATTGTTTTCTGAATGTTAAGATTATCATGCAGACATAGGACTAGGTTAATTCTCTGAGGCCTTTGAAGACAGAACTTCAGTCACTGAGAAGAACCAATTGCAGGCAAAGTTTGCTTCCAAATAAGAAGAAATTTTGTGATAATTAGAGCTTTCTAATAATAGGAGGGCTGTTTAAAGTAGTAACAATCTGGTTCTCGTAAGTATCCTATGAGTAAGTAAAAAAGGATTTGCAAATGATTTTGCATGCTGAGGCAATGATTACTAGCATATTCACCTGATATTGGCATGGATTTTGGAAAACTGGCGAGGCTGGTCTCTGACGCACCTTGAAGGTCCCGAAGTCGAGTGAGGTACTGCTGCTGCCCTAGAGCACCATCTTCACTGTCCAATGGCCTTCTCTGAGCAAGCCCTTGCTTCTGAAATGTCAACTTCAAACCACCTTCCTGTTAAACAAACACCATTAATAAGAAAGAAATGATTAAAAAAAAACTCGTAGTATATTGAGAGAAATCTTTTACTTAGAAAAAGTGAGGTTAAAAACCCTGAAAAGTTAATCATGTTCTCTTATTCATACATCAATTGGAGAAAAACATTTAATCAATTTCTATAATGAATATTAAAATTTCTATCTTAAATGAAAAACATCCAGGTATTACATATACTTTTCTGAGCAAAACAGAGCTTTTCATGTGACTAGCACATTGTAACCCTTTCAGCTTCTGACCTATGTCTCTGTGTACACTATTCACATGACATATTAGAAGATATTACCCATGTTTTAGACACTGAGTAATCAATTTAGCTTCAAAAATCATACTGAACAATAAAATGTTACTGATAACAGGGCATGCTAAATGTTTAAAACAGGAAGTGCACTGACATACCATGTGAATACTATATAAAAGAACCAAACAATAAGAAATTGTCAGACTGTTTAAGAAAGGATCTTGATCTGCAGAAGGACTATTTTCAGAAGTATAGGTAGAAAAACATATTTAATGATGATTCCTCTAGTAGAATATTCAAGTTTAATAACCTGGATATCTAAAAGAAAACAATCCAAATGCCAGAAAACAAGTATGTGAGGGAAGTAAGAGTAAGAGCAGGCAGCCATTTGCAGGAAAAGCATGCTGCACACCGCAATCGCAATCAGGTCCTAGGGCAATAAAAATAAACATACGTCTTTGATTTTCACTGTAAACTCCTTTTCTCGTACATGCTTCTTCACCTTTGACATCTGTGTTGACTGATCGTGTTCTTCTTTAACGCCAGCACCTGCAGGAGTGGGCACGCTGGGCTCACTATATTCTGTAGCTGCGCCAGAGCTGTCCAGCAGCTTTGTGGTATAGAAAGAAGCCACTGCATTGGCATCATAACTTCTTCTAGCTGAAGGCCACTTCCCTTTCAGGACTGTTTGACAAATACTGTCCAACCGGTTGATCATCACACGGTCCTGGAAAAGCATGAACATCAAAGGATAATTTTAATAACTGAGTCAGAACTTTGGGGATCACAGCCTTGATGGATTTAACCCTGGTACAACATATGTGTATTTGGTATGCATACATATTCTCACATACATTTACAATTCTATACAAATTCCCATTGGTGACATTAGAAAATATTATACTATAAAGATATTTTTCTGTTCTTTTGTTTTTATAAGAGTAACACAGGTTCCTTGTACAAAGTTCAAACAACTCAGAAGTATACATAAGAGTAAAGAGTTCTCTCCTCTCCCATTTATTTCCCAACCTCACTCCTAAAGGTAAGTACTCTTCTACTAGCCTAGTCACATACTGGAAGAAGAACTGTCTTAATCCAATCTGAACTTCCACCACTATATGTACATGTACTTAAATGAACCTTTTTTCTAGGTCACAACTGGCTTGGTAAATTTCTTCAAGAAGACCCACTTAAAAGCACTTAATTCATAAAGTAGCACCTGAATACTAACTTGTATGTGAACATAAGCATTCATTATCTTTTCTTCTAAATATTCTAGGGTTATATTGAGAAACACATACATTTAAGTAGACCTAATTTACTTGATAGTAATATTTGATACTTTTAATGCTAACACCAAAATGTCATTCTACATATAAGTGACTTTTTTTTACTACATAATATCTATCATTAAAGAAATATAGAAAAATACTCAAAAAATGACCTATTCCAGCAAGAAATTACTCATTTACCTTTGGCCAGTACGAAGCTGCCAGCATGTATCCACCTTGCAGGATGTAAGCAGACTCTGGGGTCCCGTTGTTCATCTGGAAACTATCCTGGGTCTCATCCTGGGTAGTGCTCAGTGATGCAACGCTTTCTTCATCATAGGCTTTCACGTGAGGGGTACCTTCTGCTAAGAATAATCATAACCAATTATAACTGTTTTAAAAAGACTGCATAACACAATTTTACATATACTTTTCAAATCCTATATAATTATTCAGATATATTTGAAAATGAAAAGTTAGAAGTAAAAAAAAATTCACCTAGAATACAATAAAGTACTCATTATTTTTAAAATTGAAATAAAAGCACAATAAGTGGCATAAAGGAGTTTGAGGAGAAAAAGGTTAACAAAACATCCCTTTCTGCATGAAAATTTGAACCATGGTTAACACTCTAGGTCTGTTTCCCTGGAAATACATAAACTCCTGATTGGTAAACTGTATCTGGACTGGGAGGACACAAATATTGCTGGGGAGGCTATCATTCTCTAAAGAGGGGACTCTCATAATTGGGCATGTCCCTTGTGGTAACCCTGAAAGTCATGCTTCTGGAGTTGTGACAGGAGATTCTCACTCTTGTGGGTATCACAGTGTCTCCTGTGTCCACTTGATGTTGACTCATTTCCTGAGCTGTTAGACCACTATAAGGACACCCGCAGAAGAGGACCACCTAACACTACCGACAGGCTGAAGTTCCTATGCTAGATCTTTCTAAGTAGGGCCAAGTAGGGCCTATGATACTCTTGTAAGTCGGACTGGTGGCTGTTATAAAATATTACCTTTATTTGTTCACTGATCAACTTGTTCCAGGCAAGATGTAATACTAAATTTAAGGCAATCACAAAGTAATAAAATTACTGTGCCAAGTCGCTAATCCGGTTTGACTAACCAATTTTGCAATGTGAATACTGAATACGGAGTAAGAACCAGGAATTTAGTTGCGTTTTCAGTAGTCCTTCTCTAAGAAAATCTGTACACATAAAATTTAAATATGCTTAAGTGATCCAAATCAATTCTTTTCATTTTCATGTGAAATGCTGTCTTAAAATAGAAAAAGCACTTTATGCATATACCTCGCTTTTGGACTTCCTCTTCTTCACTGTCACTTTCTTCTGATGAAGATGAGGAGGAGGATGAGGAAGAGGAGGACGAGGATGAGGATGAAGATGATGCTGAAGAACAAGAGGAGGAAGAAGAAGAGCTAGAGCCTGATCGAGAGTGGGAACAAGAAGAAGAGGAAGACGAAGAAGAAGATGATCTGGAAGAACAGGACGATCTCTCAGAATCAGAGTCAGAATCAGAACTAGACTCTGATCCTCTTTTGTGGACTCGCTGCTTCTTAGAAGCTGGGTTTGGAGTTAGAGGCTCTGTTCTGGCTGCAACCATGCGTCTGTCTGTTTCACCTTTTCCACCAGATTTCTGGTCTCCAGTAGCCTGTGGTAAAACACCATTCTTTGGACTTACAGGCTCAGACTTTATTAGTGTCCTGGTTTCCTCAGAAGTCATAGATTCTTCTTCAGAAAACTGAGGCTCCTCTTTAAGGTTTTCACTTTTAACTTTCACATCCTCTAGAATAATACCTTTAGGATCTAGGAGCCTAGGTAGAGAGGTAAGAGGAGAAGCAGAAAGTGCTACTTGATATTGCTGTAAAAGTGGGGTAGAAGTCCTTGAATGAGCCATCTTACTTTGACTGTAGTTCCTTTGAGCTGCCATAAATGAGAGTTCAGGATCACGAAGAATGTGATAGTCTGTTCGGCTCACCCCGTGTTTAGCAGCTCCAATGAGCAAGTCCCTATCATGAGGGCCACACTCCCACCAGACTGGTAAGTCTGGATTTGGATGGCAAAGCTTCAAGCGCTCAAACAACTGTGGATGTCGGAGGGCCTGTTCCCTTACTTTCCTTAGAAGTTCAATGCGATATAAAGTCCTAGAAGCACGTTCTTCTGTGATTGGCTGGATAAAAATATTTGGATCCACCAATTCTACATTGAAACAAGAACAAACATATTACACTCAAAGATACTTCATTATATTATAACAAATAAAGCAACTTCTAAAATGCACCTCTACTCAATATCATTGTATACTTTCCAGAATTTCTTTTTAACGTTTTTAAATGAGGAGAAATATAAATTTTAGAAAGAAGTACTAAAAATCATGTAACATATAACACTGGATCTACAGAAAGTTAAGTAAAATATTAAAGTTATTTTGGAGGTGTGTTAATGTAACTAGGAAGTTACTTTTAAGAAATTCCCTATGAGCTAATGTCATACTATTATGTGTTTTAAAGAGAAAAGCACTCAAATTCATTTATAAATACAAATTAAATCTGTTAAATTAACACCCCATAAGCAAACCTAAGTCCACATATCCTTAACTGCACCGAGGTAACTCAGGGCATTACAGTGAACTCACAGGGACAACAAAGGCTTTCTTAAAATTTGATGGAAACATGGGAATAATTGTCAAACAGTGTATGAACTACCAGCCTGAGATAGTTCAGTTTTAACATCAGACCATACTCTGTTCCTTTTGATGAGGTCTTATCTTTGTGAGCAGAGATACTGGCAGTTGAGAAGTACTCAAAAAGAGATAGAGGCTTGTTGAAATAATGTAGAGACCACCTGAAGGAGTTACTAATGGCCAAATGTGGAACAATTTGAACATCAAAATGAATTCTGATAGTACTGGATTATAACCTACAGAATAAAAAATAAATACCCACATGAAAAAATACTAATATGAATAAATAATTAAGTAGACTAGGGAGAAGGAACAGCTTTTCCTTGCAGGAGAACTGCATAGTAAAAACTGTTGCAGACAAGATCTACTGATGGTTACTGAAATCAATGGGTGAAAGTTTGAGTAGAACAGGATCTGTGTTGTCTCAAAGTATCTTCTTAAGATATCTGTTAACTACAGGGGAGAAGATAACCATTTTACACTGGAAAAATGCAGCATAAACTAGCTAATCCAAAGAATCAAGGGCAACATCATCAGTAATAAGACATAATGACATCATGAACCCCTTGACATTACATTCCAAGAAGGACACAACATCATTTCTGAGGTATTCTTGCAAAAAAAGGCATAACCTCAATCCAATTGTGTGAAAACACAAGACAAATCCAAATTGAGGGGTTTATGGCAAAACTGATCAAAGGTATCAAGGTCATTAAAGAAAACAACAACTACAACAACAACCCCAAAACTGAGGAACTGTTACAGACTGCAGGAGGCTAAGGAGAAAGAACACCAAATACAATGTGGGCTCCTGGAACAGAAAAGGACATCAGTAGAAAAACTAGTAAGATTTGAATAGGTATTTAGTATGGTATTGTACTGATTGGGCTAATAATTATACTATAACTATAGTCATGTAAGATTTTAACATTAGGGAAGAGTGAGGGATATATGGAAAATCCCTACATGGGCTTCAAAAACAATAAATTCACCCCAGAATAGTCCCTTAGCTGAGCATTAGCAGCTCTGATTGTTTTCGTTTCGTTTTGTTTTTTTGAAGGCCCTGGGTGTTTTTTTCCTACTAAAACTCTTTAAAATGTCTTTTGAGTGGAGGCCTCACTTCTTGCAAAATTACTTGTGTAAATAAGCCCTCTAAGCACAGTTCCTATAAGATGGACTAAAAACACACGTTAGTTCTGTTTACCAAAAGCTATCCTTTATCTTCCACCTCCCACAATCATAAATCTAAATCTAATAAAAACACTATTTTCTCAAAATTAAATGTGTACCTTTATTCTCTTTAGATCTCATTTCAATAGTAGAATTAAGGAGTAAAGGATCTTTGAGCAGAGTTTATTTACAATTCAGAAAAACTGGTGAAATGTTGAATTAGACAGTACTAAAATAAAATAGCTGGAAATTTCTGAATTTTACTAATTTTGCTTCTTTGATTGAAACGAGGAAAAAAAGAAATTTTATACATACCATCTTTGGAAGGAAGACGACAAACCCTCCGACACATAGACATGAATGCATACAAATATTTCTCCAAACTATCATCAGTTTTCTTATGTAGCCTAGCCATAGCTCTAAATTTTGTCCAATCAAATTGGCCTCTGTCAGGATCAAACACCACTCCAAATGTAGATACAACTCTATAAAAGTCAGCTTCTTCTCTTCTTGTCCATCTATTTTGAATAGATTAAAGAAAAAGTCACATTTCTCACAGAAGTAAATAAATATTAATGCAAAATACAATGACTATAATAAAAATTTAAAACCATTTCAAGTACCTAACACTTTAAAGGATTAAATCCAGGGCTATTTCCTTAGAAATAGATTTTAAAATGCCAGCTGACTCATCTATCCAACTGTGCTTCTTTTCCTTCAGACAATAATAGTTTTTTGCATACTTACTGTGCAAAAAAATATGCATGGGATACAAGATTGTATAGGATATGACGACCCTCCCTTTGGGAAAAAGATAAAACATTTCAAACATATTTACAGTATAAGGTAGCATTTTACAGTTGTATGTATTATAGAAACCATGAATTTTAGGACAGCACAGAAGATGGAAGGATCTGTTCAAACTTGAGTGATGAAGAAAGGCATCACAGAGTAAGTGGCATTTAAGATGGAACACGGTTAAGATTAAGGGAGGGAACTAGAAAGAGGGCACAGAATAAGCAAAGTAGGAAGTAATTTACATTTTAAGGGGATGATGACTATTCCAGATTGAAAAGGAGAAGGCTCATATTGGGGACAGAGGAAGATAGGCTTGGGGTCAGTTTATAAAACACTCTAAATGTCTGGCTAAAAATAGTCTCTATTCAGTTGCAAGTTCCTGAAGATACTGCAAGAGGGTAATATCCTCACACACCATAGATCTCCAAACACAGTAGAATCTTTTCCCTGGTTAACAATCACAAGTTTGTTGTGTAATGAGAAAAAGCATATGAGAAAGACCTTTGAAAAACATTAACAGGCCATTTTTATCATGATGATACATTAAGAAGGTTAATGATGATGTAAAAATAGTCATTCTGGGAAACCAACCAATCAAGTCATATGAACCTTGTACCTGAGTGATAAAGTAGGAATGGAAAAGAAAGGATAAATTCAAGGATTACATAGGACACAAAAAAATATGACACCTACCTTCAAAGAATTTACAAGTTAGAAAGGTAAGACATGGAAAGGAAAAGATGAATGCCATTACAGTATCTTTTATTATTTTGAAAATGACTAGTTTTATTTAGATAAGTGCTATATGAGTGCAGAAAGCAGGGAGAATACTGTGAGCTAGTCTGGTTGAGAAAAAAACTAATAGAGGAGATAGAACATGTGTTGAACTCTGAAGGAGTAGTAGGGCAAGGTATGGACTAAAAAGTAGGAAGAAGGGTGTTCTGGGTGATAGCAACAACTTAAGTAGAATACTGAGTCAAGACTCAGTGGGGCGTTCAGGCAGAGGGAATAGGAGAGAATAAAATTAGTAATGCATGCTGAGGCCTAAATTGAAGAGACTCGAATTAATTAAGAAGTTAGACTTTATCCCTATACTAAATAAAGAGCCATTGAATATCATGATAAAACTAGTACTTTAGGAAGATTATCCAGATCTGCCAGAGCAAGGGAAAATGTATGCAGTAGATTAAAGATGGTCACAGTCTTTGCCACAGTTCGCTTTGAGAGATGCAACCTATTTTCCTTTCCCTTAAATTCTGGTTGGCCCTGTGATTTTTTTTGACCAACAGTAGGTGGCAGAAGTGACACTCTGTAACTGCAGAGGCTGGGTCTTAAGAAATCTGCAGCTTCTGCCTTTGCCACTTGGAATGCTCCCTCTTAGAATCTGAGCTCCCAGCTGGCAGTCAACACCAACTGCCAACCATGTGAGTGAGGCCATTATGGACCTTCCAGCCCTCACCTCCCTCCAGCCAACACCATGGGAAGCAGAAGAACCATCTGGTCAACCCACAGAATAGTGACAAACAAAAAACTGATGTTGTTTTTACGTCACTACGTTTTGGGGTGGGTTGTTATGCAACGATAGATAACTGAAACAGTAAATTTACATAGGTAGGAGTATTTGAAGATTACGTCTAGGATAGCTAAAATCTTAAGTGTCAGACTAAATTCTGGTTACAATGAATGTGTTGCAAATGAAACAAAGGAACAATGATTTATCTTTCAGAAAAAAATTCAAAGATCCAGGTTTAATAAGGACGCCAGGTTATTGTTAAACTTTCTTATTCTTTTCCATATATTCTATCCTTTTTAAGAAGTTAAAGCTTTTGGGATGAGAGAAGTTTGCTTGTCTTCCTAACAAGCCTCTTGAAGAAGTTCTACTACTATTTGTTCCCCTTTGACATCAGTAGTTTTAAGGGTTCATCCTCTGTAAAAAGCATAGATGAACTTCTCTTCCATACATTCTTATATTTCATTAATGTCATCATGTAAAGTAAGATACAGTGGAATTTATTTCATATAATTTAAACATACGTTTCACTGATAATTTAATTCTTGAGTTTGCACCTTCATTTTTCCCCATACCTCACTGTTCATAAACATGACAAAAGAATGATTAAATATAAAGTATGGACTAATAACTATAAAATGCAATAATCTGTATTAGCTTAACCATATTTGTGTGTACATATATTTATATACATGTGTAGGTATGCATAAAGCATTTTGCTTTGACCAACTTCTCTACCTACATACGTTTTTCACAACGTGAGATAATCGTACCCTAACAGACTTCAGAATGAACACTATATTTAGATACTATATATTAAAAATTTAGTGCTATTGTCTTACCTCTGCTGTCTTTCTATCTTGGCTGCCATTTTAGGATTAAGAGTGGCTTCTTCATAAAGAGGCTGCATAACACTGGCAGGCACTGAGAAAGTAGGTTGTATCTGCTGGATTTGTCTGTTTTTATTAGTACGCTGATATGCAGTGATGAGACGCCTCAAACGTGTGGTTAAAGCTGACTGAGTAGGCCAATAAATTTTATCACCCTCCATCAGTTGACCATCTACATTTAAAGAAACTCATGTCAATTAAAAAAAAAAAACTAAAACCCAAAAACTAAACAGATACTGTCATGAAGTTCACAAAAGCAGCAAAATTTCCCTACTTAAAATTTTTTCTTCCAATCTGATTATATGAAAAACAAAAACAAAACAAACCTCTCAAAAAAGTTTTAACTATAGCTCTAAAAATTACAACAAACTTTAAGAGCAAGCTCAAAGAGTAGGTCACGGTGGAATAAAGAACTACAATGTTATATATTTAAAGAGAACTTCATCTGCACAGAAAATACAACTCTTGCATTTCCAGGTCTAATATATCTTACTGGAAGGCAAATACTCAATGCCTTAACTTAAATAAATTAAAAGTCCAACTGAAATCCATTGAGAAGTTGAACACTATAAACTCTTCAAATTAAAGCTTTCTGTATTAAGTTTATCTCAATTTAATTAGAATGAAACAGGTAAAAAGTCATCAGGGAAGAACATATATTTTAAAAAATTCAATATGACAATGTTATAACTTTTAAGTTTTCATTCACCTAATAAAAGTGCAAGATCTAACTCTCTATTTCTACAGTGTAATATAACCATATATACCATAATCAAGTGGTAATCATTCATGCGAAGGAAAAACTACTCCTTTATTCCTAGTTGAATTACAGGAAGGTGAGGCACTATTCCCCTTGGGTACCAGCTGGGAATCAATGTACTCTAGTGACAGTACGTTTCTATCTTGATATCAGAAGGAAGGAGAAGCAAGACCGTGTACAGAAAAGCCTGTAGAAACTGAGTGATAAAAGAATGTTTCTCAATGTGTGTATGAACAAATAAGAAACGGATTATTAAATTAACACTAATGGTGTGTTTAATGGTGAAATGTCACATACCAGTGTAATAATCAAGCCACAAAAGCATCAAAACTCCTATTCTATAAAAATTCAGTGAGTCACTGCGTAAAGATTTACAACTAAAAATATTGTTAAATTTCCAATCAACTATGTTCTATAATGATTGCAACTGTCTTCAATAAATTTCACATACATTTGAGACATACAGAAGTGTATTAGTTTACTGATCTCATGGTATCATGGGAATGTTAATTTACAATAATACTAAGTAAAGAAATAAATGCTATTTACCTCCATCTGCTATAACAAGATCTCCTGGTGAGGAAACATCATCCTTTTAAAAGAAAACAGAAATTTGTCACAGGGTAACTGGGTCAAGATATAATAAGAGAATCGATTTTCTTTATAATAGAATACTTTCTTTTGCAATAGAATTTTAAAAATTCAATTTATTTAAACTAAAAAAACCCAAACCAAAAACATTTCACCCATTTCCATCCTGCCTCTAACCTCAAGCCTCTGGCAACCACAATCTATTCTCTTTATCTATCAACTTAGTTAAAAAAAATTTCTTTTTAGATTCCACATATAAGAGACATCACACAATATTTGTGTTTTTCTGACTTATTTTACTTAGTACAATGCTCTCAAGGTCCATCCATGTTGTTGCAAATGGCAACATTTCATTCTTTTTAAAGACTGAATAATATTCCATTGTGTATATATACACACACACATATATATGAATATACGTGTATGTGTGTATATATATATATATATATCACAATCTCTCTATCCATTTGTCTATCGATGGACACCTAGGTTGTTTCCACATCTTGGCTACTGTAAATAAAACTTCAAACCACATGTGATCAGGCTGCATATATCTTTCAAATGAGTGTTTTCATTTTTGGGGGATAAATACCCATAAGTGTGATTGCTGGGTCATATGAAAGCTCTATTTTTAATTTTTTGAGGAACCTCCATACTGTTTTCCACAGTGGCTGCACCAATTTACATTCCCACCAACAATATACAAGGTTCACTTTTCTCCACATCCTAGCCAATACTTGTTATTTCTAGTCTTTTTGATAATAGTCATTCTAACCGGTGTGAGGTGATATCTCATTGTTTTTTTGACTGGCATTTCCCTGATGATTAATGATGTAGAGACTTTTCATGTACCTGTTGGCCATCTATATGTCTTCTTCTAAGAAATGTCTATTCACATCTTCTGCCTATATTTTAATCAGATCGTTTGGGTTTTTTTGCTATTGAGTTGTATGAGTTCTTTATATATTTTGGATATTAGCCCCTTATAAGATGTATGATTTGCAAATATTTTCTCATATTGAGTAGGTTGCCTTTTTCTTTTATTGATGATTTCCTTTGCTGTGCAGCTTTTTAGTTTGACGTAGTTGCACTTGTTTATTTTTGCTTTTGTTTTTGGTGTCAGATTCAAAAAACTCATCACCAAGACCTATGTCAAGGAGCTTACCAACTAAGTTTTTATTCCAATGACTACTAGTTTCTACTTTTGTTTTAGAAAGCCCTAAGTTAGAATTATCATCATTCCTTTGTAGGTGGGTCTTTTTCCTGTGGTTGTTTTAAAAAACATCTTCTCTTTGTTTGGTATATCTGTAATTGCACCAGGATGTTTCTTGAAGTGGATTTAGTTTCATTTATCCCTGCAAGATTCACTTTACTTCTTGAATCTGAGGATTCATGTATTTCATCAAGTCTGAAGAATTCTCAGCTGTTAACTCTTAAAATAGGGCTTCTCCCTTATGCTCTCTAGTCTGTCCCTCTGGAATGCCTATTAGACATACACCGGACATTATCATGCTATATATACTCTTCGTATCTAAAAAGATTTTTTATATACTCCATTGTACTGGTTTTCGGTTTGTTGCCTCTCAACTCTAAATTTACTGCCTCTCATACCTTTTGCCAGCTCTAAGAAAAAAAAAAAAAAAAACGGATCTAGGCTCTTTATTTTTTCTTAGCCAGCCAATGTGATATTAAGCTTTGTCAGTAGTGGGAGCTGGAGAAGAAAGGCATTTTACTTCCTGGTTGCTGTGAGCTCCTCCACTGCTCAGCTCCTACAGCACATGCAGCTTCCTCAGTGCCCAGCTCTTGCAGTTCATGCAGTTTCTTTAGCACCTCTTGCCTGGCAGCTTCTCCTGAGCAACCTCCCCCTGGGTGGTTTTGTAGTGGAATGCCTCCGGTGTGACACTTCCCCAAGAAAAGCTTGGCAACCCTAGAGGGTGGATTTCCAGCAAGTTGCTCAGGTGTGGCAGCACAACAACTTTTCTTCCATCTAGTGAGCTGTGGTCATACCCTCCCCAAAATGTCAGAACCTCAGCCCTGGTGGGCACAGGACCCTTCCTTGGCTGCTGTATCTCAGCCTTAGGAATAGTGGCTATTCCTATATTCTTTCAAGTTCTTGCCACTCAGTATTTCAACCCCCCTATTATAGTCAATAGCTCTTTACATTAAACTTTCCTGTTCAAATTACTATGTGGTTTTTCTCTCCTGATTGGCTCAAACTGATTCATCACGCTACATTATGGATAACTTCCTCTATTTTCTAAATAATTTCTTCTCTCGTGAGCTGTGTCTAATCTGTTTCTCCAGCAGGATGTTTAACTTATTTGTTGAGTTTTAAATTTCAACGACAGTATTTTCCACCTTTAAAGTTACATATAATTCTCTTTCATATGTCCATCGTCATTTAAAATCTTGTCTTTCTTTTTTTCCTAGTTCTTTCTTTAATGTCTTTAATCATTTAAAATTTTATTTATTTTCTATTTCAGGAGATATATTAACAGAAATTCTTAAAGATCTAATCTTGTTCTTTGTTATAGTGCTAACATTCACTCATGGTAAATTGCTCCTCATAAATTAAAAATTTTGGGATTTTGACCTCATTTTATGGAGGGCTTTATCTTCAAGACTCAAGTGTAATCTAGATTGAAGTCGTTTCTTCTAACTGTTCTTTTTACCAAGTACCTCAAGGGTATTACCAGCTTGGGATCTCTCTTTATATTACATTTTTGCCTTGAGAGTTCCTGGACCATGCAGATTAAGTAAAAGAAATCAAACCATAAACTCAAGCGAAGGCAGGCCTATGGCTATGAATTCTCAGGGGAAACAATTTTCTCCCTACCCAGAAACCATGCTGAGATAAATTTACTTGTTTCCCTGTGCTGTTTGGCAGAAGGTACTACCCTTTAAGGGTTCTGACTTTACTGGATTTCATTCTCACTGCTACACACTGGCCTAAGCCTCATCTTTCTTCCTCAATATCCAATTCCCTTGGCAACCAAGACCAACAAACCCTACCTGACAGCCATAGCACTGTCTAGTCTTTACTATATTCTCACAAATATTATAGAAATTCTTCTCCTCTTTTAACATCATTTTCCCAACCCAACAGATTATATTCTGTACTTTCAACCAACTCTTTTTCTTCCTTTTGACTTTCTATAAACAGAACACTTAGAACTATGCTTTAGCAGCTCAGAATTCCTCTGGGCTCCACCTCTACTTCAGATCGCTTTATCTGTTGCTGTGTACTTTTAGTATCTAGCTCTTATTCTGCTTTGAGATTTTGCCCCTGAACACTGTGTTTCTCTGGTTCCTAGCAGTGTAGCATGTTGGGAATCCCCATTTCATTCATATGTCCAAACCAGCCTCCAGCTTGTCTAGAAGACGAGATCAAGCAAATTCTGAATGGTTATTTGTGATGTCTGGCAACCTAAGTTAGTCACTAACTTAGCTAATGTTCTAAGAAATGATGCATAATGAAAATGTATGAAGGAAAAACATACAAAAGAAATAGCAAGCAAAAGAAAACATGGATAACTAGATTCGAGGATTTAAAATCATGATCCAAAGCATACCTCTATATCATCTTTAAAGATAGCTGGGGCAGGTTTGTATTCTGGATCTTCCACATCCCTGTTAAATACCAACAAATGCTATAATTATCGTACTGAACTTCAAATTTCTCGTGGTAGGACAAACAAATGGGGTATTGTTGGAAGGACTTCTTCGTATGTTTTAATGGTCCGACTGAAGTCTCTTCTTCAGCCAGAGGAGCCCAAGCCTAATAGCGTGAAGGTTATTTACATGGCAAGTCAGAAGAAAGCTAGTTCTAATTTACTCTTACTCCGAAGTTCACTTATAAATGTGGTATTAACCTTAACATAGTCTCTTACTTTTCTCTTTTGGTAAGAAAAGAAAGGTAATAAAAAAGGCCTCATAATAGGTATAATGAACATCATCATATTTCTCTTCAGTTGTAATATGCTTAGCTTTCTTCTTCCCTCCTAGGTCCCTAAAATTTTGGTCTTAATTTCCATTAAGAATGGAAAAACGAAGGACTCATCAAAAGAATGGGTGTGGGGAAGGTCCGGTCTCTTCCTTCATTGCACTCTGTTAGACAAGTGCTAACTTATTAGAGTATCATTAGCTCTTTTGAATTGTAAACTCCAATTCTCGTACTGCTACATTATTTAAAGAGAAACATCACCGACATAGAATATGCTGATGTTGATAGAGCTATATGGAGAATTCATGACTCTGAAATCCACGTACCCATCCATATAATCGTTCGCCCTCTGTTCTGCAGCAACTGCTTTCTCATCAGGTTTTCCCACTCTTTCCAAGAAGCATAATGCCGGGTCTGCTCGGATAGTGTTATATTTTTCATAACCTAGAGGGATGACCAATTATGAAAGTAAAAAGGATAAAAAGAAGAAAAAAATATAAATGTAAGCATTCCTCATATTTATGATGAGTGATATTTCTGGACTGAAGGGATCATATATTAAAATGACATAGGTTAAACATGTTTTCTAGAAATTATCACAAACATTACATGGTCTGGCAATATGTATATTTAAAAATCTAGATTAAATATATCAGTTAAAAGGAAAAGAGGAAAAACTGACCACACATAACATATTTCACATAAAAACTCTTCTTGAGAGGGGACGTTATGTGAGACTTACGTCCAAGAGAAGCAGTTCACATATGCCACCCATTCATGAGGAAATGTAGTGACTGACAAACATAGCTTGGGAGTGTATGCTTTATATGATGTATATAATAATATGGGTGTTACTGGAATAAAGCTGTAAGTGGAAATCAATAAATTGAGAAGTAGCTGAATTACACTATACGTAGATGAAGACTCTACCTATCTTACTTCTCACTTACCATGTTTAAAAACTCCAATAAGGAGTGACTTATCAGCATCAAAATCCCACCATTCAGCAGGAACTTCTGAGTGGTCTGGTTCTGGGACCCAAACATCAATGTCACTTAAAAAAAAATCATGATATGACTTTATGAGTTACTATAAACAAGTCTAAGAGGGGGCAAAATTTTACATAGCTTCTAAAAAGCATTGTGGTTTTTAAGAAAAAGAGGATACAATTTTATTTCATTTAAAAAAATTTTCCACAACTACCACATATTAAAATTATAAAACTGCACAATAACAACAAAGGTACCATAAAATGAATTGATATTCTTAAGTGCAACAGAAGAAATAAGTTTCAACAGGTTTACTTTATTCTTAAGGAATCATATTCTTTCCACTAATTTCCTTCAGATATAGACAAAAGGTTCTATCAGAAAGCAGAGTCTTATGTCAGCAAACAACTTGGCAAAAATCATCTGGGTCAAAAATTTCACTTTGTATATGAGGAGACTGAGGCCCTAAAAAAGCAAATGAATGGCTCTAGGCTGTAAAACAAGTTATGTCTCTTTTAGACCACTATTGCTAGGAAAGTCACACTGAAAAATTAAGCACTGCTTACCAGTAAAGGAAGCCTAGCAAAGAGTTAATAATGTTTGACAAGGATTAGCAAATAAGTATCATTAATTTTGATATAAATACACGTCATTCTTATATTGTATTCAACAGTCAAAGAGATTGGATAGGGTAAATTACCTCAGGGAATCAAATATTCTACTTGAGATTTTCCCTATGACATTAATGTATTATCAATTTCTAAAGAATCAGAGATATAATAAAAAACTTAACACAAATTATATTAAGTAGAATTTCATCTCTTCATCGTGGCACCATTAATTTTATAAATTAATTAAGAAAGGACTATAGGTATGAAGAAATGGAGCGTTTCTTATAACTAAGTTGTGTGGCAAAAGTTCATCTGTAAGTTGGTTGTCTTTGGGAATGCAAATAAATTTTCATACAGATATAAACTGATAAATGGTCAATATGTTCCTGGGCTAGTCCACAAGAACCCAACAGTTAACCACTAATATAGTTGAAATAAAAGATATTGACAATTAAAAAGTTTTAAGTTTTATAAGTAAATAAAACATAAAAAATGGATTAAAAAATTACTTTTTATTTTTCCTAAGTGCTTTGCCAGGAGACAAAAAGAAAATTTTCAATACTCTAAACGCACACCTCATTATACTTTATTTTGCTTAAAAACAGAAGTGTCACAATCACAATATTTCTTAGCTTAGTGCAGAAACAGAGAAAGAGGAAGAGAGATTTTCCGGTGATATGGCAAAAGCTGAAAAATAGATGAGGAAAAATACAGTTAAAGAAGATATTTATTTTTTATTGCATTCCTGGTCAGGATTAAACAAAGCAGAAGCACAGAATGACAAAAGAAAGAGGAAAGAACACCAGAGACAGGATGCCAAACAGGGAAAAATAAAGTGGGTCAGATACTGTACTTCCTCTTACCAATCATCAGGTAGCACTCTAAAGCTCAAAATATTGTGACTGTCATCTGAGGTGGAAGGTTTTTCCTGTTTTTAGAGAGTAAAAGGCACTAAATATATACCTCATGGGTTTTAAAAAATATATATTTATTTATTTTAACATCTTTATTGGAGTATCATTGCTTTACAATGCTGTGTTAGTTTCTCCTGTATAACAAAGTGAATCAGCTATACATATACACATATCCCTCCGTCTTGCGTCTCCCTCCCACCCTCCATTATCCCACCACTCTAGTTCGACACAAAGCACCGAGCTGATCTCCCTGTGCTATGTGGCTGCTTCCCACTAGCTATCTATTTTACATTTGGTAGTGTATATATGTCTATGCCACTCTCTCACTTCCTCCCAGCTTACCCTTCCCCCTCCCCGTGTTCTCAAGTCCATTCTCTACATCATCTGTGTCTTTATTCCTGTCCTGCCCCTAGGTTCTTCAGAACCATTGTTTTTTTTTTTTTTTTTTTTAGATTCCATATATATGTGTTAGCGTACAGTATTTGATTTTCTCTTTCGACTTACTTAACTCTGTATGACAGACTCTGGGTCCATCCATCTCACTACAAATAACTCAATTTCGTTTCTTTTTATGGCTGAGTAATATTCCATTGTATATACGTGCCACATCTTTCTCAATTCATCTGTCAATGGACACTTAGGGTGCTTCCATGTCCTGGCTATTGTAAATAGAGCTGTAATGAACATTGTGGTACATGACTCTTTTTGAATTACAGTTTTCTCTGGGTATACGCCCAGGAGTGGGATTGCTGAGTTGTATAGTAGTTCTATTGTAGTTTTTTAAGGAACCGCCATACTGTTCTCCATAGTGGCTGTATCAATTTACATTCCCACCAACAGTGCAAGAGGGTTCCCTTTTCTCCACACCCTCTCCAGCATTTATTGTTTGTAGATTTTTTGATGATGGCCATTCAGACTGGTGGGAGGTGATACCTCATTGTAGTTTTGATTTGCATTTCTCTAATGATTAATGATGTTGAGCATCCTTTCATGTGTTTGTTGGCAATCTGTATATCTTCTTTAGAGAAATGTCTACTTAGGTCTTCTGCTCATTTTTGGATTGGATTGTTTGTTTTTTTGATAGTGAGATGCATGAAATGCTTGTATATTTTGGAGATTAATCCTTTGTCAGTTGCTTTGTTTGCAAATATTTTCTCCCATTCTGAGGGTTTTCTTTTCATCTTGTTTATGGTTTCCTTTCCTGTGCAAAAGCTTTTAAGTTTCACTAGGTCCCATTTGTTTATTTTTGCTTTTATTTCCCTTTCTCTGGGACGTGGGTCAAAAAGGATCTTGCTGTGATTTACGTCATAGAGTGCTCTGCCTATGTTTTCCTCTAAGAGATTGATAGTGTCTGGCCTTACATTTAGGTCTTTAATCCATTTTGAGCTTACTTTTGTGTATGGTGTTAGGGAGTTCTTTTACATGTAGCTGTCCAGTTTTCCCACTACCATTTATTGAAGAGGCTATCTTCTCTTCATTGTATATTCTTGCCTCCTTTGTCAAAGATAAGGTGACCATATGTGCGTAGGTTTATCTCTGGGCTTTCTATCCTGTTCCATTGATCTGTATTTCTGTTTTTGTGCCAGCGCCATACTGTTTTGATTACTGTAGCTTTGTAGTATAGTCTGAAGTCAGGGAGCGTGATTCCTCCAGCTCCGTTTTTCTTTCTCAAGATTGCTTTGGCTATTCAGGTCTTTTGTGTTTCCATACAAATTGTGAAATTTTTTGTTCTAGTTCTGTGAAAAATGCCAGTGGTAGTTTGATAGGGATTGCACTGAATCTGTAGATTGCTTTGTATAGTAATTTTCATGATGTTGATTCTTCCAATCCAAGAACTTGGTATATCTCTTCATCTGTATGTATCATCTTTAATTTCTTTCATTGGTGTCTTATAGTTGTCCGCATACACGTCTTTTGTCTCCTTAGGTAGGTTTATTCCTAGGTATTTTCTTTTTGTTGCAATGGTAAATGGGAGTGTTTCCTTAATTTCTCTTTCAGAGTTTTCATCATTAGTGTGTAGGAATGCAAGAGATTTCTGTGAATTAATTTTGTATCCTACTACTTTACCAAATTCATTGATTAGCTCTAGTAGTTTTCTGGTAGCATCTTTAGGATTCTCTATGTATAGTTTCATATCATCTGCAAAGTGACAGTTTTACTTCTTTTCCAATTTGGATTCCTCTTATTTCTTTTTCTTCTCTGATTGCTGTGGCTAAAACTTCCAAAACTATGTTAAATAATAGTGGTGAGAGTGGGCAACCTTGTCTTGTTCCTAATCTTGGTGGAAATGGTTTCAGTTTTTCCCCATTCAGAACGATGTTGGTTGTGGGTTTGTCACATATGGCCTTTATTATGTTGAGGTTAAGTTCCCTCTATGCTTACTTTCTGGAGGCTTTTTATCATAAATGGGTGTTGAATTTTGTTGAAAGCTTTTTCTGAATCTATTGAGATGATTATATGGTTTTTCTCCTTCAATATTCAAAATGGTTTATCACATTGATTTGCGTATATTGAAGAATCCTTGCATTCCTCAGATAAACCCCACTTGATCAGGGTGTATGATCCTATTAATGTGCTACTGGATTCTGTCTGCTAGTATTGTTTTGAAATTTTGGCATCTATGTTCATCAGTGATATTGGCCTGTAGTTTACTTTCTTTGTGACATCTTTCTTTCTTTGTGATACCACCCTGTGGTATCAGGGTGATGGTGGCCTCATAGAATGAGTTTGGGAGTGTTCCTCCCTCTAATATATTTTTGAAGAGTTTAAGAAGGATAGGTGTTAGCTCTTCTCTAAATGTTTGATAGAATTCTCCTGTGAAGCCATCTGGTCCTGGGCTTTTGTTTGTTGGAAGATTTTTAATCACAGTTTCATTTTCAGTGTTTGTGACCGGTCTGTTTATATTTTCTATTTCTTCCTGGTTCAGTCCCAGAAGGTTGTGCTTTTCTAAGAATTTGTCCATTTCTTCCAGGTTATCCATTTTATTGGCATATAGTTGCTTGTAGCAATCTCTCATGATCCTTTATATTTCTGCAGTGTCAGTTGTTACGTCTCCGTTTTCACTTCTAATTCTATTGATTTGAGTCTTCTCCTTTTTTCTTGATGAATCTAATGGTTTATCAATTTTGTTTATCTTCACAAAGAAACAGCTTTTACTTTTATTAATCTTTGCTATTGTTTCCATCACTTCTTTTCCATTTATTTCTGATCTGATCTTTATGATTTCTTTCCTTCTGCAAACTTTGGGGGTTTTTTGGTTCTTCTTTCTCTAATTGCTTTAGGTGTAAGGTTTGGTTGTTCATTTGAGATGTTTCTTGTTTCTTGACATAGGACTGTATTTCTATAAATTTCCCATAGGTTTTGGGTCATCATGTTTCATTGTCATTTGTTTCTAGGTATTTTTTGATTTCCTCTTTGATTTCTTCAATGATCTCCTGGTTATTTAGTAGCATATAGTTTAGCCTCCATGTGTTTGTATTTTTTACAGATTTTTTTTCTGTAATCAAGTCTTACAGAGTTGTGGTTGGAAAAGACACTTGATATGATATCAATTTTCTTAAATTTACCAAGGCTTGATTTGTGACCCAAGATATGGTCTATCCTGGAGAAAGTTCCATGAGCACTTGAGAAGAAAGTGTATTCTGTTGTTTTTGCATGGAAGGTCCTATAAATATCAATTAAGTCCATCTTGTCTGATGTGTCATTTAAAGCTTATGTTTCCTTATTTATTTTCATTTTGGATGATCTGTCCATTGGTAAAAGTGGGCTGTTAAAGTCCCCTACTACGAATGTGTTACTGTCGATTTCCCCTTTTATGGCGGTTAGCATTTGCCTTGTGTATTGAGGTGCTTCTATGTTGGGTGTATAAATATTTACAACTGTTATATCTTCTTCTTGGATCGATCCCTTGATCATTATGTAGTGTCCTTGTTTGTCTCTTGTAATAGTCTTTATTTTAAAGTCTACTTTGTCTGATATGAGAATTGCTACTCCAGCTTTCTTCTGATTTCCATTTGCATGGAATATCTTTTTCCATCCCCTCACTTTCAGTCTGTATGTGTCCCTAGGTCTGAAGTGGGTCTCCTGTAGATAGCATATATACAGGTCTTGTGTTTGTATTCATTCAGCCAGTCTATGTCTTTTGGTTGGAACATTTAATCCATTTACATTTAAGGAAATTATCGATATATATGATCCTATTACCATTTTCTTAATTGTTTGGGTTCGTTATTGTAGGTCTTTTCCTTCTCTTATGTTTCCTGCCTAGAGAAGTTCCTTTAGCATTTGTTGTAAAGCTCGTTTCATGGTGCTGAATTCTCTTACCTTTTGCTTGTCTGTAAAGCTTTTAATTTCTGTCAAATCTGAATGAGATCCTTGCTGGGTAGAGTAATTTTGGTTGTAGGTTTTTCCCTTTCATCACTTTAAATATGTCCTGCCACTCCCTTCTGGCTTGCAGAGTTTCTGCTGAAAGATCAGCTGTTAACCTTATGGGGATTCCCTTGTATGTTATTGTTGCTTTTCACTTGCTGTTTTTAATATGTTTTCTTTGTATTTAGTTTTTGATAGTTTGATTAATATGTGTCTTGGTGGATTTCTCCTTGTCTTTATCCTGTATGGGACTCTGTGCTTCCTGGACCTGTTTGACTATATCCTTTCCCATATTAGGGAAGCTTTCAAGTATAATCTCTTCAAATATTTTCTCAGTCCCTTTCTTTTTCTCTTCTTCTTCTGGGACTCCTATAGTTCGAAGGCTGGAACATTTAATGTGGTCCCAGAGGTCTCTGAGACTGTCCTCAATTCTTTTCATTCTTTATTCTTTATTCTGCTCTGTGGTAGTTATTTCCAGTATTTTATCTTCCAGGTCACTTATCCATTCTTTTGCCTCATTTTTTCTGCTACTGATTCCTTCTAGAGAATTTTAAATTTCATTTATTGTGTCGTTCATCATTGTTTGTTTGCTCCTTAGGTCCTTGTTAAACGTTTCTTGTATTTTCTCCATTCTATTTCTAAGACTTTGGATCATCTTTACTATCATTACTCTGAATTCTTTTCCAGGTAGACTGCCTATTTCCTCCTCATTTATTTGGTCTGGTGGGTTTTTACTTTGCTCCATCATCTGCTGTTTATTTCTCTGTCTTGTCATGTTGCTTAACTTACTGCATTTGGGGTCTCCTTTTCACAGGCTGCAGGTTCGTAGTTCCCGTTGTTTTTGGTGTCTGCCCCCAGTGGGTAAGGTTGGTTCAGTGGATTGTGTAGGCTTCCCGGTGGAGGGGACTGGTGCTTGTGTTCTGGTGGCTGAGGGTGGATCTTGTCTTTCTGGTGGGCAGGACCATGCCTGGTGGTGTGTTTTGGGGTGTCTGTGAACTTATTATGATTTTAGGCAGCCTCTCTGCTAATGGCTGGAGTTGTTTTCCTGTCTTGCTAGTTGTTTGGCATGCGCTGTGCAGCACTTTACCTTGCTGGTCGTTGAGTGGAGCTGGGTGTTAGCGTTGAGATGTAAATCTCTGGGAGAGCTTTCGCCGTTCGATATTATGTGGGGCCGGGAGGTGTCTGGTGGACCAATGTCGTGAACTCGGCTCTCCCACATACAAGTCTTAGGCCTGACACCCAGCCGGAGCACCAACACCCTGACAGCCGGCTGGAGCACCAAGACCCTGTCAGCCACATGGCTCTTACATGAGTACTTGGCACACAGAAAGCACTTGATAACTGTGAACTAATATTGCTATAACTGTAATTACAGGCACAAGCTGGGGGAGCGATTCATCTTCCTGCTAGTGTTAGATGGTCTCCTGCAGAGGTGGGGGCTGGCTGTGGCTCATCATGGGGACAAAGACACTGGCAGCAGAAGTTCTGGGAAGTACTCATTGGTGTGAGCTCTCCCAGAGTCTGCCGTTAGTCCCACCAAAGAGCTACCTCACGGTTTAAATGTGCCATATGCATGTTAAGTGTTAAGTGTTCCTTAACTGCTAGGGAAAGGAATACAATAAGGTGCATGTACTCCTATTGTTGATTTCTGCTTTGAGAGATTCAGTTCATGTGCTATCTCTTGCATAAAGCCTCTAACTTCCCCAGGCTAGATCATCCATTCAAAATAGATTTTTTAATCTATTTTGATTTAAATATTCATTTTGATTTAAATATTCACAGTATTCACAATGTGCCAACAATGGCAATAGTAAGACAGACATATCCTTGCCCTTTTGAAGAGGTATCTGCAAAACCTCTTCAATGCCTGTGATGAGTGCTGTGACAGGGCACTCTGGGTATGTGCTTTACCCAGACATGAGAGGACAGGGAGGCTGAGTTGATGCTGGCTGAGCAGTAAGAGAGGGAAAATGAAAGAAAATGGGAAAGAGAATGTTCCTGCAAGAATGCAAAGGCCTGGAGGCATTAGTAACCATGGCATATTTGATAAATGCAGATCTAAAGTTCAGAAAAGAGATGTGGGCTAGAATTAGGTTCGGAAGTCATCAGTATGGAAATATAAATTGATGCTGCAGAAAAGATGTGAAAACCCAAGAGTAAGTGATGAGAGGGCCTATGTGAACACATTTAAGGGACAGGTGGAAGAGAAGACTGAAAATGAAAAGTGGCAAGCAGAAAGCTAAAAAGAAAGTCTACAGGAGAATGGCATCACAGACACATTCTAATAATATGGAAGTGATCAATAAAGGTAAATAAGATAAACACTATGATATATCCATCAAATTTAGCAGTGAGAATGTGGGTGAAGAACTTCTTAAAGTGGTGATGGAGTGAGGGGGTAGAAGCTGAATTGTAGTGGAATGTACAGTGAATGCGAGAAAAGAAAAAGAGGACAGCACATACAGATACTTCTTTAAAAAAAGTTTGGCTGTGAGACCAAGGAGAGTAATAATATGGTAGTCTGAGGAGAACTGGGTGCAAAAGTGGTGTGTGTGTCTGTGTGTGTGTGTGTGTGCATGTGTATGTGTGTTGAGAGAGATGTAAATATCTTAAAATCCAAATGAGAAGCCAGAGAGGGTAAGAATAATGAAAGAGGATAATTCATAGATCACAGTACAGTTCCTGGGAAATCACAAGGGGATTGAATGCAGTCAGACCAAGGAAAAAGAGGAGCCAATTAGTCAACAAGTATTTACTGGGTGTTACTATTTCCCAGATTCTAGGGGCTGGGAACACAATGATCAATAAGACAGATAGCATACTTCACCTTCAACCAGCTTAAATTGTAATGATAGGGGAAATACAATTTAAAAAATAAATATAATTTTTAATACTAGTAGGCAACATGAATGAGATAAAATAAGGTTAAGTAATAGTGGGTGACTGGTGGGCTGCTTTAGCTAGCGTGGGCAGGGAAGGCCTATCTGAAGAGGTGAAACTTAAGCTGAGACCTGCATGACATGAAGGGGCAGTTCTGTGGAAGATTAAGGGAAAGAATATTTGTAGTA
The DNA here is from genome assembly GCF_964374135.1 of Grampus griseus. Classification (NCBI taxonomy): domain Eukaryota; kingdom Metazoa; phylum Chordata; class Mammalia; order Artiodactyla; family Delphinidae; genus Grampus; species Grampus griseus. Next base: position 27,882,244 of record NC_139013.1, on the reverse strand, counting down.
GGGGGAACAGCACAGAATGAGCCTGACATGTTGGAGGAACATCGTGGATGAGGGACAGAATGGAGGAAGAGATCCCAGAGTTATGTAGGGCACTGTAGGATTGGGCTTTATTCTAAGAGAAATGAGAAGCAACTGGAAGGTTTTAAGAAGTGCCTTGGCCTGATTTTTGCTTTAGAAAGATCACTCTGGCTGCTGTCTGAAGGTCCGACTGTAGAGAGGCAAAATAAGAGGCAAAGATGGGAAATCCCTGGTGGTCCAGTAGTGGTTAGGACTCTGTTCTTCCACTGCAGGGGGCCTGGGTTTGATCCCTTGTCCGGGAACTAAGATCTTGTATGCTGCGTAGTGCAGCCAAAAAAATACCCAACAACTCTTGAAAAAGAAGAGGCAAAGAGACTCACTTAGGAGGCCACTGAAAAAGTCTAAACACGAGATAATGGTGGCTTGGACCAGGGAGTTAGCAGAGGAGAGTGAAAAGTGCTCAGGTTTGGCATATACTTTGTCAAGCTAACAAGTCTTCCTGTAGGGTTTGAGGGGAAGAGAAGAATCAAGAATGATACCAGAGCAACTGGGTGGTACATTTAGTAGGATGGAGAAGGCTTGTATGTGCGAAGGTGGGGAGGAAGGAATAGGAGACAGATTTGGGAGATACACGGGAAGTTTGAGCTGTTAATTAGATTTTTCAAGTGGAAATGTTTAGAAGCAGCTAACTCAGAGCTTAGAGCTGAGGGGAAACGTCTGGGATGAATATGTAAATCTGACTGTCACCTGTGTAAAGATCATATTTAATATGATGAGGTTGCATGAGTTTACTGAAAGGGAAAGTACAGATAAAAAAGAAAGCTGAGGACACACGTCTTGGTCAATCCAACATCTAGAGATCTATTAGAGGAATAAGAGCTAGCAAAGGAAAATGCAAAGGAAAGACCAATATGGAAAAAAGGACAACCAGGTGGTAGCAGCAAGGATGTGTACTGAAGACATCACTTCAAGAAGGGAGAAGTAGAATAAGTTGAGAGAGTGATCTCATGGTAGGTTATTAGTGGCCTGATTAAAAATCATTTCAGCGGGAGAGTGGAGATGAAAGATTAATTGGAATAGATTGAAGAGAAGATGCAAGGTAAAGAAGTAGAGACTGTCAACACAGACAACTCTTTATTTTCATGAAGGGGAGTGGAGAAATGGAGTAGTACGATGTATGTATGATACATGATATTAAGGAATGTGTATACGCCAAGAGAATGATTCAGAAGGTGATTACAGGCGTAAAGTCCTTAAAAGGTAAGAAACAAGTTCCAAGCATAAGGGTTGCTCTTAGGAGGAGGAGGATTTCTACTTCATCCCAAGGGAAGGAATAAATAGGGGGACACATACGACAAGTAGAACTGAAGGTAGCTCTTGTCTGATTGTTTCTGTTTTCTCTGTGAAATATATAGCAAAGTCATTACTGGAGGGTGATGCTGGTGGGACAGGAAGATGGCTTGAGGAGAGAGGTGTGGAATGGTCCTCTTGAAGAGTAGGTAAGTGAACTTCCTAGTCATGGTGGTTAAACAGCTTACTTGTGTTTAATTTTGCTTGAGATCAATGCTCATCAATTTGAAGTTAGTCATTCGGCAGGGTTTGTGTGATTTTCTCCAGCCATGTTCAACTGCTTAGGTATAGGCAAGGGGTAAAACGATTTTTTGGTTTAACATGAGTTGGGGTTGTGCCACGAATGTAGAACAGAGGGGAAATCAGGCAAAGAATCTCAGTTAGTGAGTACACTGCTGGACTACAGAATGCAGGTATATAATGAGGAGAGAGGGGCATGAAGGTGGAGATGGATAAGATGGGGGACATCGTGATGAAATTAGAGAATGAGAGTGAAAAGTACCCAAGTTAAGTGAGTCTGAAGGAAATAAGTGACAGCTGAAATGCAGATTGAAGAGGTAATGCTGTTACTGGTGATAGTAAGATTAAGTATATGATTGTGTGCGTGTGTGGCTGTGGTGGAGAGGAAAGAAGACGATTGTAGATAAAGGTCAAGGAACTGAGAGACTAAGGTGCTGGATGGATCATATGAGGATGTAAAAGTCACTGCAGTAAGAGGGTGGAAGGTTAAGTTTTAGATTTGGTAGCAGGAAGCTATTACTAATGCTAATGTTATTATTCTTATGATAACTTTCAGCGACAGAGCCAACGATGAGATTAATAGACGAAAGGCAACAAAATGGCAAGGGTCACTCTAAGTTTGGTAGATTTTTCTTCCTGTGAATTTCACTGAACAAGCATTCACTTAATATACAATTTTCTGGTCATTTAACTTTTGCCTCATTACGTTGCTGAAGAATAAACATGCTATTTAATTTACCTTGCATCAACTCCATCAAACACTTTCTGGCACTCATTTCCAATGACTTCTTGCTTTAGATAATACAGCATTCTTACACGAAGCAAAACTCTAAAAATGAGGGGGAAAAAAAAATCAAAAGACACAAAGACGTTAATCATTAAAGAAAATTCATCCATGGGGTTAAAATTAGAAAAGAATTTGTATACAAAATTTTTATAATGAAATAATAATAATTACTTCTGATTAAATAAACCTCATTACTATCATATATATAAAATAGGTTTCTTCAAAATCTTTACAATCATCATTATTTAATATCCAAGTAAGATATAATGAGATCACTTGGAGGCCAGTTTTTTTTCTCTCTCTGCTGATGAAAAGTGACACAAGAGGTACCATGATTTGCTGAAGGATACCCTGGTAAGAATAAGATTAGGATTGGTCCTAGACCACACTGTCTCTGTACTCAGAATCAGCATGCTTTAAGATTGTTAATAAATTCAGAAGTAAACTTGCAATGGGTTGTGTTAAAAATACCCTACTACCTACTTATTACAGTGGTGTTTTATATGTTTTTTGTAGCCTTCATCTTGAAGTAGCTGCTCAGGATTGTATTTTCGAAGCCATTCTGCTTTTTGTATATCAAATGAGCTTGTCTGAGTCTTTACTTTCTTCCCTTTTCGACCTCTGGGTACAGGGGCTGACAGACCTGTTAAAATGAGAAGGACAAATGAAATCAGGGATAATTTGTATAAAGACGGTCAATTTAAAACATTTTTTCAATGGAAGAAATTTCTGGAGACTTTCAGAGGTCTGTGTAGGTTATACAGAGATCTTTGAAAAATTAATGGTAAAAATATAAACTCAATCACAAGATAAGTCCACGATACCACACACATATTAACACAATTTCTGCCAACCACCGAATTTCATATCCCCAATTAATCATTCTGATTACCTCTATGTTGCAAAACATTTTTTTTCCAAATGTAAAAACTGAAAGACCAAACCTTTCCCTCTGCTTTACTTTTTGCTTCCTTAGTTACAAAAATACAAGTTGTGGCCTCTTGATTTTCAAAACTGATTGTTACTAATAACATGGATTAGGTTTTGTGGGGTTCCTGTTTAAGAGAGCTAAATTCATTTGATTTCACTCTTAATCTTAACATATTCCATATTTGGTCAGTTTTTTTAAAACATTTATTTATTTATTTATTTATTTTTGGCTGTGGTGGGTCTTTGTTTCTGTGCGAGGGCTTTCTCTAGTTGTGGCAAGCGGGGGCCACTCTTCTTCACGGTGCGCGGGCCACTCTTCACCACGGTGCACGGGCCTCTCACTGTCGTGGCCTCTCTTGTTGCGGAGCACAGGCTCCAGACGCGCAGGCTCAGTAGTTGTGGCTCATGGGCCCAGTTGCTCCACGGCATGTGGGATCTTCCCAGACCAGGGCTCGAACCCGTGTCCCCTGCATCGGCAGGCAGATTCTCAACCATTGCGCCACCAGGGAAGCCCTGGTCAGTTTCTTATTAAAGGAAATAATACATAAAGTCCAATTCACTCTTTCCTTCCCAGACATAGTCACTACCCTGAATTTGATTTTCATTTCATACACGTTTATACTTGTGTGTTGGAGAAATATTCAGTATTTAAGCTTTCATTACATTATACATGCAATTCTGTAACTTATTTATTATATTTAATTTTTTTCTGAGATTTATAAATACTTGCTGATTCATGGAGGCTCTAATTCATCCATTTTAACTGCTGTGTAAAAATCTATTCTATGACTATATCACCTGCATATTATTCTTCAACTATGCTGGAGTTGTTTCACTTACAAGTTTTCACGATTACAAATAATACAGTTGTGCTTCTTCCTTTCAATTCTTGTCTATCTTTTCCCTGCCATATTCTACCAGCTAGGAGTTTCATCACAATGGTAAATAGAAGCACTATGTAGGTTTGTCCCATTTCTCCTTAGGATTTTGGTGGGTTTTGCCTTTATATTTTGATACTATTTTGTTCAGTGCATACAAGTTCATTTTGTTATATCTTCTTTTATGGATTAGTTTTTTTTTATTATGTAGTATCCTTTTTTAATCTCAATTAATGCTTCCATCTTAAATTGCATTTTAGTCTCTGTTAATAATGCTCTGTATTCTAGTCCTCCTGACCCTTGTTGGTTTGGAAACTAAACAGTGCATATTTAAAAATACACATATTGAAATTTTCCTAATAAAATATGGAGATGTTTTATATTTTTAAATTTCTCCAAAAAAAAAAAATTTCTCCCTACCATAATTTCCTCAGATTCATCATTTAATCCTATTTTCTTTTTCATGTAACTGCATGTTAATTTTTACATGTTAATTTGTAATTTTTAAGAGGTCTGTGTCTTGAATGTTTCTACAGTACTTTCGTCTTTTTTCAAAATCATAGTATATCTGAAGTATCTTTGCAGATATTAATGATATTTTTTAAAAAGTTGTCTTCTCCTTTCACAGTCTTTGTTTCCTACAAGTTCATTTTAGTGGTTTGTTTTTAGTCTCTCTCTCATGTTGGAGACGTTCCTCAGATGCCTGATACCCTTGGTTATTTGCTCATATTTAAGAATGACAGAAAAGTTGATAGACAGGCTGAATGAGTGGAGGTGACTGTCGACTCTTTGAAGGGTAATCCAGCTGGTTTTTTCCTGTCATTATCTTTAGGTTTTGGTCTGGTCAATTCACCAAGGACAATTCCTTAGTTTTCTTCCTTGAGTATGACACTGTCCAGTATACATATTCATTTAACAGCCATTTAGTAGCTCCATGTTGCAAATACCAATGAAATGCAGACATTCTCTATTTTATCTTCTCCAGAGAATAAACATTCAGTCAGTCTTCGCCATGGATACATGGAGTTGAAAAGGGTATTTAGGGATCTGATCCCCCTTTTAAACAACTTTTAATCAAAGCCCCTGTCCTTTATATCCACTTTCAGAGGTCACGGATGTCACAAACTCCTGAAACTTTTAGATAATCTATGAAGCAAATCAGTTGGTTGTTGCCCTTTCCTACTGTTGACCTAAGATTCAGCTCTCTCTGGTTGGTTAAGTTAGTCATCACTAATCTAATGCTTCTAGGTTCCAAAATTCCTTTTCCATTCTCTCTACTTTTAAGGGTTTATCCTTATTTATTTTAAAATTATAGAATTAAGCATATACAAAAATAAATGGAATAATATGATGGATCACAGATCCTATCATCCAACTTCATTAATTATGAATTCATAGCCAATTTGGCTTCATCTATATCCTGTTTGTTCCCCAACCTCCAACACTATTTTGAAATAAATCGAAGACAACCACCACTTCATTAATAAATGTCTGAGTATCTTTTAACATATGTAAAATATAAGGCTTCCTTAAAAACAAAACAAAAAACTACAATACCATCATCAGCCCTAAGAAATGCAATAACACGTACTTAATATTTACTATTCAAATTTAGAATTATCTAATAAAGATAATAGACAAATTTTTCCTGGGTTGTTTGCTTCAATCAGGATCCAAATAAGGCCCACACACTGCAACTGGCTGAGGACTCATAAACATCTTTCAGGTTATAGCAGGGTTTTCAATCTTGGCACTATTGCTATTTTGAGCTGCACAGTTTTTCACTGTAGGGGCAGTCTGTGCTCTTGTGGCCTCTACAAACTAGATGCCATTAACATGCTCAAAGCTGTGACAACCCAGGGTGGGAGCAAGATTGGGGCACAAGATCATGTCTGCTGTGAGCCAATGGTTTATAGATACCCTCCCCATTTTCCTCCCCTTCCACTATTTACTTGTTAAAGAAACTAAAATTTATACCTGTACAATTTATAAAGCTTGATGCCTTGAATTTTTTTCCCTTTATTGACATATTAGTTGGGTTTCAAGGAAGAGTGAAATTATATTTGTGTGAATCTTCCATCTTTACCAGAAATCAGCTCTTCACATTAATAATTTCATTGTCTCCTATTAAGATAGACCTCCAGTGACCACCCTAATCTAAACTAGGTACTTTCTGTTGTTCTCAATCTCAGTACTTAGTTTATTTACTTCACAGTACTCATCATAATCTATAATTATTTAGGTAATTTATCTGCTTTCTTATTATGTCTGCCTGCCTGACCAGGTTCATGAGCTCAGGGATCTTGTCTGTGTTGTTCCTTCTCATCTTCCCAGTACTTTGCACAAGAAGCGCAGAACAGGCACTTTAACAGGTATTTGTTGATTAAATAGAATAAAATTGTAACACCAATTTAAGGGCACAGTAATCTTTTTATCTTCATAGAAAATTCAATTATTTTATGCAAAAAAGAATGTTCGTAGGGTTATGGAGCAAATGCTACTTGTATATATCTCTGATGGGACTATAAATTGACACAGCCACATGTGACAGCAAATTAAAACAGTTATAACAATTTTAAATGTATATACCACAGTGTTCCAAATTTTAATATACATACTAATTGCTGAGGAACTTGTTAAAATGTAGATTCTGATGTAGTAAGTCTGAGGTCTAAGATTCTGCATTTCTAAGAAGCTCCTGGGAGATGCTGATGCTGTTAACACACAGACCACATTTTAGGTCCTAAGGACGTATATATGCTGTACCTCAACAATTCCATTTCTTGATATTTACTTTAGTGGAAGATTTATTCCTGTGCACAAGGAGGAACGTAAAAGGATCTTCACTAAAACCTGTTTTTCAATTATCTAAAATTGGAAACATCCTAAATGCCCATCATCAAAGGAGATGCTAAATGAATTAAGAAATATCCATACTATGGACTACTAAGCAGGAGTTTAAAAAATAAAATAGATCTACATGAATACAGATGGGATGACCTCTAAGACATACTATTGGGTCAACAACTTGTAAACAAATACATGTTTGATAACAGTATATAAAACCCAACCAAACTGATAACACTAGTCCTTTCCAACATGGAACTTGAATTGAGTGAAGCTTAAGGGTTCTTTACTATTATCTGAAATGCTTCAATATTTTATAGGGTACTATGTTAAGTGCTACTTACATAACTAAAACTAAATTTAAAAAGGAAATAAAAGAATGTTCTTACCTAGATGATTTTGTAGCTCTCGTGTCTGCCCATCTTCGGTTGGAGTAATGAGATCCCATATGAAGCCTTTAATTTTCTCATCTCCTCGGTAGTGAACAAGGCAATAAGCTAAGAGGGCTCTGCAAATTATTTCCACATCGTGCTCATTTAGCTGCCTTTTAAAACGGCCATGAGACAGAATCTCTCTCCATCGGCCCCACCTAGTTAAAAAAAGGTATATTTATATTAATATTGGGTGAAATCCTAGAGAAAACATAACTCATGGATAAAAGGCCTGAAACCTGCAAAAAACACACTTTGTCACTGATAGAATTTACCTACTAAAGTTTTTTCCCCCATAGAATAAACTGCAGAGTCATGGTATAGTAATTTCTAGTATATTTTATTCAATAATGGATAAAAACATTATCCATTTTGTGTTACTGAATATGCAAATCTAAGAACAAGGAGTTTGATATTAGCAATACATTTATAATATTAAAATTTAAAGATATCTCATCAATTGCTGTTAAGTATATGTTAAATATATAAATTCATGGTACTTAAAAAATACATTTTATTGATTCTAACAAGATAAAAAGCATATTAGAATATAGTATATGTTTCCCATAAATTTGTACACCAGACTACTAACAGTAAACATTAAAAATAATATTTTACCCATAAACTAGCAGATTTTTCTCTACTCTAAAGCATTCAGTTCTTCCATAGCCATTCGAACGCTCACAGGGTCTCCGGAGTTTGGGCTTTTCATCTCCTTCACTTTCAGCTTCAGATAATTCAGCCAATTCATCTTTTGTAGCACTGAAGGGTCTTGTTTGCTTCCTAATTCTTGGAGTGTCAATAACCAAGCTGTTCTGTAAAATTTAACAGCTATTACTTGAAGGTCCTTTTATTATTTTGCTTATAACAATATTTTACATTTTTACCTTTCAAACTGTACAAACAATAATTTTATAAAACCAGAACAAATTACTAACAATTCCACTGAACTACCAAATCAACATAAAATTTTTTTATTCCTTTAAAATCCTTATTACCATTTGTCATAATTTCATATTATAATCATAGGATAAAAAAATTTGGTATATGGCTTTATTAATATGAAAGTTACTGTATTGTGCTTCTACAACAACTATAAACTATATTTTAAACTGAATTTATGCATCATAATTTTCTTTACCTAATTAATTCATAATGCAATTTGAATTAATACAAATAGATTGTTTTAAATTTTTAAAATATATAATGCTAAAAAGTAAATCTTTGTAATCTAAGTTTATCCTAAAGATAAGTCCAAAGGAAGTGAAATATCCAAAAATGGAAATATTGGTCAAAGGGCATAATTATTTTATGGATCCAGAATCATGTTTCAGTGCTTTCCAAAAGACTTACACTAATCTACAACAAGCAAAGTAATAAGTATATGAACCTCACTATGGTCAATGAAGTCTAATTCATTCAAAACAACGTAAGTTGACAAACTTTAATCTTTATTGACCAATTTATCTAAGTTAGGTACTATGTTATGGGCTATGACTAAGATAGCTTTCTGCTCATGAGAAATTCACAGTCTTGAGGCTCAGTTTAATGTGTAAACAAATAAATGCTATTCAGGATGCAATATTTTATAAGATGGGTGCCATAAAAGAAAGATTTACAAAGTAGTGATACTAGAAAGAGATCTTCAAGAATGAGAAGTAGTTTGCTAGGCATCCAAGGAGGAGATGGCATTATAAGTGAAGAAAACAGTAATGGACCTGAAAAGGTATTCTATGTTCAAGTCCTAGAGCAGGAGAGGGTAAACGCTAGGAGGGGAAGCAGGGACCAGACCATGTAGGTTCTGCTGTCCCACAGTAGTATGACCACAGTGCACTGAACTTAAAGGGGTACATAATGTTAATATGTCTTAATACTGGTGACATTAGCCTTCTCTATTAAGTTTTTCCACTGTAAACTTACTAGTTTTCCTTTTGTAATTAATAAATATTTTGGAAGATATACTTTGAAGATATATAAAAATTCTGTTTCTCCTTATATTCTACACACTAATTTTAGAATTCATCAATGGGGTGGATTGAGATTTTCTATTTCTCTTATTCCTTCTACATTTATTAATTGGCACCTTCTATAGAAGAAAGAGTTGACAAGGACCTACTGTATAACACAGGGAACTATACTCAGTATTTTGTAATAAGCTTAAAAGAATCTGAAAAAAAATTATGTATTTATAACACTTTGTTGTACACCTGAGACTAAAACATCGTAAATCAACCTACTTCAAAAAAAATACTTAATTAAAAAAAAGAAAGAGTTGTCCCTTTCCCTGGTCCCAACTTAAAAAAAAAACCAACCATAATTGTATTTTCTCTTGAGTAAATTTTCAAGTGTTTTTTGCCCGTAATCTTTTAAGATTTTGATTTATTTCTACTTGTGATCAATTTACATTAGCTTTTATATAATAAAAATACTAACTTTCGTATATACTTCTGCTACAAATAGTCACCAGTCTGATTGCAATTTTATTTTTCCATTACGTAATTTTTAGTCATATATTTGAATATGCCAATTATTTCCCTTTGTGGTTTGTTTCTAATTTAGAATGTTTTCCCACCAAATATTTGATAAAATAGAAATCTATTTTTACTATTTTTTCATGCTTTGTTTCAAAAATAAATTTTTTATCACAAATTGGAGTTTACTTGGCATAGAGTATATTATTAAAATGCTTCCCCAATGCTAACTCAAATTTTAATCATGATTATTAAATAACTCCTTTTTCTCTAATGCTATTTCTTTATTTATATCCTATAATTTGACCTTCTCCTGTTCTTATTCTATTCTTTGCTCTATATACATTTCTCTCAGTATCATGGTTCCTTTATAATATGTTAATATGCTTTTATGTTTTAACATATAGTAAGTAATGCCAATCTGTCTTCATGGTACTTCTTGTCAGAAAATTATAAAATTTTTGAGAAGTACAAATTAGAAAACATAACTGCAAAGTATTACATGACTATATGCTTATATAAGTTTATTTATAAAATCCATAACTCCTTAGGATAATCTATAAGACCCTATTGAAATGAGCCATACCTATCATCTTTGACCTAACCTGTCACCACTCTCACTATCCCCCTCCAATCTGACACAATGCCATTTCTATTTCTGGAACACTGTAAGCTTATTTCAAACAATGGCTCACTGCCATTCCCTCTACCTTGAAAGCTTTTATCTCATGTCTTTACACTGTTGGCTGGTTCTCATCATTCAAGTCTCAGCACAGATGTCCCCTCAGAGTGACCTCCCTTGACCACTTTTCCTAATGCTATCTACACTCCTCCAGGCATTCTCTACCATCTTACCATTTTATTTTCTTCAGTCTCAGAAATTATCTTATATTTGTTTACTTACCCACCAGAATTTGTAAGCTCTATTAAGCAGTGCTTCATCTGTCTTGTTCATTTTAGCCCTAATGTGAGAATGGTACTTGGCTCACAGTGTGCTCTAGTTGGATTCAGCACAAATGTATGAGTGTCTGCGTATTACCATTATAATACTTTTGAAAAATCATAAACAAACATCACACTGTAAGTATTGTTCTATTTCTCTCTCTCTTTTTTTTTTTTTTTATTGTGGTACACGGGCCTCTCACTGTTGTGGCCTCTCCCGTTGCGGAGCACAGGCTCCGGATGCGCAGGCCCAGCGGCCATGGCTCACGGGCCCAGCTGCCCCGCGGCATGTGGGATCTTCCTGGACCAGGGCACGAACCCATGTCCCCTGCATCAGCAGGCGGACTCTCAACCACTGTGCCACTAGGGAAGGCCTCTCTCTTTTTAAAGTTAACTGTCTTGTCTTAGAGCTCTATGTGAGTACATAGGGATCTACATGATTATTTTTACTTACTGCATTAGACAGTATAAAAGTACCAATTAGTTTCTAATTTTTTTCTAAAATGAAAAATGTTGCGATGTACATCACTGTACTACATTATCATTGTACATGTGTGATTATTGCTGTAAGACAGATTCCTAAAAGTGGATTTAATATTGTTGAGTATTTATTCTTCCAGGGTAATTTTAGATTTTGTCTGGTTATATGAACAAATTCTTAACATTTTGATTGGGGCTGCATTTCTATGTTTATTAACTCAACCTACAAATGTTTAAAATATGTAGTTTTTCTTCCCAATTGACAAATCTCACAATTAAGTTTGGTAATTTACTTTACTGAAATCATATACGTCCAGTAGGTATTCCCCTAAGTGTTCTAAATCTTTTTTTCTACTACGAAGTAGACTTCCTCTTCCATATATTTTTCTACTGCTGTTAGTACTGATATTTAAGAAGGCTAAATGGCATATTTATCTTCTATCAGTTAATTCACTAATTCATCTATTTATAGTGGTTTGCAAATTCCATTGACTTTTTAAGGCATATAAACATGCCAATATGAAAATAGTAATATTTTAATAAATATCTCTTTCTAATTTACTTTTTTATAATGTTTCATACAGAATTATACATATTTCCAAAATATATTAAATAATAATTATTATTGGGCAGTGGCATTATTCCTCATTGTAAAGTTTTACATCTTATAAGGTTATCTATTAAAATAGATCCCATGCATCAATGCTTAATATAAATTTCTTTTAATCATTTAGCAGTTATTTTGGAAGTAGGTAAGGCTCACAAACATTGATTCCTATAAATTATCAGACAGGTAGATGTCTTTTGAAGTGAACAGTTACGTTATGATCAGTTCCATGAATTCTGTGCTAGCTTTTTGGCCCTTTCTTCCTTAACTCCAAGGGATGTTATAAAAGAAACAGTTTAAAAATGCCACTTTATTTTTTAAATTTCATAATATTTACTAAGCATAGCTAGATCTATGTACGTAAGTAGGACTGGATCTTAAATTTTTTATAGTTCGTTGTCAGATTTTGAAGATGCCACTTTCTTGACTGCTTTTTTTTTCTCCTTTTGTATTTGACTAGATCATTAATGGTATCTGACACCAAAATAACAAAAAGAAGGTTAAAAAGCGAAATAAAAGTAATCCGTTATTTTAAGACATTTTAAAAATTAAAAAACATATTATAATTTTAAGAACACAAACACCCTCCAAAATTAAACTTTAACCGTATTACAACCTATCACAACAAATATCAGAAGAATTAAACAGAAGCAGTGCCTGACTCAATGTTATCATTCTACAGCCCTGTATCAATTTATTTATGCAGATTAATTTATTTTAGTCAGTACACAGTGGAACACCTTAAAATATTATAATAATATTACCAAAGTATTCCCACAGGTAATGTTTTTTAAACGGAAATAAATACTTACTCTACCACTGATGGCATCTATATCTATTTCTGCCTTTTTCGCCCATTTTTGCCAGAAGTTGGGATCATCTAAGGAAATATCTGTTCGATTTCCAGATGCCACAAAACTTGCCTGAAATACATAATGGTAGTTTTTCAAAATGTTTTGAAACGTAGAGGAAAAATCTATCAAAGTATATCTAAAACCTTATCTCTTCACATTTAGTGTGGATAGAATTTGAATTCAGCATATACACACATGCACTCAAAGTACGTTTCAAACTACAATGGTCTGAAACATAGCACAGCATCTGCTTAAGGCAAAAGGCTTAATACCAACACAGGCTGGAGTTTTAGGAGCAAAATTAAAGAAGTTATTATTGTTGTTTGACTTTTAAACTTTGGGTAAGCAGGGATCAAATCGTTTTAGTCAAAAAACCATACAGGATACAATACTGCATTTTAGAAATACTATACAACAACACAGCAATCCCACTACTGGGCATATACCCTGAGAAAATCATAATTCAAAAAGAGTCATGTACCACAATGTTCACTGCAGCACTATTTACAACAGCCAGCACATGGAAGCAACCTAAGTGTCCATCGACAAGTGAATAAAGAAGATGTGGCACATATATACAATGGAATATTACTCAGCTATAAAAAGAAATGAAATTGAGTTATTTGTAGTGAGGTGGATGGACCCAGAGTCTGTCATACGGAGTGAAGTAAGACAGAAAGGGAAAAACAAATACCGTATGCTGACACATATATATGGAATCTAAAAAAAAAAATGGTTCTGAAGAACCTAGGGGCAGGACAGGAATAAAGACGCAGACGTAGAGAATGGACTTGAGGACATGGTTGGGGGGAGGCTAAGCTGGGACGAAGTGAGAGAGTGGCATGGACATATATACACTACCCAAATGTAAAATCAATAGCTAGTGGGAAGCAGCTGCATAGCACAGAGAGATCACTCAGTGCTTTGTGAGCACCTAGAGGGGTGGGATAGGGAGGGTGGGAGGGAGATGCAAGAGGGAGGAGATATGGGGATATATGTATATGTATAGCTGATTCACTTTGTTATAAAGCAGAAACTGACATACCATTGTAAAGCAATTATACTCTGATAAAGATGTTAAAAAAAAAAAGAAAGAAAGGAAATACTACATGAATAGGGATTTCCCAGGTAGTCCAGTGGTTACACCTCCGCACTCCCAACGCAGGGGGCCTGGGTTCAATCTATGGTGGGGCAACTAAGATCCCACATAACGCAACTAAGCTCGTGCACTACGAGTACTGAACCCGCATGCTTTAGAGCCCTCACGTCACAAGCCCGTGTGCCACAACTAGAGAGCCTGTGTGCTACAATAAAGATCCAGTGTAGCTAAAACAAATAATTTAATTTTAAAAAAAATGAATATTAAGAAATTAGGTTACAAGAAGAATTTCAAACCTATTTGCCCTAGACAGTTCATTTTCTGGTATTCTCCTACTTTATTTCCATCCCATTTTTACATAGATATGTCTCCTAAAAAAATGCAATACAGAATATAAGAAATACAGAAAAATGAGTCATTGTCTATCTTTATTTATTTTTTTGCGGTATGCGGGCCTCTCACTGTTGTGGCCTCTCCCATTGCGGAGCACAGGCTCCGGACACGCAGGCTCAGCGGCCATGGCTCATGGGCCCAGCCACTCCGCAGCATGTGGGATCCTCCCGGACCGGGGCACGTACCCGCGTCCCCCACTTCGGCAGGCGGACTCTGAACCACTGCGCCACCAGGGAAGCCTCCTGCCTAACTTTATTTTGAAAACTCTTTTCCTTACAAAAAAAATACTGCATAAGCATTGTAAAAACTTAAGAAATTACAGAGGAATAAAAGAAAATATAAATGATTTATTTTCTTAAATGTTGCAGAAATTATAAAATCTTTTCATTGGACCTAATTTTAGACATTACAGTTCAACACTGTGATTCATAAATAACCATTATTTGCAACTTAAGTTCCTAAAAATAGATACGCTGCTTCAAAGAAAATTTATCAAAGTGCTTTATAAAAATGAAATACACAGAGAAGATATATAATGCTTTAACAAAAGGGCTTGAAAGATGCATGCTAAACTTCTATAGGGATAAATGGAAGGAGCTTCCAGGTGTCCACTCCTCTGGTGAGATGGAGTCAGGAGATGCTCTCCTCAGCTCCTTGCCTGGGTGGAGAAGTCAGGCTATAGGGCTGGCAGAAATCCTTGTTTGAGGGCCCCACCAAATTCCTCAGTCAGAGTGTTTGCAGCTGAGCGGAGCGGCTGCTTGGGACTACTGCTCGGGCGCTGCAGAAACCCGTCTTGGAATCTGACATGTAATCAGTTTGGGACCGTTGGCCAGCTGCTCCTAACCTGGCCACATGAAGGCTCAGACTGTTCCAGTCTCTGAACTGAAGAGAACCAACACTATCAGCATATCTCTCACCACCATGAATGCAAGGTATTTCAATGAAGAGTATCAGGAGGACATATACAAATCCCAGACTGGCATGTGCAAGTTCTGAGGAATGGTGGAATAACCCAATGTATCTGGGTGACCTTTGGAGACAGCTGAGACAGAGCTACAACAGGCAGTGGCTGACACCCAACTCATAGCCCAGTTTCGCCAGCCTTGTGGCTGACAAGGTCTTGGTGCTCCAAGCGGCTGTCAGGCCTGAGCCTCTGAGGTGGGAGAGCTGAATTCAGGACACTGGTCCAGCAGAGACCTCCCGGCCCCACGTAATATCAATTGGGGAGAGCTCTCCCAGAGATCTCCATCTCAACGCTAACACCCAGCTCCACTCAACGACCAGCAAGGTAAAGTGCTGGACACCCCATGCCAAACAACTAGCAAGACAGGAAAACAACCCCACCCATCAGCAGAGAGGCTGCCTAAAATCATAATAAGCTCACAGACACCCCAAAACACAGCACTGGACACAGTCCTGCCCACCAGGAAGACAAGATCCAGCCTCATCCACGAGAACACAGGCACCAGTCCCCTCCACCAGGAAACCTACACAACCCACTGAACCAACCTTACCCACTGGGGGCAGATACCAAAAACAACGGGAACTACGAACCTGCAGCCTGTGTAAAGGAGACCCCAAATGCAGTAAGTTAGGCAAAATGAGAAGGCAGAGAAATAAACAGCAGAAGAAGAAGCAAAGTAAAAACTCACCAGACCAAACAAATGAGGAGGAAATAGGCAGTCTACCTGAAAAAGAATTCAGAGTAATGATAGTAAAGATGATCCAACGTCTTAGAAATAGAATGGAGAAAATATGAGAAACGTTTAACAAGGACCTAGAAAAACTAAAGAGCAAACAATGATGACCAACACAATAAATGAAATTCAAAATTCTCTACAAGGAATCAAGAGCAGAATAACTGCAGCAGAAGAACAGATAAGTGACCGGGAAGATAAAATAGTGTAAATAACTACCACAGAGCAGAAAAAAGGAAAAAGAGTGAAAAGAATTCAGGACAGTCTCAGAGACCTCTGGGACAACATTAAACACACCAACACTCGAATTATAGGGGTCCTAGGAGAAGAAGAGAAAAAGGGACTGAGAAAATATTTGAAGAGATTATAGTTGAAAGCTTCCCTAACATGGGAAAAGCAATAGTCAATCAAGTCCAGGAAGCACAGAGTCCCATACGGGATAAAGACAAGGAGAAACATGCCAAGACACATATTAACAAAACTATCAAAAATTAAATACAAAGAAAAAATATTAAAAGCAGCAAGTGAAAAGCAATAAATAACATACATACAATGGAATCCCCATAAGGTTAACAGCTTATCTTTCAGCAGAAACTCTGCAAGCCAGAAGGGCGTGGCAGGACATATTTAAAGTGATGAAAGGGAAAAACCTACAACTAAGATTACTCTACCCAGCAAGGATCTCATTCAGATTCAATGGAGAAATTAAAACCTTTACAGACAAGCAAGAATTCAGCACCACGAAACCAGCTTTAAAACAAATGCTAAAGGAACTTCTCTAGGCAGGAAAACAAAGAAGAAGGAAAAGATCTACAATAATAAACCCCAAACAATTAAGAAAATGGTAATAGGAACATAAATATCGATAATTTCCTTAAATGTATATGGATTAAGTGCTCCAACCAAAAGACACAGACTGGCTGAATGGATACGAAAACAAGACCCGTATATATGCCATATACAAGAGACCCACCTAAGACCTAGGGACACATACAGACTGAAAGTGAGGGGATGGAAAAAGATATTCCATGCAAATGGAAATCAAAAGAAAGCCGGAGTAGCAATTCTCTTACCAGACAAAACAGAATTGAAAATAAAGACTATTACAAGAGAAAAGAAGGACACTACATAATGATCAAGGGATCAATCCAAGAAGATATAACAATTGTAAATATTTATGTACCCAATACAGGAGTACCTCAGTACATAAGGCAAATGTTAACAGCCATAAAAGGGGAAATTGACAGCAACACAATAATAGTAGGGGACCTTTAACACCCCACTTTCACCAATGGACAGATCATCCAAACTGAAAAGAAGTAAGGAAACACAAGCTTTAAATGATACATTAAACAAGATGGACGTAAATGATAATTAGAGGCCACTCCATCCAAAAACAACAGAATACATTATCTTCTCAAGTGCTCATGGAACATTTTCCAGGATGGATCATATCTTGGGTCACAAATCAAGCCTTGGTAAATTTAAGAAAACTGAAATCATATCAAGTATCTATTCCGACCACAACGCTATAAGACTAGATATAAATTACAGGAAAAAAACTGTAAAAAAACACAAACCCATAGAGGCCAAACAACACACTACTAAATAATCAAGAGATCACTGAAGAAATCAAAGAGGAAATAAAAAAATACCTAGAAACAAATGACAATGAAAACACGACGACCCAAAACCTATGGGATGCAGCAAAATCAGTTCTAAGAGGGAAGTTTACAGCAATACAATCCTAGCTTAAGAAACAGGAAACATCTCGAATAAACAACCTAAACTTGCACCTAAAGCAATTAGACAAAGAAGAACAAAAAACCCCAAAGATAGCAGAAGGAAAGAAATCATAAAGATCAGATCAGAAATAAATGAAAAAGAAATGAAGGAAACGATAGCAAAGATCAATAAAACTAAAAGCTGGTTCTTTGAGAAGATAAACAAAATTGATAAACCATTAGCCAGACTCATCAAGAAAGAAAGGGAGAAGACTCAAATCAATAGAATTAGAAATGAAAAAGAAGTAACAACTGACACTGCAGAAACACAAAAGATCAGGAGAGATTACTACAAGCAACTCTATGCCAATAAAATGAACCACCTGAAGGAAACTGACAAATTCTTAGAAATGCACAACCTGCCAAGACTGAATCAGGAAGAAATAGAAAATATGAACAGACCAATCACAAGCACTGAAATTGAAACTGTGATTAAAAATCTTCCAACAAACAAAAGCCCAGGACCCAGGCTTCACAGGCGAATTCTACCAAACATTTAGAGAATAGCTAACACCTATCCTTCTCAAACTCTTCCAAAACATAGCAAGGGGAGGAACACTCCCAAACTCATTCTACGAGGCCACCATCCCCCTGATACCAAAACCAGACAAGGATGTCACAAAGAAAGAAAACTACAGGCCAATATCACTGATGAACATAGATGCAAAAATCCTCAACATAATACTAGCAAACAGAATACAATAGCACATTAAAAGGATGATACACCATGATCAAGTGGGGTTTATCCCAGGAATACAAGGAGTCTTCAATATATGCAAATCAATCAACATGATACACCATATTAACAAACTGAAGGAGAAAAACCATATGATCATCTCAGAAGATGCAGCGAAAGCTTTCGACAAAATTCAACACCCATTTATGATACAAACCCTGCAGAAAGTAGGCATAGAGGGAACTTTCCTCAACATAATAAAGGCCATATGTGACAAACCCACAGCCAACATCGTCCTCAATGGTGAAAAAGAGAAAGCATTTCCACTAAGATCAGGAACAAGACAAGGTTGCCCACTCTCACCACTCTTATTCAACACAGTTTTGGAAGTTTTAGCCACAGTGATCAGAGAAGAAAAGGAAATAAAAGGAATCGAAATCAGAAAAGAAGAAGTAAAGCTGTCACTGTTTGCAGATGACATGATACTATACATAGAGAATCCTAAAGATGCTACCAGAAAACTACTAGAGCTAATCAATGAATTTGGTAAAGTAGCAGGATACAAAATTAATGCACAGAAATCTCTGGCATTCCTATACACTAATGATGAAAAATCTGAAAGTGAAATCAAGAAAACACTCCCATTTACCATTGCAACAAAAAGAATAAAATATCTAGGAATAAACCTACCTAAGGAGACAAAAGACCTGTATGCAGAAAATTATAAGACACTGATGAAAGAAATTAATGATACAAATAGATGGAGAGATATGCCATGTTCTTGGATCGGAAAAATCAACATTGTGAAAATGACTCTACTACACAAAGCAAATACAGATTCAATGAAATCCCTATCAAACTACCACTCGCATTTTTCACAGAACTAGAACAAAAAATTTCACAATTTGTATGGAAACACAAAAGACCCCGAATAGCCAAAGCAATCTTGAGAATGAAAAACGGAGCTGGAGGAATCAGGCTCCCTGACTTCAGACTATACTACAAAGCTACAGTAATCAAGACAGTATGGTACTGGCACCAAAACAGAAAGATAGATCAATGGAACAGGAGAGAAAGCCCAGAGATAAAGCCACACACATATGGTCACCTTATCTTTGATAAAGGAGACAGGAATGTACAGTGGAGAAAGGACAGCCTCTTCAATAAGTGGTGCTGGGAAAACTGGACAGCTACATGTAAAAGAATGAGATTAGACCACTCCCTAACACCATACACAAAAATAAGCTCAAAATGGATTAAAGATCTAAATGTAAGGCCAAAAACTATCAAACTCTTAGAGGAAAACACAGGCAGAACACTCTATGACATAAATCACAGCAAGATCCTTTTGACCCACCTCCTAGAGAAATGGAAATAAAAACAAAAATAAACAAATGGGACCTAATGAAACTTAAAAGCTTTTCCACAGCAAAGGAAACCATAAACAAGACCAAAAGACAACCCTCAGAATGGGAGAAAATATTTGCAAATGAAGCAACTGACAAAGGATTAATCTCCAAAATTGATAAGCAGCTCATGCAGCTCAATATCAGAAAAACAAACAACCCAATCCAAAAATGGGCAGAAGACCTAAATAGACATTTCTCCAAAGAAGAGATACAGACTGCCAACAAACACATGAAAGAATGCTCAACATCATTAATCATTAGAGAAATGCAAATCAAACCTACAATGAGATATCATCTCACACCTGTCAGAACGGCCATCATCAAAAAATCTAGAAACAGTAAATGCTGGAGAGGGTGTGGAGAAAAGGGAACACTCTTGCACTGCTGGTTGGAATGTGAATTGGTACAGCCACTAAGGAGGTTCCTTAAAAAACTACAAATAGAACTACCATATGACCCAGCAATCCCACTACTGGGCATATACCCTGAGAAAACCAAAATTCAAAAAGAGTCATGTACCAAAATGTTCACTGCAGCTCTATTTACAAAAGCCCGGAGATGGAAACTACCTAAGTGTCCATCATCGGATGAATGGATAAAGAAGATGGGGCACATATATACAATGGAATATTACTCAGCCATAAAAAGAAACGAGATTGAGCTATTTGTAATGAGGTGGATTGACCTAGAGTCTGTCATACAGAGTGAAGTAAGTCAGAAAGAGAAAGACAAATACCGTATGCTAACATATACATATGGAATTTAAGAAAAAAAAAAGTCATGAAGAACCTAGACAGGAATAAAGACACAGACCTACTAGAGAATGGACTTGAGGATATGGGGAGGGGGAAGGGTAAGCTGTGACAAAGCGAGAGAGTGGCACGGACATATTTAAACTACCAAACGTAAAATAGATAGCTAGTGGGAAGCAGCCGCATAGCACAGGGAGATCAGCTTGGTGCTTTGTGACCACCCAGAGGGGTGGGATAGGGAGGGTGGGAGGGAGGGAGACGCAAGAGGGAAGAGATATGGGAACATATGTATATGTATAACTGTTTCACTTTTTATAAAGCAGAAACTAACACACCATTGTAAAGCAATTATACTCCAATAAAGATGTTAAAAAAAAAAAAGAACCCATTTTGATGGAACTTTAAAATGCAGAAAATTACACATAGGAAAGGTAATAAAACTATTACAAGCAAAGAAGCCATTTATGACATTCAAGATAACTGAAAGTTTTAACACTGGGAAATTGATGATATCAGGAATTAGTGTTGGGAATTCCCTGGCGGTCCTGTGGTTAGGACTCTGTGCTCTCACTGCCAAGGGTGTGGGTTCAATCCCTGGTCAGGGAACTATGATCCCAGAAGCCGCCTGTTGCGGCCAAAAAAAAGAAAAAAAAGGAATTAGTGTTAATTTTATGTTAAAACGTGATTAATAGTATCGTGGTTGTGTTAAAGAAATCTTTATCTTTAGAGGTACAGATGGGAACATTTATAGAAGTTGTGATACTGTGCCTGGGGCTTGCTTTAAATTAATATGATATGCAAACTATTATATATAGAATGGATAAACAGCAAGGTTCTACTGTATAGCACAGGGAAGTATATTCAATATCCCATAATAAACCAAAATGGAGAAGGTTATGTGTGTGTGTGTGTGTGTATATATATATATACATATATATATGTATATATATAAGTGAATTACATTACTGTACAGCAGAAATTAACACAACATTGTAAACCAACTATACTTCAATAAAATAAATTTTAAAAAATAAAAAGTAAAATAATATGAAAGATGGGTAGGGTGGTGATGAAAGTTTAGTATGAGTAAATAATTGTTGAAGCTGGGTGATAAATACACAGGTCTCATTATACTATTCTGCCTATATTTGTAGTTTCAATGTTTATAAAACATCTAAAAAATTAGTAGGACAGGACTTCCCTGGTGATACAGTGTTTAAGACTCTGTGCTTCCATTTCAGGGGGAGCGGGTTCGACCCCTGGTCAGGGAACTAAGATCCCACATGCCATGCGGCACGGCAAAAATAAATAAATAAATAAAATAAAAAAGGAGTAGGAAAAAAACTAAAATCCTAAATGCTTCTTGCTGAACTTTGCAATGTCTGTTCATGACATTGCTTACCAAGTAATAAATACATTCATTCCATCATTCTTTTGAGACTGGGTTAGTAAGATGCTTGTTTATAGGAAGTATTTAACTATTATAAATGTTTAAAAATATTCATTTTCCTGGCATATTTATGAAACAAGTCACAGAAATAAATGCTTTAACAAAATGAATTTAAATTGTTTTTTTGTTTGTTCTAAACTATAGCTTTATTATTATGAAACTACTAAAAAAAGCAATTTTTTATTTCTTTGAAATGATGAGTGTGGTAGGCTGAATAATGGCTTGCAAAGATATTTACGTCTTAATTTCTGGAACCTTGTGAATGTTAGTTTATATGGCAAAAGAGCCTTGGCAGATGTGCTTAAGTTAGGAATCCTGAAATGGGGAGATTAGCCTATATTATCAAGGCAGGCCCTAAATTCAATCACAGCTGTCCTGAATGCAAGAGGAAAGAAGAGGAGATTTCACTACAGAAGAGGAAAAGCCTGTGTGACAGCAGAAGCTGAGACTGGAATAATGTGGTCACAAGCAAGAAATGCAGGCACTCTTAAAAGCTGGAAAACATTAGAAACTGATCCTCTCCTAAAGCTTCCAGAAGAAATCAGCCCTGCTGACATCTTAATTTTAGCCCTGTAAGACTCATTTTGGAGTTCTGGCACCCAGAACTATAAAAGAATAAATTTGTGTTGTTTTAAGCCACTAAATTTGTGGTAATTTGTTACAGTAGCAACAGAAAATAATACAGTGAGATACCTCTTAATGACAAACCACATAATTCTAAAAACTCATCATCAACTTAAAAGAGTAAAGGTTGACTAGTTTGATAAAATGAAAAGTAGATAGCCACCATCACCTGCATAAAAGTATATGATGACAATTCATCAACATGGTATGAATATGAGTAACAGACATCTTAACTATACCCAAGTAATTCCAAATCTAAGAGGGGACTTCATTTTGTTAATTCAGAAATGAATTTCTCCTAATTGAGGACAAACAATATCCACATTTTCAAATCTTCATTAATAGAAGCTCATGAATTCTCAGGAACAATGAAAAGTTCACTGAAGTTCACAGGGTTTTATTTTGTCCTACAGTTTCATTGATATATGCCTCTTGAGAAGCCATTAAATATGAAAAGTCACTAAAAGGAAATAATTAGATTTTTGAAACATACTACTTTATGGTTGCTTACCTTAAAAAAATGTTCTATGTTACAGTAGAGAATCAATTTTGTGCTGCTACCTTATAACTGTTGATAATTAAAATAACTTGCGCAGAAGAAACTATACTTCACAATTAAATGGCTTTTAAAATATATATTCATTATAAGAAAAATGATAAATTCATTTTTCAATCTTAAAAATTTTTAATATTTGTAGATAATTCCAGATGCTCTTGTTAACTGACATATAACCTACTTTCAAGATGACATATAAAATTCTCAAAGTTCTTTTTTTGGGGGGGTCGCGCTGCACGGCATGTGGGATCCTAGTTCCCTCTGCAGTGGAAGCACGGAGTCTTAACCACTGGACCTCCAGGGAAGTCCCTCTCAAGGTTTCTAACGATGGATTAATGCCTACAGAAATGAAATGCCTGTTGTAGAAGTCCATCAAGTACTGGTTTACTGCCTACTTTCAAATGTTAAATCTTAATATCCCAGTTCCCCTCAAAATATTTTTCTTAAAATGTATTCGTTTAATCATTAAATTCCTTTATTATTTGCAAGGGAAATTTTAAATGGTGAAGTCTATCTTCTATATCGGAAAGTAGCAGAAGATCTTAGGCACCAAAGAAAGGCCCTTATAAGTAAGCAATCCAACTGAAGCTTCATTTAGACCACTTTGTTTTCTTTTTGTAAATTAAGCAACTCAAAGCCTTTTGTTCTACACCAAATTTAACATCAGACCAGAAACTTTTCTGTTTCTAGGATCCACCTAACTGCCCTTATGAAAATCTCTCAAAACAAGATTTACGTGATATAACCACTTGTAAATGAGGTTACCAATAATGAGTTAATCGATGGATATATTTATTAATTCTAATTAGTCTTATTATGCACCCTACTCCATAAATGTAGCTTCTTATCAAAAACTCTTTGATAATACGTAGAAACATGGATTGGAATGACATTTACCAAAACCACTGAAAATAACTGCTCAGCTGAAGTTTCTGGACATTCTAAGGAAAAGCAAAAAATAGTATCAACTTTATTCCTTTGGTGCTACTATATAGTAGTGCCATATTCCACTATGCCAAATGCCCACCATGTAGTGGCATTCCCACACAATTATGGAAATGAAAAAATTATAATACAAGTACAGGTTTATGTGGTACCTCTTCAGCTACTGCGGTACCTTTTCAGTAAGCTCTCTTTTCAAATGCAACAATTACTCCCTGGTCTGAGGGTTTAAAATAGATACTTAAGTGCTTAACTATTCACATTCTTAGAGTATAGCTGATTATGATTAGAGCATACCTGAGTAAAATACTACTCACATAGCACTTTATAGTAAAGTAGGAAAGGTCAAGCATGATTATCATGCTCTCCTTTTTCAGGACAAGAAAGACTCATAAAGGTTAAGTTAACTGTCCAAGGTCACTAAGCTCATGAGTCAGAATTCAAACCCTGAAGTTCTGACTTTCCATGATTATTATCATTAACATTGTAAATGAGGATATGCCTTCATTAATTAAAAAAAAAAAAAACTTTAAGGAGACTATCCCTATACTTGGCCTAATCAACAAAGGTGACTTCTGTGACTAATACCTTTTGGTTAAATTAAATTTCGGATAATTTCAGGCATGAGGGGAAAAGTATCTGTACATAGTGTGTTGACAACTTGAGTAAGACCAAGGAATCCAAAGGAAACAAGATTTCTCAGGAAAGAAGATAGAGCCAGGGTGTATCTATCCAATCGTGACTAGTTTTAGTTCTCAACCTTATACTTTACTTCTGCAGTATTCCTTTTGTTTCCACAATACTACTTTCTTCTGCTTTTTTATTAACTCCCAAATCTATATCTAGCCAACTCTCCTGGACATCTCCACTTGGATGCCCTGTAAATGCCACAAATATAACAGCTCCAATATTTTATTTTCTCCATATAAACTTCCTTCTCCTCAATTCTCTATCTTACTTAATGACACCATGATCCTCCTAGCTACTTGGGCCAGAAATCTATCTTCAAGTTATTTTTGACTCCTCCTTCCACAAATTTCTAACTGGTCATCAATTCCTGTTAATTCAAGTGGGTCTCCAGTGCCCTGGTTTGCCTATCGTCACAGCCTATAGAAGCCTCTTATCTGGTCTCTATGCCTCTAGTCTTTCTCATTTCAATCTCATTCTCTACACTGCTGCTAGAGTTAAATTTCTAAACCAGAACACATTATGCCCATTTTCTTCTTGAAGGGATTTCAGAGCTTTTTAATTGCCTCAGGATCAAGTTCAAATTCCTCACAATGGAATTTTTTGAGCCCTTCACAATTTGGGTCCAACCTCCCTAACCTTCATATTCATCTCCATTTAATTTACACTGTGCATCCATACACGCCTACACCATAGTTCTTGAAATCTTCCTTGTAGGTTAGTAACATATAATTCATTTATGTGGCTTTCTCTTTTTGTAACACAACGAAATTCAAACTTCCTTCAAGACTCAGCTCAAATGTTATCTTCTCTGAAAAGGCTTTCTTGATTTGCTGTCCTCCCATTTTACACAGAATTAATACTTTCTTTACTTTTTTCAGCGACTAGAATCCTTTCATTTTAGTGTTCCCAACACTGAGTAAAGTACCTGACACAAGATTACATTACTTTCCTGAATGAATGCGAGAAAAAAATTTCATATTAAGATTGGTATCATTACTTTTGGTGTAGCACCTGGACTACCTGCTCTATACTACAGTGCTCTCCATAAAGATGAAGAAAGACTTCTGGGTTGGAAGTGGAGAGGGGATGAATGAAGAAAATGTAGAAAGGAAGTAAAGTGGAAAGGAGAAAACCTGTATGAATCAGTGCAGGTGGGACAGAATACTGCAATAAAAAAACTCTTCAGATGAATGCAAGATATAGGTTTACCATGTCTCTATTGGGGGTTGGGGGGAAGAACATACAGGCAGTTAGTAAACTTTTAAAATGTTTTCCCCAAATAGGGGTGATACAATTATTAATATTTCTTTTCAAGACAAAAATTTCATTTTATCCTCCCCAAACTTGATTTAAATATTTAAAATTAGATTAGAAATACTTTCCTTGAGGTACTTTAAATTATTATAAGTTAATGTAAGATGATTTAACCTCCTACATTATATTACTTATATTTTGCTCTGACTTTGGCATATATGTTCTTTTTTAAAATATTTATTTATTTATTTATTTATTTTTGACTGTGTTGGGTCTTTGTTGCTGTGCCTCGGCTTTCTCTAGTTGTGCTGAGCGGGGGCTACTCTTTGTTGTGGCGCACGGGCTTCTCATTGCTGTGGCTTCTCTTGTTGTGGGGCACAGACTCTAGGCACATGGGCTTCAGTAGTTGTGGCATGTGGGCTCAGTAGTTGTGGTGCAACGGGCTTACTTCCTCCGCAGCATGTGGGATCTTCC
Organism: Grampus griseus; assembly: GCF_964374135.1. Lineage (NCBI taxonomy): Eukaryota > Metazoa > Chordata > Mammalia > Artiodactyla > Delphinidae > Grampus > Grampus griseus. The sequence continues at coordinate 27,855,609 of NC_139013.1, read as the reverse complement.
CGAGACAGGGCTCGAACCCATGTCACTTGCATTGGCAGGCAGATTCTTAACCACTGCACCCCCAGGGAAGTCTGGCATATATGTTCTTTGATTTCTAAATTTGACTTCAAATGTTCTACTCTGATTAATACTTAGAACCATTTCTAGTTATTACTCCTACTCCATTTCACTAGCATCAGAAGAGTACATGTGAAATTTGATGTGAGAGATCAGAAATAAATGAAGGAAAAGAATATATTACCTACTTCTTTTGAGTAATTCAGTTTATTTAAACATTAAGTAGATGCTCCTCAAATAATTAGTAGAGTAAGAGACAGTTAAATTTTTTTTACGAGAGAACATTACAGGGTTTTTTTTTGTTTTTTTTATAAAATATCACTCACTGTTACCTTGGCAAATGTTGACCCACGTCCTTCTGATTCAATTGTAATGGTTTTTGTACGACGTAGTAAAATCTGATCAATATCTTCTTCACAGAATTTAGAGCCTTCATCTTCTTCTTCCATAATGGCACCATAAGCACCTCTTCGAAGCAGATCTTCTATTTCCTTTTTGGAAAGCTGTTGAATCTAAAGAGACAAAATTTTGGTAATAGTTTTTTCAAGTTCATAAAATGAGAAAGTATCCCTAAAGAATGTTAAAGAACACAGAAGTCATGTTTAAATTGCATTTGGGGCTTGGGATGTACCTGAGAGAATTCTCTAAAAGAATATATTGAGGTTGTTGACTCTTTACTATCTTTAAAGTACGATTTGCCATTTGCCTAAAGTAACTCCAGTTAAAACAAAACCTCTGGGGCAGGTAACCTCTCAAGGTTCTTTTTAGTACTAGGATTCGAGAGTTGTTATAAGCACAAGATATAAATAAGATTTTGAGGGGAAAAAATGCCAAAAACATCATTTATAGCAAGAGAAAGCCAACGTTAATAGTTTGGCCCTAAAAAAACAATTTGAAAAACTGTTTATAGAAAAAATGCAGAAAAACACAAATTCTACTTTGCTGTGCCATGATACAAATGTCCTGCAAGGAAGAATTTCTATTTGAAAACACAATCTTAGAATTTACAAGCATTGACATTATATAGACAGAACAGTTTCCAAAAGTACTAACTAAATGTAGCTCTACTCTGACATTCCTCCTTACATAAAAGTATCTATCTACTGCTTAGTATGGATCAAAATTAAATAATATGCTATCTGAGGTTTAAACTAAATGTAAACAAAAACAGAAAAACTCTAGGTGAAGAAGAAAATATACATACACCACCAACATTACTTTCTCTTCCACTCATGCTCTGTAATACAGCCTTATCTAGACCCAGTTTCAGACTGGCTCGGTCAAACATCTCTCTTTCATATGAGTTACGAGTTACTAGTCGGTAGACTTTAACTGCTTTATTCTGACCGATTCTGTGGCAACGAGCTTGGGCCTATAAAAAATGAGAAATTATAGGTTAAATTAATTTATAAAATAGCACAAAAGGCATTACGCATTAAACTATCTTGATGGAATATAAAAGTATGTGCAAGAATTTTTAGACACTCTTGCTGTTGAATTGCATATAACCTTTCTCTGGAAATGAAGGTAGAACTTATTAAAATGAGACATGATTCCACAATCAGAAATAAATTAAAATTTAAACATATTTCAGAGACTATAAATCCATGAAGAAATACTATTTTTTAAAGAGGGTGTCATCAGCATAATTCTAGACAGGAACATAAACTCTGTGAACAGACTTTTTTTAGCCTCTGGCTTTAAACTTAAAATCTAACCCTAAATTTCTAATTTTTTTTCTACTACATTATCAACAATCTTTTCAATATATTTTAGTTAAGCTGGGTAATTCTGAGGGGAGTAAAAACCTAAGGTGAACAACTCTGGAGGCCTAAATTTTATTTAAACAAAGGAAGAACTAATTATCTAATATGCAGACATGTTGGAAGTAGAGACATCAGAGATTACATAAGAGCTTCACATTTTATCTTGGGTTCCTAAACTTAAAATTTGTCTGATAAATTTTGAACTAGATTATACACATGAGAGGTTAAAACATTATCTTTTATTAAGCCAGGTATATTCTCAAGAATAATATCAATTACAGTACTACTGAGACTATCATGAACAATAAAAGAAGAATTTCTCCAATACTTTGTTCTCTTCTCATATCCTTCCTAGAAACACATTTTCTGTAAACTTTGACTCACTCTAATCACTAATTAATATTCCTATGTTCCAACGAAGTTCAAGTAGTCTTAATTTATATGTGTACATTAATTTTCTACAGAATTTCATAAAAAGGCAATATGTCTCAATTCCATGCATACTCTATTATGTAATGATTAAGAAGATGATATCAGGATAAGCAAGTACTTATTTTTAAGGAAGTAAAGTAAGTTATTCTTAAAGTGTAGGCCTTTCTCAAATTTACATGATATACTTTGAACAATACTGTACTTGAGTAGGTAAATCTTTTTTAGAAGTATGATACGTAACCTAAACAAGTATTTTTTATTTTATTGTCATTAAATTAAAATAAAAATAATTTCACCTATTTTATTTGGCATAGATATTTCTTAGGGAAACATACATGTTAGTTTGTCCGTATAAAAATAAAACAGGTGGATTATCAAAGATAGCTATGGGAATTAAAAAAAAAATTCTCTTAGCCAAGGAATCTGTTTACCTGAAGGTCGTTTTGAGGATTCCAATCAGAATCAAAAATTATACATGTATCAGCTGCAGTTAAGTTGATGCCCAAACCACCAGCTCGGGTACACAGAAGAAAGACAAATCGATCTGAATCAGGTTTACTAAATCGATCTATAGCAGCTTGTCGAAGATTCCCTCTGACTCTTCCATCAATTCGCTCATATAAATATCTATCAAATGAAATGCAATAAATTTAGATAGATGAGTATAATGAAAATGAAGGCATTCTATCAAATGTGACAGACACATATCTGTTTTCCAGCAACATTATGTTTTCTACAAAATTAAGAAGTGATATTACCCCAACTAGTTTCTATGGTTTTATTCTTCTCAGTGTTGGTGCTAAGTAAGAAACACAAAGTAACACAAAGTTACAAAATCTCTGCATTCCTGGATGTATAGGTAAAATACCTTTCTAATTAATATACTTTATTGATCTCATTGTAACAAATGATTTTTTTTTTTTGGCAAGAAGTAAAGACTTTCATAAAACTCGATATAAGAAGCTTAAAAACATTTCTCTCAACTGATATACTATTCTCTCAACTGATATACTATTCTCTCAACTGATATACTTGCTTGTAAACTATAATTTATTAAGGGCAAACTATAATGCTAATCCTTTATAGTCATCACTGCCAAGCAATTGAATTTTAACTTCTTGTATTCTTCCTCATTTAACATCAATAAAAATAAAATACATAAAAATTTAGGAACTAGAAGAGGAATACACATGACACTTGCCACACCTCTTCAAGACACTGGTTCAAGACACTTCTTTCCACCTATAATTTACTAGAGTCTCAGCAGCAGCTCCACTGTTATCTCTAGTACCTGTGAAACAGGGGTGTGACTTCTAATAATGTTACTTTTGACATTACTTTTGACATTAAAGAAATTTGAGGTTTTCCATGAAATTCATAAGTCAAATTTATCTTTAGCTTACAAAGTTCTTCGTGTAAAGACATCAAGAAAATGCAAGAATGGCTATTTTAGGAATACTGCAATTTAATCTACTTACGTGGTATAAAACTGAGAATAATACACATTTTGGAATAAGACTAAATGAAAGGAACACTGACACTAAAAGTAGAACTAAAAACAAAATGAAAAATAAAAATGAACTACAAAATCTCTGATAATATAAAGTAGTATAGACAGATCTTTTACTTATTAATAAGGATCAAAATATAGTAAACTACAATTACAGCTGAATCTTCAGATTCTCTCTTGCATTAATGTGCTGATTTCTAATTGGCCCACAAAGTGCTCTGATAAATATCTTATGATAAATATTCTATTTATCCAAATACCGATTAGACATTATTTAAGACTATCTTACTGTCATGTACCAAAAAACCAAACCAAAACAAAAAACCTACATTAAACACATCAGAAAAAATTAAAACATGAGCAAGTATTATATAGTGTACAATAAGTTAAAGTGCAGCAAGTTCAGGTTCTAATTTTAACAATGAAAAAGATCTGAAAAGGATCTTGAATCATTTTAATTTTGAAGATAGTTATAAATCCATTTAAAATGTTGCTACTACAAGGCTAAAAAAATCAAATAAAATGTATACTAAAAAACCTATTTGTAGGTCAACAAATACCTGTCAATTTGCAAAATTTTCTTAATCAGTCTCCTTAGCCCTGTTTACTATTGCAACATATATAGGTTAGGAAAACACCTGACACATAATCTTAAACAATCTTTATGCAGAGATTTAAATGGATTCTTACCTAGATAAAGAGGAAGATGTGACTAAAGTTGGGTTACAGTACAGTGCTGTAATAAACTTAACAACATATACTTAGCATAATTCAGTGGTGAATTATATGCCTTACCTTTTATGTATAAGATAGTCCTCCAGGATATCAAGGCAGCGTACCATCTGAGAGAAGATGAGCACTTTATGACCTCCTGCTTTCATTTTAGGAAGCAATTTATCAATAAGGACCAATTTACCAGCAGACTGGATCATTGCTTGAAGATGAAAATCAGAAGCAGCTGGATTATATGTATCTCTAAATTCTCCAAGTATTTTCTCCTCAGCACCTGTCAAAGAAATATAAGACAGCATCAGTGCACAAATGCAGATGACTCCCAACTACTTTCTTTTTAAATAGTGCTCCTCTGTGCTTCTGTAACATTAAAATTTTCTAATGGTAGGTACACTGCTTTTATTAGAATTATTTATGTTTGTGGCTAAATCCCCACCAACACCAGCCTGTAATTGAGGATATGGACAGTGTCTTAAGCATTTTTTATCTCCCAAGACACTGGGCATAATGTCTTATATAAATTTTATGTTTGCTAAATGTTTAATGAATGCTATTAGGAAAAGTATTAATGAAAATGTGGTTCTAACTTAGGTGAGTAAACACATATTTTTAAATAAACATCTAGTATTTAAACACCAATATAACAGTGATCATGACTGAAAGGTGATCATACTTAATCTGGATGGGCATCTTGCTTGCCATCAAAGCAAACAGACAAGAAAAATTAAAGGGGAAGTCAAGTTACAGGTCTTTGACCATACTTCTTCCAGAGTCTAGATTAGCATTAGAGGCTCTCTGCTTTCCTTCAGCCTGTCTAGCTATAGGAGTACCAGGATTGCAAGTGAGTTAGTTACTAGTCTAAGAAATGGCTTGTCTTGGATAAAGTTAAGAGTATACTCCCAGGAATAAGTGAAAATACCCAAATGTTGTACAGAGAGACTATTAGCAGAGAAGCTGACAAGACCTTAAAAAGTAATGTTACTAGAACACAAAAATTGAGAGACAATAACTAGGGTATCCAGACTGAAAAGAAACCAGGAAGAAATATGTAAATTCGGAGGTTCAAAGACAGGCTTTGCTGTCTTTGTCCATAAGGAGGATTAAACTGGAGGAAGAATTACAGCCCACGTTAGACTGAACACAACTCCTGCTTTTGTAATCTGGTGATGCTAACATGGGACACTGTAATGAAGTAGCTCACACTGCCCCTAACTCCAGAACACTTGTAATCCCTCAGAACACCAGGGTGGAGGGTTATAGGATCACCGCCTCTCTTTATAACAGCCACTACAGCTGTAGTGGTGGTGTGTTATTTTTTCATGAGTATTTGTTGAAAGAAGAGAATTTGTTTGCAATCCTTTTAAGCTACCTTTGATAAGATATGGGTGATTACAGCACTTCCTGAGCTCCATCATGGTATTGACCAAGTTGGGTACATTAGTCTGCCCTGCTCCTTTGGATAAAAACGAAAAGTTCTTCTCCAGAATAGCCCGGTAGTATTTCTTCTGAATGTTAGTAAGTTCCACTTCAATGATGGTTTCTTCCTTAGGTGCCAACTTCTTTTCCACGTCTTCTTTCAATCGTCTCAACATCATTGGTTTCAAGATAGCCTGAAGTTTCTGCACCTGCATAAAAAATGATGAAAATATATGTAGCATACATATACATAAGTACAATGAGAAGAGATTTGATGTGCTTATTTACAAAGACCAATAGGATACCTGTTCCTCTGTTTTCAGATCCCCAAATTCTTGCATGAACGTTGATTCAGAAGGAAACCTTAAGGGTTCCAGAAAGTGAAGAAGACTGAATAGTTCTTCAACTGTATTTTGGAGAGGTGTGCCAGTCAAAAGCACCTTGTGCTCCTATATAAAACAAGAATAACATGTCAATAACATGTACTAAGTGTTCATGTCAAACACCACAGTACTAAAATTATACGAAAGCTGACATAGGTTATCAAATGTTTCAGTGTTTGAAAAGCAAATCTTTTTCCGACCATAATTTTCAAGAGTCAACCCAATACATCTCTACCCATACATCATCATTAATTTACTTTCTCAATCACTTTTTAAAAACTCTGTATCATTCTCATAATAGTTTACTTTGTCTGCTATTAATTCTTACCTATTGCTTTTGAAAGAAAAATTCTAAATAATTAAGAAGCATATTTTAGGTTTTTTTTCAAGGAAACAGACATTTTAAAGAACAAAGAGGGCATTTTGGGGGTTACTCAACCATTCTTGGTATGGTAATTTGTATAGAGAACAGCACTCATTCTTTATAATTTGGCAGATCATCACTTGACTTCTTACACACGAACAAATTCTTAAATCATTAAAACTACAAACCAACAATGTGAAGGGCTGACTGGAATATACTTCTAAACTAGAATTGCATTACAAATTAAACATAATAGTAACAACAGGAAATAAAATATTTTTAATGATAATAGCACAAAGTATTTGAAATTTGATTTGACAGTACCTCTAAATTCCTAACCTGAATATTTGTATATGTATCTGTATGTCTGCATAAGTATTTAATATTAGGAAACAGTCTAGACAGATATATACCAACCTGCAAATATTGGAGTAAGGAGGGGAAGAGAACGGGTGGGCGTGGATGAAGAGTAAGAAGGAGCACTTTAGTGTTTTACTGTATGTAGTCCTTATATCTTTGAGTCATTTGTTCAAGTGCTCATGTACTAATTATGTGATGTTAATTAAATCAAAATATTAAAAAACACAAAATGCTTTGATTTTAAAGCAAACACACTAATGACTTTCAAAAATCCCATTAATTATAATAAATATATGCTAAGTATGTAGAATTGTGTAGAAACTTTATCCCTCTATCATAAATGATCTGAATAATATAACTTTGGTGAAAGGGCTTTTTATTGAGGAATTTCTGCCTTAAAACTTGTAGTTTTATTTCTTTCAATAGGACACTCTACAGAGGTTTCTCTCTCTCTTTTTTTTAATTCCAGCAGTTAATTACTAAAGCTTTTTGGAGGAAAGAACTAAAAAATTTAAGTCTTAGAGAACAGATGAGATTCTTTCCCCCTTACTAATTAATTAAAGCAAAATAATCTTAATTATCACAGATAGAAATCAGAAATCTGTTATTTTAAAATAAAAAAAGGAATAAGTTTTTGGCATTAGCTCTTTTTACTATGTAGCTAAGAAACAGAAGTCATAAAAATGACATTAAGTTACTTACCAGATTCATGAGTTTCAGACCTTCTAGAAGTTTACAATTTTTATTTTTTAACCTATGTGCTTCATCAATAATCACACATCGCCATTCAATTGCATTAAGCTCTCCACAGCCTCCAAGAATCATTTCAAAAGTGGTGATGATGGCTTGGAATCTGTAAGCTCCTCGAATGATTCGCCCCTAGAAATTTATTACCAAATACAATAATTTGCTAGAATGTCTTGATCATAATTTTTAATTCCTGTCAAGCAGCATAAAAATCATTTAATGACATCTGCTATAAAACATTTTCCACTGGAACTTTTATGTATGCACAGACACTCCCTTAAAATGAGGAACTTTAGCATTAAAACTGTATTAGATTGCTGTCTTCAAGAATGTTAAAAATTATACAATTAATAACTATATCCAAATAAGTATTCCTTGATAAAACATTTTATAATTTTTATGAGTTGTAATAACAATGTTAAGTCAAAAAAGAAATGGTTATTATAAAATCTAGCCAATGAAATTTCAGTATTAATGCTTATTACTTATATCCGTGACTCCACACATATAATGGCAGATAAGTAGTTAATATAAAAATTGGCCACTTATGTCATTTATGCAGCAAGTATTTATTGAGTGTCTCTGATCTAGTTGTTGGAGATATAGTAGTAAACAAGACAGACAAAAATAATTATCCAAGTGGAACTTACATTCCAATGACTCAAATATAGGACATAGCCACTAAGAAAAACAAAGAAAAAACCCACCAAAAATTTAAAAAAAAAACTAAGAAAGTAACAGAAGTCATAGACTAAAATAAAACAGGGATGGGGAGTAGGAAGTATGGGGTTGGAGGTGACCATTCCCATTTTATTTAGAGTGACTGGGAGGCCATCATTAAGAAGTGACATTTGAGCAAAGTCCTGAAGATGAGGGAGGAAGCCATGTTAGTATCTAGAGATCTGCAAGAGAAAGAATTCTTGGTAGAAATAGAGAGTGTGAATGCTGTAATGTGGGAGTACCTTTGGCAGTATTCAAATAATAGCAAGAAACCCAGAGTGATTGAAATCCAGTGAGAATGGAGGGGATGAGGCTATATACGGCCTTAAAAGCTGTGGTAAGGACTCTGGCTCTTACTGTGAGCAAGAAGCTATAGGAGGGTTTTGAGACAAGAGTATCATGATTTGACATATATTTAAAAAGAATCCCTTGGCTGTTCTGGTAAAAACAGTCTGACAAAGGCCAAGGACAGGATCATAGAAACCAGTTAAGAGGCTGCTGTAGTAATCCAAGCAAGAGATCTTCAATGGAGGTCATGAGAAGTGCTCAGTTCTGGATTTAACTGGAAGGTAGAACCAACAGGATTTACTAATGGATAGGAGTGGAGTGAGATAAAGAGAGGATTCAAGTTTGACTAAACTTTTTCACTCAACTAGAAGTTGGTGTTGCCATTGACTACAATGAGGAAATGCAGGATTTTGGTTTTGGACATGTTATGTTTGAGATTAGATATTGTCTATTAGATATTCAAGTGGAGTAATTGAGTAGGCATTTGCATATGACTCTGGAATTTAGGAAAGAGGTTAGAGTTGGTGATATAGATTTAGGAGTTTCCAGCAGTACAGACAGTAATTAAGTTGTGTGACTGAATGAAATCTCTGATGGAATGAGTATGGATATAAAAAGTCTGAAGACTGAGCCCTGGGTCACCCCCAAGATTAGATATGGGAAGACAAGAAGAAATTGGTTAAAGAGGGCTTCAGAAGGAATAGGTGGTGACACAGGACAGTATAAAGTACTGGAATCCAAGTGAAGAGAATGTTTAAATGCGACTGAAAATTATAAACTATTAGGGATTAGAAGAAATGAATGGTTAAGAAGGATCATGTGATCTGATTTAGATTTTAATTCCTATAAACTTAATTACACTAATTTTAGAATAATTCACATTGATTGCATATGCTGGCCATTAAGATGAACAATAGCTCCAGTAGAATATTATTAAAATATTGATAGTTATAAAGTATAAGTCTATGGTATTTACACAGCTCTAAAAACCTGGGATACAATGCATTCAGTTAGAGTAATATTGCAGTGTTTAAGAACAACGGCTCGAGTCTAACTGATTTGGGTTTATTAATCCCAGTTTTGCTCTGTGATTTTAGGGGAAACTACATCACTTCTTTTTGCCTTGGTTTCCTCATTTGTAAATAAGTATGATATTATCACCTATTTACAAGGTGATAAATTAATCTTTGATATTACAAAGATTAAGTGAAATACTACATGCAAACTGTTTAGCATAATGCCCGGCACATGGTAAATACTCAATAAATGCCTGTGGATATTGGTGTTACTATCTGTTACTTTTTCCAAGGCAATTGAGAAAATTACAACATAATTTTACTACTTATGTGATTTCAAGCTTATTTAATAACTTGGAAAAAGCAGAAGTTAAATGTTCATTTAATTTATATTAAAATATATTTGAAAGAATTAACTGAAAATTATTTCTATGTTTGAAGTATAGAGCTACTTAGCTCATTACAAGACATATTTACCTCTTGAAATTTTAAACCCTTCACATAATATTCTTCTAGAATGCGTAACATTTAGCATAAAAATATAATTTAATATATACTATTCAGTTTACAACACATCGAGAATCTTTCAGCTTCTGGCTCACATTTATACCAAACTCATACAAGACATATATTAAAACTGTAACCTTGTTAAAAATCCTTAAACTTCCAATATTTTAACGTTCCTTTAAAAAATGAGATTGAACTAAATGATTTTAATGATATCATAGAGCTCTAAAATTCTATAAATGTACAATTAAGAATAATAAAACACTATGGAAGGAAATGAAACTATAACTTAACTAAGATGTCATAGGCTCCAAAGGTGCAAGGGTAATTAATTTTCAGTACAACTGATCATAGACATACTTAATTTCATAGAAATCTAATTATTTCAACCATAGAAGGGAAATGAGGTTAAAGGAAAATATCAATTAATTTTATTGATATTCAGCCTCAAATAAGTAGAAAATCAGTTGTAATTGGGAGGCAAAAGTAGAAGGCTATGCACTTTACCTTACCTTAACCTGTATCATATCCCATGACCTGGCCATATGTTATAATGGTCCTTATAAAACAGAAGAATCAGTGAAAGAAAATAAAATATTAAGGTGCTATATTGAGGCAGAGTGCCATAACCTTTTCCAATGAAAAAGTACAATTTTGTGTGAGTTGTTTTAATTAATTTTGTTTCTTATTTCTTAATAAAAGTTTTACCTAAGAAGAGTCAAACTACCACTCAAAACTGCAACTCGGAACTTCATGTTTTCTAGTCTTAACCTTCTGCTAGGGAATTCTTTCTTATAATGTCATCTCAATTTTATGATCTGTGCATTTAGCAGAAAAATAGGTATTCCTTCCTAAAGAGTAATTGGCCAAAGTAAAATGGAAAATGTGCCCCTAGGATATAGGGAAGAAGAAAACCATCAAAGCAATAGAGTAATGAAATAACCAATCCAAAGGGTAGAAAAATACAGACGTATGCTTGTACCAATATACAAAACAAACCAAATTTTTAAAAACCGTCTAAAATCAAAATTCATTGAACACACAAGAGAACCTATGGTTTCACCTCAAAGGGCATTCAAACCCATGGTGGTCACTGAAGATGTAAATTTTAAAATGGAGGAAAAAAACTGGAGGATGATCAAAGAGACACATTATTTTTAAAATAAATTTAATGTGTAGTTGAAAACAATTAGTAAAACAATTATTCTAGTTGAAAAATTACGTATACAATCAAATTTGTACATTTGTATAAATCAGCATACTTCCAGTGAACTAGAGCATGAACTTGGCTACTTCTGTCATTTTTCTCTTCAGCTACTAAAATTTATTGTAAAATAAATATGATGAATAAAGAGATCAGATTAAGATTTAAGTAGGCAATTAAAATCTATCATAAATTTGAAAGTAATTAATATGTAATGCTTATCTTTTGCAAACCTGACCTTTCAAACAACAAAAAACATCACCAATAACACACCTGTGAGTCCCTGAAGTACATCTCATATTGCTGTATCATTTGTCTGCTAATCAGGCTCCCATGATAAACCACAACATTAATATCAGTCCACGTACGAAATTCTCTCTCCCAGTTTGCAATAGTAGAAAGTGGAGCAATAATCAGGAAAGGTCCTCTTATACCAGTCAGAAGGATTTCGTAGAGGAATGTAATTGATTGAATGGTTTTGCCAAGACCCATTTCATCTGCTAAAATGCAGTTTCGTCTGAAATAAACAAATATATTACCCATGTAGATTTTGGGGTTTTCTGTATACTACAATGTTTTAAAAGATAAATATTAAAAAAAATAACCAGTGATCAAGTTAAAATACTTGCATTTATAACGTAGAAGTTGCTGAAGTGCAGATTTGGCTAAAGATTATAATTTTATTATAATATTGCAAAGGGACAACTATAGGTTTTTGTAGCTCCAAAATAAAGATACCACCTGTTAGATACCTGAGTTTTTAAAAGAACGAAATGGCAAGAGCAAGGCAAACTAAATATGTTATTTATTCAGGAAACATTTATTAAATGCTTTCTGTATCTCACGGATAGTATGAGAAGATGGGATACAAAAGAAATAGAACATGTTCTCTGCCTTCCAGGGGCTTGTATGTATTAGAAAAGCAGACATATGAATAAATAAATAAATAGTCATGCAATGTGCTATCACAGAAGCACAAATAAAGAACTGGTTTTCGACTCTAGCTATACATTGGAACAGCCTAAGAAACAGATACCCATGGCCTTCTCCTTTACATTCCAATTCAATGTGCATGGAGTAGGATAAAAGCAACTGTAATTTTTAAAATAAGCTGCACAGATGATTATGATATATGGCCAGTTAAGAATTATCAGTGTTTATTATGGAACCTCAGAGGAGTAAGCATCTAACCCTGGCTAGAAGAGATGAGAGAAGATAAGACTGCCTTCAAAGAGAAGGACAGTAATGAGTAGGATTTTGCCAGAGGGCAGAGCAAAGGAGCATAAGTGTAAAGAACATGATCAACTGGGAGGCCACAAGTTATTTAATATGGTTTTGAGGGAAGAGTAAAGGGAAGGGATCTTACTAAGATAAGCAGGGGTCACAAATAAAGGTTAGAAATCATTCTACAATATTATGAATGAGAGTCACTGAACATTTTTAAAGAAACCTGATGAGATTAGGTTTGTACTTGAAATTTACTCTGGTGCCACTGTGAATATTAGAAGGTGAAGTGACTTAAGTTTGGACAGTAATTGGGAAAGTACCGCAATAATGCAGGAAAGAATGGGTGGACATTTGGACTAAGGTAGGAGGAATCAAGAGGAGAAAACTGATCCCAAAGTTAATTACATGTTAGAATGATTTGGACTTAGTGACCAATCCGATATATGGAGTATAGGATGGCAGTCAGATTTCAGTTTGGGTGACTAAATAAGTTGTGTTATTATTAACCAAGATGTAAAATATTTGAATAAGTTTGATATGGAAGAAACAGGAAATAATAAGGTTAACTTTGAATATGCTGCGTTTAAAGAATCATTGAGATAGACATTAAGGTAGCCAGAAGTAAACAAATATGGGCTTGGAGTTCAAGGCCTCAGTTAAAGATGTTACTGATAAGTGAAGACACGGGGGAGTAGAGTTTGGCTTACGGAGAACAATGTAATATGAGAAGAAAGTAAAAAACAGAACTTTGGGAAAGAAAAAAACCAACAACACTGAAAGGGTAGGCAAGGAAGAAGAACCAGCAAAGACTATTGAAAGGAATAGTTACAACAGAGGTTCTGGAGAGCTAGGAGAGTCACACTGTGGAAGCTGTTGGGAGAACGGGGGAAAAGTTTAAAAAAGGAAGGACTAGCAACTACTATCTAACACAGCAGAGACAGCAAATTAAGGCTAAAAAATATCTTGTGGATTGGAAAATTAAGAGTTTCAGAGATGATACAGAATCAAAAGTCAAACGACAGGTTTAAGGAGAATTGGAGATGAGAAAATGGGAAGAGTTCATGCAGGCTATACTTCCTAGACCTTTGCCTAGGAAGTTACAAAGAGGGATCAATGTAGCTTGAAGGAAAAAGAGAGCCAAGAGAAGGTTTACCCTTTCCTTTCCTCACTTTTATATATAAGTTAAACCCAAATTTGTTCACAGACTGAAGGGATGGCACTAGTCTTAAGAGATAGTTTGAAGATATAACAGAGAAGGATAATAAGTGATTGAAGTGAGGTTCTGAAAAGATTGGATTAGATGCCTGTCAAGAGTTGAGGTGGTAGCATTAGTCTTGGTTCTGAGGAGGCACCTTTTAACTTCTGATATGAGGACAGAGGTAAGAATGGCTAAGGATGGAGATACATTTGTAGGCTTGGGTGTGAGGACAGGCAAGAACCTGAATGAATTCACCGACTGGCCCTAGGCTTCTCTATGAAGCAGTCATATACAGAGAGTGAAGGGGATAGGGTTGTGATAAAGTGCTTGAGGAAAGTGGTACAAGTTTGAAACAAGTAACTGGGAAAGGGTATTGATAAAAGACAATTAAAATAAAATTTTGTTAACTATTTTACCAGGAAGATTCTCTTGGGAAAAATGATTAACATTTAGAAAATAGAAACCAGAGGAAAGAGCACTGTGTGGAATAACAGGTTTTTCCTAACTCCACCTGATTGAGTTTCATGACTCACCATTACTTAGTGAAACAGAAGAATCATGTGACAAGTAAAAACACAGAAAAATGATTTTGAATACGTCATAAAATTTTGCTATTATTAATAACAGTACCTTCGTTTGCTCTTTTATATACACTATCAGACTTCTTTCTCAATCAAGATACCATTTTTTACTTCTTTTGCAATTAATTTTCCATCTCACTAAAAAAAGGTGAGATAATATTCCAAAAAGCATTTTGAACAACTTGGAAAATTAATAATAAATGGGGGTAATTCATTACTAGGTTCTTATATTAAGTATTCTATTCCTTATCAATTGCTGACAATCTGCTTCCTTGAAGACGTACATGACAGACCTATCTAATTCTTATAGATGGAACTGCTGATACCTTACTAACTAGATTCAACTATTGGCAGACAGTAGTGTAAGTTGAAAAACATTCTGTAACATAGCTGACGTTTGATGATGTTAACAAAGGTATTTCAAATTTAATTATGAATTAACATATCAACTTTCTTCTATTCTCATTGGTACACATTAAAAGGAAGCAACTATAGTCAAAATCCTAAATTATAATGTACGTATCTTCTTGAGCTAACCACAACTTCATTTTCAATAATGAACACTCCATGACAGTAATAATGTAGCAACATCAGTACCAATTTTACTTAATGTATTTTGGAACACATAAAAAAACACACATTAAATTTTTTTCTATTAATACATACTACATACCTATTGTACCAGTTGAATAAGAGCCAGTTGAGTCCTTCCAGTTGATATTCCCTGAGTTGATTGCCATTTTTATAATCCCTGGATTGATCTATTTTTTTCCAAATATTAGAAGGAGGACGGTCCTTTGTGGAAAAACAAAGAATGAATGATGTATTTTAGATTTTTTGATCTTCCCTATATCTCATACATGGTAAAAGCATTGCTTTTAAAATAATCAGAAGAATAACATTATATGACATTATGATGAAATTTTACAAACATCTGAACACCAAGTAAGTTCTACACGAACTCCTCCAGAAAACTGAAGAGGAAAGCATACGTCCCAACTCATTCTATGAAACTGATACCAAAATCAGACAATGGCATTACAGGAAAACTAGAGACCAATATCCCACATGAACAGAGATGAAAAATTCATAACAAAATTTTAGCAGATGGAATCTAAAAATATATAAAAAGGGTAATACAGCATGACCAAGTGGTTTTTCCCAGGTATGGAAGGTGGATTAACTTTGAAAATTAATCAATGTTGATCAACAGACTAAAAAACAAAAATATGATAATCTCAGCAGATGCAGAAAATGGAAGAACTAAATGCTTTCTCCCTAGGATCAGAAAAAGGCAAGGATGTCCACTGTCATCACTTCTATTCAACATTGTACTACAGGTTCTAACAGGAGCAATCAAGCAAGAACAAGAAATAAAAGTCATTAAGATTGGAAAGGAAGAAGTAAAACTTTCTTAATTTACAGAAGACATGATTTGTCTACATGGAAAATCCTGTGGAATCTAGAAAAAAGATAAAGAAGTGATTTTACTAACATTGCATGATATAAGATCAATATACAGAAAACTGTATTCTATATTGTAGAAACAATTATAAATACATTTTAAAAATACTATCTTATAATGGCATCCAAATATGAAAAATTTAGGGTTTACTAAAAAAAAATATTTCTTAAATGGTAGCCAATGAACTTTAAAATAATTAACATATACTATTGCTCTAATTATTGTTTAAAATAATTTCCACATTAATTAATATTCTCCATAATTTTCTTTTTAGCAATCCAATCACTGTTTCCTTAGTTTAGGCCAGGAACAAATTTCATTTGATCAAAGATACTTTACATGTTTTATATGTTATTTTGTTTAATAATAATAGACTGGCAAAAAAAATCACTTACCTCCTACATTATTTGACTTTGATAAACCAGCACTGTTGTCAAGTTGATTTTACATTAACTGAGGGGATTAATTTTATTGGCTGAGTCCCCTTTACCAAGGACTACATTACATATCTAAGGCACTGGCTCTTCCCACCATGTGCTTCAAAATCACCTTTTTAATGACACCTGGGGTCCACTCTCAGATATTCTGATTCTGGAGCCAGGATATAGCAACTAGGAATCTCTAATTTTTTAAAAGTTCCAAAAGTGATTCTGATAAGCACCTCTGACTGAGAACCACTGATCTAAAAAAATAGCTTACTTAATGAGGCTAAAGATCAGGTTACTACTGAAGCATGGTCCCCACCCCAAAAAGAATACCTTTCCCTTTCATAATATCCTTTAGACTACTCCTCCCTGAATTAGTTAATTAACACTTTTGTTTCCTGGCTCAAGGAAAGGTACTTAGAAGTCAAAAGGAATGGAGGTGAGCTGCTGTGTTCTTGGTAATAGATGGTGGGTATTATTGGGAGATAAACTAAGAAGACCAGAAAATAAGAAGACAACCAGAAAAAAAAACTGTTATAAAAACAATATGATCTCTTCCATGGAACAATTCATTCATTTCCTTCTCTTACATCACATCTCCACATTTTTCATGGCAGCTAATCATTAGCTCTGGTGCTAATCAAAAAGTGATCTGTTCTTGTCTTTTCATGCATAAACTCCCTCTTTAGTGAAGTAAGAAATTTCTATGACCAAATTATATTTGAAAGAGGACTGGCCAAGGGCTTCCCTAGTGGCACAGTGGTTAAGAGTCCGCCTGCCTATGCAGGGGACACGGGTTCGTGCCCCAGTCCAGGAAGATCCCACATGCCGTGGAGTGGCTAGGCCCGTGAGCCATGGCCACTGGGCCTGCGCGTCCGCAGCCTGTGCTCCACAAAGGGAGAGGCCGCAACAGTGAGAGGCCCGCATACCGCAAAAAAAAAAAAAAAGAGAGAACTGGCTAAAATATTTAATAAAATCATAATATGTCTCTTTAAAGTGAATTTCTTTTGGTTGGCTCCCCAAATTGGATTTACATGAAAATAAAAAAATATATAATTATTAAAATATCACAACTTGCCATCGCCTTCCAGAATTCTACAGTCTTTGTACTAGAAAAAACAACTGACTCAAGTTTTTTTTTTTGAGCAGGGAAGAGACAGATGTATCAATAAAAAAATCAGTGTACTTAACTTATGTAGGCCTTTTTTTTTATTGGAGTATAATTGCTTTATGATGTTGTGTTAGTTTCTGCTGTACAATGAAGTGAATCAGCTATATGTATACCTATATCCCCTCCCTCTTGGACCGCCCTCCCACCTCCCCCCATCCTACCCATCTAGGTCGTCACAGAGCACCGAGCTGAGCTCCCTGTGCTATACAGCAGGTTCCCACTAGCCATCTATTGTACACATGGTAGTGTATTTATGTCAAATCTAAGCTCCCAATTCATACCACCCTCCTCTGCTCCTCTGTGTCCACATGTCCGTTCTCTACATCTACGTCTCGATTCTTGCCCTGCAAATAGGTTCATCTATGCCATTTTTCGAGATTCCACATATATGTGTTAATATACAATATTTGTTTTTCTCTTTCTGGCTTACTTCACTCTGTATGACAGGCTCTAGGTCCATCCACATCTCTACAAAAGACCTAATTTCATTCCTTTTTTATGGCTGAGTAATATTCCATTGTATATACGTACCACACCTTCTTTATCTAGTCATCTGTCGTGGACATTTAGATTGTTTCCATATCCTGGCTACTGTAAATAGTGCAGCAATGAACATTGGGGTACATGTGTCTTTTTGAATTATGGTTTTCTCAGGGTATATGCCCAGTATTGGGATTGCTGGGTCATATGGTAGTTCTACTTTTAGTTTTTTAAGGAACCTCCATAGTGGCTGTATCAATTTACATTCCCACTAACAGTGCAAAAGGGATCCCTTTTCTCTACACCCTTTCCAGCATTTATTGTTTGTAGACTTTTTGATGATGGCCATTCTGACTGGTGTGAGGTGATACCTCATTGTGGTTTTGATTTGCATCTCTATAATGATTAGTGATGTTGAGCATCTTTTCATGTGTTTGCTGGCAATGTGTATGACTTCTTCGGTGAAATGTCTATTTAGGTCTTCTGCCCATTTGTTAATTGGGTTGTTTGTTTCTGGATATTGAGCTCCATAAGCTGTTTGTATATTTTGGAGATTAATCCTTTGTCCATTACTTCATTTGCAAATATTTTCTCACATTCCGAGGGTTGTCTTTTTGTCTTGTTTATGGTTTCCTTTGCTGTGCAAAAGCTTTTACGTTTAATTAGGTCCCATTTGCTTATTGTTTTTATTTTCATTACTCTAAGAGGTGGGTCAAAAAAGATCTTGCTGTGGTTTACGTCAAAGAGTGTTCTTCCTATGTTTTCCTCTAAGGGTTTGATAGTGTCCAGTCTTACATTTAGGTCTTTAATCCATTTTGAGTTTACTTTTGTGTATTGTGTTAGAGAGTGTTCTAATTTCATTCTTTTACATGTAGCTGTCCAGTTTTCCCAGCACCACTTACTGAAGAGGCTGTCTTTTCTCCATTGTATATTTTTGCCTCCTTTGTCAAAGATAAGGTGACCATATGTGCGTGGGTTTACCTCTGGGCTTTGTATCCTGTACCACTGATCTATATTTCTGTTTTTGTGCCAGTACCATACTGTCTGATTACTGTAGATTTGTGGTATAGTTTGAAGTCGGGGAGCCTGATTCCTCCAGCTCTGTTTTTCTTTCTCAGGGTCTTTTGTGTTTCCATACAAATTGTAAAATTTTTTGTTCTAATTCTGTGAAGAATGCCATTGGTAGTCTGATAGGGATTACACTGAATCTGTAGATTGCTGTGGGTAGTATAGTCATGTTCACAATGTTGATTCTTCCAATTCAAGAACATGGTATATTTCTCCATCTGTTTGTGTCATGTTTGATTTCTTTCATCAGTGTTTTATTGTTTTCTGAGTAAAAGTCTTTTGCTTCCTTTGGTAGGTTTATTCCTAGGTATTTTATTCTTTTTGTTGAGAAGGTAAATGGGATTGTTTCCTTAATTTCTCTTTCTGTTTTTCAATTGTTAGTGTATAGGAATACAAGACATTTCTATGCATTAATTTTGTAAACTGCAAGCTTACCAAATTCACTGATTAGTTCTGGTAGCTTTCTGGCAGCATCTTTAGGATGTTCTATGTATAGTATCATGTCATCTGCAAACAGTGACAGTTTTACTACCTCTTTTCAAATTTGGATTCCTTTTATTTCTTTTTCTTCTCTGACTGCTGTGACTAGGACTTCCAAAACTATGTTGGATAAGAGTGGTGAGAGTGGACATCCTTGTCTTGTTCCTGATCTTAGTGGAAATGCTTTCAGTTTTTCACCATTGAGAATAATGTTTGTTGTGGGTTTTTCGTATATGGCCTTTATTACGTTGAGATAGGTTCCCTCTATGCCCGTTTTCTGGAGAGTTTTTATCATAAATCGGTGTTGAATTTTGTCAAAAGCTTTTTCTGCATCTATTGAGATGATCATATGGTTCTTATTCCTTAATCTGTTAATATGGTGTATCACACTGATTGTTTGCATATATTGAAGAATCAATGCATTCCTGCGATAAGTCCCACTTGATCACGGTGTATGATCCTTTTAATGTGTTGTTGGATTCTGTTTGCCAGCATTTTGTTCAGGATTTTTGCATCTATGCTCATCAGTGATATTGGTCTGTAATTTTCTTTTTTGTGATATCTTTGTCTGGTTTTAGTATCAGGGTGATGGTGACCTTGTAGAACGAATTTGGGAGTGTTCCTCCCTCTGCAATTTTTTGGAAGAGTGTGAGAAGGGTAAGTGTTAGCTATTCTCTAAATGTTTGATAGAATTCACCTGTGAAGCCATCTAGTCCTGGGCTTTTGTTTGTTGGAAGATTTTTAATTCCAGTTTCAATTTCATTACTTGTGATAGGTCTGTTTATATTTTCTAATTCTTCCTGGTTCAGTCTTGGAAAATTGTACCTTTCCAAGAATTTGTCCATTTCTTCGTGGTTGTCCATTTTATTGCCATATAGTTGTTTGTAGTAGTTTCTTATAATCCTTTGTATTTCTGTGGTGTCAGCTGTGATTTCTCCTTCTTCATTTCTAATTTTATTGATTTGCGTCCTCTCCCTTTTTTTTTTTTTGATGAGTCTGGCTAAAGGTTTATCAATTTTGTTTACCTTCTCAAAGAACCAACTTCTAGTATTAATGATCTTTGCTATTGTTTCCTTCATTTCTATTTCATTTATTTCTGCTCTGATCTTTATGATTTCTTTCCTTCTACTGACTTTAGGTTTTCTTTTTTCTTCTTTATCTAGCTGCTTTAGGTGTAAGGTTAGATTGTTTATTTGAGATTTTTCTGGTTTCTTGAGGTGACACTGAATTACTATTAACTTCCCTGTTAGAAATGCTTTTGCTGCGTCCCATAGATTTAGGGCTTTCCTTGTCATTTGTTTCCATGTATTTTTTAATTTCTTCTTTGATTTCTTCAGTGATCTCTTGGTTGTTTAGTAGTGCATTGTTTAGCCACCATGTATTTTTGTTTTTTACAGTTTTTTCCTGTAATTGAATTCTAATCTCATAGTGTTGCGGTCAGAAAGGATGCTTGATACAATTTCAATTTTCTTAAATTTTCTGAGGCTTGATTTGTGACCCAAGATGTGATCTATCCTGGAGAATGTTCCATGTGCACTTGAGAAGAAAGTGTATTCTGCCACTTGCGGGTGGAATGCCCTATAAATATCAATTAAATCTATCTGGTCTACTGTGTCATTTTACACTTGTGTTTCCTTATTTATTTTCTATTTGGATGATCTGTCCATTGTTGTAAGTGGGGGGTTAAAGTCCCCCTATTACTGTGTTGCAATCTATCTCCCTTTTTATGGTTGTTAGCATTTGCCTTATGTATTCAGGTGCTCCTGTGTTGGGTGCATATATATTTATAATTGTTATGTCTTCTTCTTGGATTGATCCCTTGATCATTATGTAGTGTCCTTCCTTATCTCTTGTAACAGTCTTAAAGTCTATTTTATCTGATATGAGTATTGCTACTCAGGCTTTCTTCTGATTTCCATTTGCATGGAATATCTTTTTCCACCCTTCACTTTCAGTCTGTATGTATCCTTAGGTCTGAAGTGGGTCTCTTATAGACAGCGTACATAGAGGCCTTGTTTTTGTATCCATTTAGCCAGTCTGTGTCTTTAGGTTGGAGCATTTAATCCATTTTCATTCAAGCTTATTATTGATATGTATTTTCCTATTACCATTTTCTTAATTGTTTTGGGTTTGTTTTTGTGGGTCTTTTTCTTCTCTTATATTTCCCGCCTAGAGAAGTTCCTTTAGCATTTGTTGTAGAGCTGGTTTAGTGGTGCTGAATTCTCTTAGCTTTTGCTTGTCTGTAAAGCTTTTGATTTCTCCATCGAATCTGAATGAGATCCTTGCTGGGTAGAGTAATCTTGGTTGTAGGTTTTTCTCTTTCATCACTTTAAGTAAATCTCCTGCCACTCCCTTCTGGCCTGCAGAGTTTGTGCTGAAAAATCAGCTGATAACCTTATGGGCATTCCTTTGTATGTTATTTTTTGCTTTTCCCTTGTTGCTTTTAATATTTTTTGTTTGAATTTAATTTTTGTTAGTTTGATTAATATGTCTTGGTGTGTTTCTCCTAGGGTTTATCCTGTATGGGACTATCTGCCCTTCCTGGAGTTGGGTGACTATTTCCTTTCCCAAATTAGGGAAGTTTTCCACTATAATGTCTTCAAATATTTTCTCAGGCCCATTCTTTTTCTCTTCTTCTTCTGGGACCCCTATAATTTGAATGTTGGTTTATAGTTGTCCCAGAGGTCTCTGAGATTGTCTTCAATTCTTTTCATTCTTTTTTGTTGATTCTGTTCCTAGGCAGTTATTTCCACCATTCTGTCTTCCAGCTCACTTATTCGTTCTTCTGCCTCAGTTATTCTGTTATTCATTCCTTTTAGTGTATTTTTCATTTCAGTTATCGTGTTGTTCATCTCTGTTTGTTTGTTCTTTAGTTCTTCTAGATCTTTGTTAGACATTTCTTGTACTTTCTCAATCCGTGCCTCCATTCTATTTCTGAGATTCTGGATTATCTTTACTATCATTACTCTGAATTCTTTTTCAGGTAGGTTGCCTATTTCCTCTTCATTTATTTGGTCTTGTAGGTTTTTACCTTGCTCCTTCCTCTGTGACATGTATTTTTGTCATTTCACTTTTTTTGGTTTTTTTTTTTGATAGGTGGGATTGTTTCCTATCTTACTGGTTGTTTGGCCTGAGGATTCCAGCACTGGAGTTCGTAGGCTGCTGGGTAGACCTGGGTCTTGATGTCAAGATGAGGATCTCTGGGAGATCTCACTCCAATGAATATTCCCTGGGGTCTGAGGTTCTCTGTTAGTCCAGTGGTTTGGACTCAGAGTTCCCACTGTAGGAGCTCAGGCCTGACCCCCAGCTTGTGAACCAAGATCCTGTAAGCTGTGCAGGGCAGCAGGGGGGAAAAAAAAGCCAGAAAAGGCCTTGGCTGTGGGGGGCAGGGCTTAGGCAGGGGCAGGGTTTAGGTGGTGGGCGGGCCTATTCTTAGGACCCACGGGGCTGGAAAAGGCCATGGTGGGTGATCAGGCTTAGGTTCAACCACAGCAGGAGGGGCCCAGGAGTGCCTCTGGCCTTGGAGGGTGGAGGACCAGGTCTGGGACCCCAGCAGGCTCCCTGGGCCCGAGTAGGCAGAGGAAATAATAGGCACGTTCCCCCTGATCCTCCAATCACAGGTGGTGCTCTCCCTGTTGGCCTCTCTTCTTCTTCCCTACCCATGCCCCTAGGACCCACACGGCCAGAGGGGGCCCCCAGAAGGCAGGGGACCAGACCGGGAAGCCTAACAGGCTTACTGTGGCTGAGCGCAGGGGAAACACCCAAGGCACTTCCCCTGATCCCATGGTCCTGGAGGGTCCCTCCCACTGCCTCTCCTCCTCCCTCCCTCCTACATCCCTAGGACCCACGTTGTCTGGAGGGGGCCTTGGAGGGCCGGAACCAGCCCAGGAGATCAGCAGGCTTCCTGGGGCCCGATTGGGAAGGGGAAACGCTAGGCGCACTCTTCTGATCCTCCAAGCCTCTGAGGGTCCCTCCAGGCATGGGAACCCCTCCCCTCTCCTAGCCACCCCTCAGGGGCCCCAGTCCTGTCCGGCTTCCACTTCTCCTCCCCCCTCACAATCCCTCACATCCTACCCAGTCACTTGGGGGTTCCTCCCATCTCCTTGGGTGTTGAGGTCCCCCGCCAGCGTCTGGCAGGTGCCCTAGTTGTGGGGAGACGCAAACTCCATGTCCTCCCACGCCGCCATTTTGACTGTGCCCCACTATGTAGGCATTTAACAATATTCTATACAAAAGGTTTTTCTAAAAATAAAGCTACTATGGAAGTAGAAGAACTATTTAGTTATGAAGAAATAACTGGTTTACAGGAAACAAAGGAAAGGTGGATATAATAAGGATTTTTCTTTGATAGAGAATTCATAACCCTGCTTAGAGCTGAAACTGGTATTCTTGACATTTTTATAAATGACCTGAGAGAAAAAGCAGTGGGAAAGTTTTAAATTCAAGATGAGGTAGAAGTATTTGCAACTTTTCCGGAGGGAAATTTAAAAGGAAATACTTATCAAACTTTTGAATGCATATATGTTCTGACCAAACAATTATACTTCTGATTTATCTTACAAGGGCTCAATGTTCAATGTAACATTGTTTATAAGAGCAAAACACTGGAGTATCCACTAAGGGAGGAACAGTTAAATTAATATATATAAGATATTATGTAGTAATTTTTAAAATACAATATTAATTGCATACCAGACTAAATTAAAATTTCAAAAATTAAAATAAATCTGTTGAATAAAGAAGTGCTAAGATTTTATGATGCTAAGGCATGTTCTTACCAAATGTCTTGTGTCAGGCCGTGAAGCTTGCAACTGTTCAAACTCTTCTATTTTTGCAAGATCTACATCTTCTTTTAGTTCCCAAGTACTATCTTCATATGGTAATGAGCACCACTTTACTAAGTAGTAAATAACAGGCTGTAAAAAAATTTTTTTTTCATTTTACCATTTTGAAAAAGAATAGTAAGAAATAGTTTAAATTGAGAATCCCCAGAAATAGTTTAAATATATTAACCTACATTGGTAAAAACTTATGAAACTTTTTTGGTGTTTTTAGGTCATTAACTTTAAAAAAGTAATGCTTTATGCCCCGGTCCGGGAAGATCCCACATGCCGTGGAGCGGCTGGGCCCGTGAGCTATGGGCGCTGAGCCTGCGCGTCCGGAGCCTGTGCTCCGCAACGGGAGACACCCCAACAGTGAGAGGCCCGCGTACCGCAAAAAAAATAATAAATAAAAATAAAAAATAAAAAAGTAATGCTTTAATATTTGGAAGTCTTTAGGTTTTTCTTACTTACTTAGAAAATATTTCTATCAAATATTTACTTACCTCACCAGTATCTTTATCTTCACAAAAAGAGACTTCTAATACTCTGTCTACTTCAACGTAGTCTGGGTTAAATGGTTCTTCTTCCATCTAAAATTAAAAAGTAACTTAGTTGATATATGATAAAGAAGTAGAAAGATGAAAGTGAAATAAAGACAAATTTACTAGCTATTCACTATAGAACAAACACATAAGTTTGATTTTAATTAAATTTCCAAAAAATGGAATCCTTCCATTTTAATTCCAAAAAGATTGCTAGGATATTTGTCTATATTATGAATCACCATGTTATATATAAAAAACTCAACTAAACAACACTAAAAAATAGGTACTCCAGACAAGTAAGTTACTCTAGAAGATGTGTTGTTTAAAAATGTCCGAAAGGTAGCCTCTTTTGGAAAGAGGCTCTCCTTTACCTCTGTAAAGGTACTACTTTCCT
Source organism: Grampus griseus (assembly GCF_964374135.1). Taxonomy (NCBI): domain Eukaryota; kingdom Metazoa; phylum Chordata; class Mammalia; order Artiodactyla; family Delphinidae; genus Grampus; species Grampus griseus. The sequence goes on along the minus strand of NC_139013.1, from coordinate 27,830,250 downwards.
CAAGTCCAAGAGTTGAAGACTAATCACCCGACCTGGAGGCTCCTGTCTCATCTGTATCAAACACTCTATCTACTGATGGTTCTTGTGCTCAAGACCCTCTTACCTAACTAAACGCAAACTCTCTGAGCTACCTCACATTCGACTGCACTCATTTACTCTTCAACCTACACTTCTTCCTATAGTTTCTAACTGGGTTAACAGTAACACAGCACCAACTTCACACCCTACTCCCAGTTACACAAGCCAGCAATGGAGAAGTCATCTTAGATTCCTTCTCTTTTTTAATCTCCCACATCCCTTAACTCATCAATTCACACAGATCCTACTTTTATCTGTAACTCAAATTGGTTCCTCCTTCCTCATTCTCACTGCTTCATCACTCCTTACTTGGATCTTTACAAATAACTTCCTAACTAGTCACCAACTACTGTCTTGCCTCCCTTTAATTTATTTTCACACTGTCCCCATAGTACTCTTTCTCAAATATAAATCATATATTGCTCCCTGGCTTCAAATCCTTCAATGACTCTCCCAGATTTCATGCTTTAGAGTACAAAAACAGATGCTTTTCAAACTCCATGTTCTGTCACACCTTCATGGTTTTATACTAATTTTTCTCTCTTCTGAATAGATTGCTGTTCCTTCTCTTGTCTGCTTGGCTAATTCCTACCCATTCCTCAAAGTCTTACTTCCAAAAACCCATCTCAGCTATCTTTGCTGCCTCTCCTCCTCTGTTTAACCTCTAAATGTTATAGTACTCCATGGCTCTGCCTTTAGTTCTCCTCACTATCTTAATCCTTTCCTGAGCAATACTATCATCTCCATGTACAGGACACACTTGTTAAAGAGCACTGCCCAACACCAGAATGGTAATAAGGTATTCTAAGAAAATCTGCACAGCTCCAGTTTATCTTGTACCTGAGTCATGAATGTACCTAATCTTCATGAAAAATTAGAAGATTATTAGTTAAATACTTCTAAAATCTTCAGCTCATTAGAAACTTCTATATCAGAGTGAGGTAGTGAGAAATTTTTGAGGACCTCCCAGCATCCATAAACTGATAGGTCATTTCAGAGTCATCAAATTTTTGAAGTAGATTTTATAATTACAAAGAAATAACAATAGCTTCATGGTGGAAAAATCTGCCATAAGATATCAACCATTATCTAGTGATTAAAGTTAACACCACCAGTAATTGGGCAAATAGGTATCGTGTACCTCCTGATATGATACACTGAGAATGCTGCTGCATCATCTCTGTAGTGTTCTTTTAAATAATGCATGACCTGAAGCTGAGGAAACATCAGATAACCCCAAACTGAGGGATGTGCTACAAAATAAACCACCTAAATTCTTTAAAAAGTGTCCAAGTAATGAAAAACAAAGAAATATTGATAAAGGAGACATGACAACTAAATGCATTATATGTGCAGGATTGGATTCTAGACCAGAATAAGCATACACACTCACACTTTTTTTTTTTGCTATAAAAATACTAGTGGAACAATTAGTGAAGTATGAATAAAGTCTATAGGTGAGATAACAGTACTACATCAATGTTAATTATACTATTATTATGTAAGACTGTTTCTAGAAAATACTGAAATTGAGACTTAATTTTCAAATGGTTTAGAAAAAAATGTATGTGCATGGGAGAAAGGCAGAGGCAGAAAGAGAGAGGGGTGCATAGTGACAAAAGGAGAATTAATGTTAATGACAAAGCAAACATGGTAAAATGTTAACATTTACGGAATCTAGTTAAAATATATGTGGGAATTTGTTGTACTAAATTTTTCAAATAAAAAGTTAAAAAAATTTACATGAATCTAAAACTGCTCTAAAAAAGTCTATTAAGGGACTTCTCTGGTGGTCCAGTGGTTAAGACTCCGCGCTTCAAGTGAAGGGGGTGCAGGTTCGATCCCTGGTCAGGGAACTAAGATCCCACATGCTGTGCTATGCAGCAAAAAACTTAAAAAAATAAAAAGTAAAATTAAAAAATTCTAGTCTATTAAAAGAAAAATGAAAAAAAAATTTAGAGCAGGAAAGGACATCGGACTTTTTAGTGAGGCCTGGAAAGGTTAATGAATTTTTCCAATGAGGTTCTGTTCATGCATACACAAAGATGATACAGAAAATATGCAATATATTTCACATACTGGAAAATCTTCTTTTCCATTTATTTGCTATGCTACCATTTCCATTTCTTGAAGAACTCTACTGATAAAATACTTTAAGATATTAACACACTCACATTCAACTCTAAAAAGTATTGAAATATATGCTAATTTAAAAATACAAGAGTTAGCTACCATTCTGAATTATCACTGTTCCTGTTTTAGCTATTTTCCAAGCTAAATTTAGGGAAAGAAAAAATATGTAGATAGCATTTATATTCAAATATCGTAAGAGGAAGCCTAAGAATTAAAATTAATAATACTTAAATTTTTGATACATAATACTACATGTGTTCAGAGTTCAACACATAATAGTCTTTTTTTTTTCCTTACGTCTGCAAAAAAATGTGCTCTTTGTGCTTGTCTCAATTTGAATCGTTTGATTTTCTGCTGGATCCTTTTATCTTTCAGAAGCTGCTGTTCTGTGGCCCACTCACAGTGAAGATAGGAGCTAAAATTTTTATAAAAGCAATATATTAGAATGATATAGAAAATGATGTTTTGAGTTTTTATAGATTTATTTTTAATCACAGCCTCTAAAACAAAATATTATCTTCAACTTTACAAATAGGTAGTTCATCATTTCATTTAATGTCAATAGACTCCATATAATTACTAAAATAAAGCCACTGTGATCTAAAGGTCTGCAATTTGCCATATGGAAGCAGAATGGTAAACTGAATCATAAGGGTAACAAAATATGACTTTTAGTTTATTTCTTCATTATAATCATTTTGTCATGATCAGAAAGCTAACTTGTTTTGAAACCAATGTTATTTAAAATACCTCCCTTCACCAAAATGTTAGAAAAAGTTGAACAAAATCTGAAAAGTTTGACAATATAAATATGATGGATAATGTCTGTAATTTGTAAAAGTGTAATGTATAAATATTACTGCATTTTGATGTTTATAAGTAATGTTTTCTGGGAAAAAAATAAAACACTCAATTTTAACATGAAATGTTTTCAAAATCTTTTCGCTTTTTAATAATTTTTAAGTTTATGAAATAATAAGTAAAAAAATATTTTAAAATGCAGATAAAATAAAAATCATAATTTAACTTAATATACTTAAAATATTAATTCATATTTAAACACCTTTCTCTTATTTTTCTAACTCAAATACTTACTAATTCTTGTATTTTACAAAAAATTCTTCTGTATCAATCATCACTCCAGGTGATATCTAAGAAAATAAATTCAATAATTATGACTTTTATGATCAGGCCACGGAATATAAAGTGTAAAATGTAATATATCATTACTTACTTCCTTTTTTATAATTCTAGAAGACAGTATTTTGTCCACAATTGCAGCATCTTCTTCACTCGGATTCTCCTATGTGAGGGAAGAAAAATGTATAATGACACATTCTGAAAACACTTTAGTTGCCACTGTTTATGAATATACTAAAATTCAACAAACATTTATTTAACACGTTCCAGGGACCATGTTAAATGTTAGGAATACGAAAATGAAAAATATCAATACTGTCCTCGTCATCATTGGCATCATCATCATAGTAAACATATGGTGCTTTTTAATGTGTTAGGCACTATTCTAACCATTTTACATATATTAACTAATTTAATCCTTGCAAATACACTATAAAGTAGGTACTATCTCCATTTTGCAGATTAGGAAGCTCAGGCATAGAGAAGATAAGTTCTTGTTTAAGGTGCCAGATCCCTCAGCTGGCAGGTGAGTGGTTGGTTTACAACCCAGACAAGGGAGAGTGAAAGAACTTTACAAAGAGGAAAATGCATATGCAAAGACACAAAGGTGTCAAAACATGGCATTTAGACAACTATGTTCATAAAACCAGAAGACTGAGTGGAGAGAAGTGGAAGGACATAAGGCTAGAAAATCCATACAAAAGGCTTTATAAGTTATGCTGAAAAGTGTATTTTCATTTTTTTCTGACTTAGGACACCATTAGAGGAGTTTTCAGTGGAAAAGTACTGTGATTAGGCTTGTAACTTAGAAATATATTGCGAGAAGGATAGAGCTTGGAGGAGTTTTAGGAATATATATCTAGGAGGTGAAAAATGTAAAAAATTGGATGAAGAAGCAAAGATAAAAAAAAGAGAGAACAAATCCCTAGGTTTCTGATCTGAATAACTAATGGTTCTATTAACTACAGTACGGAATCTAGGAGGAAAAGCTGGAGCAGGTTTTAGGAAGAAAGATAATGAAGATATATTTTAAAATTTACATGGGTTTAAAATGTTTTTTGTCATAATTCAAAATCTGTCTTACCACAAATAACTGTAAAGGCTGTTCACCAGGTAAAGGAGCTGAATGCTTTTTTATTTTTATAGAGCCTTTAACCTCTTCTTCAGATTGTTTCCCCTCTGCATCTTCTGCATATTTTTTTCTTTTAATTTGTCGATTTGATCTTCTTTTCTGTAATGAACGATAAGGAGCATATATATGATTATATTAAAGGAAAAAAAATTATTTCTAGTGTGGCAATTTTGTACATTAAATTTTCAAAACTGTATTCAACATTCATCTTTTCTAATTTTTCCTTTTAATTAAAGGAAGATTATAATTTGCCCTTTGCCAAAGGTTTACAACCTTTAGTTTTACTTCGTAAAGTGTCAAATAACAATGATTAATAATAATACCTTTATTACTTTTCTTTAGAAATTGTTAAGAATAAAAAGGTTTCTTTTTACTTAACTATTTCACAGCTTGGGAAACATATTTTAAACTATTAATACTTTCACAGTTTTTGCCCCCAAACCTAAAAAGTACATATCAGATGAATGTTGGTTAAATAATTAATCAGGGGCATAAACTAAAAGAAGAAATTAAATAATATGACACAAAACCCATGAACTTGTGTTTAAAACAGATTTTAAAAAACCCAAAATAATATTAAATGTTTTAAAAAAGATACAGAAAATAAAGTATGAAATCTACCAAAAAATTAAACGTGAATGGAGGAACCAGTGTTTTACTACCTTTACTAGCTTCCCTTAAAAATAAAGAACACCACTATCATAAAAACAGAGGTAAGCTTTTCAGATAGTATTATGTGTAGCAACGTAATTTTAATAATAATCTGAATGATTTAAAATCAGGTATCAAATGCGCATGGCTTTACTTACCTCCCTAAATATCAAATATTTGATGTTCCCACTATAAAGACAAATCTCACAATGGCTTGAAAATCCCAAAGGACTTAGGTTTTGCTTTTGCTCACCTCCCTAGAATCTCGTGGATGGAGGCATCTCAGCCAACTGTTCTACTGCTCAATATTCCTTCTTCCTTTTACTATTCTTCTGTGTATTTAGTAACTCCCATGACATTCCCCCCAGATGCAACCAAAAGAATAACCCATGTGTTCTCCTTTTGGTTTCTGCCAATGTCTTCAATTTGGGAGGTCTTTCATACTTCCGTTGCCATGACAAAACTGAATCAGTGCAGCAGTGTGGGTACACACTGTTATTTGCATCCAGAAAGGATGCAGTGCCTCTTTCTCTTGAGAGTAGTCGAATATTGAGAGAAAGAAAGGCACTACTGTGGTGAGGTAGCTCAGCCAAATGTAGTAGAAAAATTCCATGCCTCAATTAGGATGGGTCACCATCTCTTAGCCATGAAGATATTTACATTTTCAAAACTCAAGGTAACAATTTTGTCATTATGGGAGACAGGAAAGTGGCATACAAAAGTTATAAAAAAGGACTTCTTAAGAAACCCAATTTTCCCACATCCTATTTTGGAAAAGATATGAAATATTTATTATTCCCTGGGAGGGAAAATTCTATGGATCTCGAATCTAATACTAGGCTAAAGGAATGTTTGGAGTTCGATTACAGGAGTCATATAGTTCTTAATGCTCAAGAACAGTTTAAATTAATAACCATTCATGATATTTATTATTCTAACAATAACCTATATAACCAATGTTATGTCTCACTAGGCACAAATCTTTTAAATAATGAAGTTTGGGAATAATTCAGTACACTTTTAGAGGATTCTGTAGATGATTTCAGCATTAAAGTTTCCTTTCTGGTCACTTAGGCATCTACTGGAACTTTGAAATGCCACACAGTTCTTAGTAAGTAGTAAACAAGTGGCCTGAAAGAATCCTTTCAACTCACAAAAGTGCACATTCAGGTAATTTTTCACAAGACAGAATGAGAGCTACTTACTGTAAACTGCTCCCTCATTCTATGAAGACTTTATCTGTCTCTGAGTAATTAAACAAACTCTGAGTTTTTCAACTCTATGAGCTGATTTCATCATAACTTACATTCCACTAGAGCATACAGTTACATATTAGGCAAAGCCAAGTAAGGTACCACTCTCACCAATTAACTTTCTCTGTCATACAATAGTTCTACTACTTTAAAAATACAAAGCTAATTTGAATGTCCGCATTTTAGGCTAATGTGGATATTTTTGGCTTTCTTTCTTCATAATGTTTTTCGAAGGACAATTAAAACAGTGACAAATTCTTTCTTCATATTTCCTTTTTCTAGCTTTATTCTTCTTATGTCTTAAAGGCTTTAATAGATCAGTCAACAGCACTTCACATGAGAGGTCAGAAACATTATGCTTTTAAATGACTGAATAGTTCGTTATGATATCACTTGTTTCCTATAATAATCCTAATAAAATGTGCTATAGGGGCTTTTTAAAATAACTTAAGTCTCTAAATATAGTTAGACTACTGCATTACTCTCTATTAAGTAAAAAATTAAGTATGATAATCATGTTTTCAGATTTCCACCTGACTCTAAACCTTACATTACTTTTCAAGCCTTCAAATTTTGACAATCCATTGTGGTTGAAAGCTACTTTTATATATTTATACAGCATTTATATAGTAATATATTTAAATATATCAATAATATAGATTTATAATTGTTTACGAGAAAATTCTTTTTTCCTTCCCCATTAAATTTTTTGTGTTAAAGCAACACATCTGTCAAAGCAACCTAATTAACTACAGTGAAAAGTATGGAAAAAATGTGCATGTTAACCTATTCTACCATTTCATTGTTTGTTAATTACATAATGGAAAAATGGCCAGCATTATTTTAGTAAAAATTTAACTTAATTTTCTCATGTTGAATAATTATAAGTTTGCCTAAGTTAAGGATAACATATGAAGAAAAAGCCAGGCCATATAATATTAGGAGCTTTAGTCACTGCCCTTACCTCAACTCTTGCAGCAGCCCAGGAGCCTTGAGCCACTACTCTCCCATTGGATAAGAAGCTGCATAAGGAAGAAGAAAGGCCATTCAGGGGCTTTCTGGCCCCATAATGCAACAAATGCCACCACCCCTACGGCCTATAGTTGTACTTTAATTATTAGAAAGCAGAGGGTGGCCTGAATTATTATGACCTTCACTATATATATATATATTTATATATATAGTTTTTTAACCTCACAAGGTTATTATGAATATATAGCTATTCAAAAACAAAAAGAAAGAAAAAGGAAAATGCACAGTATTTTTGTCTACATTAGGGGATTTTTAATATAGTTGTTTATCTTTTCTTCAATAGAAGCAGACCAAAGGAATTATTTCTAGGAATGATTCAACCCATTTGCTTTATCATTTGTATGTGACTTTTAAAATTAATATCTCCAGCATTAAATTCATTCAAAAGTACTCTATAAGTATAGGATAATATCACTGGATACTTCTCCATGTTAAAAGCCACGAGGGACTTTGGACTGTTACTTAAACTCTCTGGGCTTCAGTTTCATTATCTGAAAACTGAGAGGGTTTGGAGAGGATGTGTAAGTTTCCTCCCAGGTCTAACATTCTATGGGAATACTACTAGGACCATATTGTAATAATGCTGTCATACAAGTTCTACCATACAATAAAATGTATTTTTACCACTAAACTATAGTATAAATACCCATAAAACAATATTATGCTATCTAAATAATTCTGCCAGTGCTTCATTTCTCAGAAAAAATTTTAATACTCACTTGAGAGTCTTCCTCTTTGAATGCATGCTGTGGCACCTGCTCTGCATCAGATATTTCATCTGAAGACTCATTCTTTCTTTTTTGTTTCTTACCCAATGTAATAATGAGTTTGCTGTTTCAAGAGAAAGAGAGCAAACAGTAAGATCTCTTTGTACTTTTCCATTTTGGGGCAAACTAAGATTCCCATGATAAACTTTTTTCCATTTTATATCACTTGAATGTCCACCCAAAGATGCTATTTATCATGAAATCCATAATGACATTTTCACATGATAAACTCTATTCCAATGGAACAAATACAAACCAGTACTACAGTTAACATATTTCTAAGCAAAGAAAGGCAGACAAATTCTATCACTTGTTTCTTTAGGCTCAAGATTATTTTTCATAAGAAAAATATCAGGTGATGTAACTATTTAATAATTAAAGTAATCCATTTATTTTATTATCTTGTAGGTTTGGAATGAGGGATTTTTTTCCTTCTACCTATTTATTTCAAATTCCGCTCAATTCCTTTGAATCCCGCCTATTCTCCAAAAGCCTCTATACTTCTTTCTACCCTATAGTAGTTTCCACCTTACTTAAAACACTTTACCAATTGATTGTTCTTTGATTATTTCACTTACGTTAAGGCTTTTCTTAGCTATACTGTATGTTCCTAAAGAGTAAGAACTTTCTTTTATTTTTTTATATTTCTATAGTATGTACATGTTTACATTCTCTAATATATACATGTATATATATGTATGTTAACACACACTGACTCTAAATGTCTAAAAAAAAAATGTGTTTTCTATGTTTTTTCCTGATCAAAGATAGAAGTACATCCCACATTTCCACATCTGGTTCAACAGATGAGATGGAATGATTGTCAAGCGCCATCAGGAAAATTCTATTTTATTTTATTTTTTTTTAAAGATTTTTTTTAATGTGGACCATTTTTTTAAAGTCTTTATTGAACTTGTTACAATACTGATTCTGTTTTATGTTTTGGTTTTTTGGCCCCGAGGCATGTGGGATCTTAGTTCCCGACCAGGGATTGACCCTGCACCCTCTGCACTGGAAGGTGAAGTTTTAACCACTGGACTGCCAGGGAAGTCCCTGGAAAATTCTACCTTAGATTTCTGTATTTCAAACATAGAAAACTCCCCAAATATTTACTTTCAGGTATGATATATCAGAAATATATCAAAATTTTTTTCAATAATTATTTACTAATGTTGGAGAACTTGAAGGTTAAGAGCATGCACTTTGAAATCGTAGTTTCAAAGATTTAAAGCTTGATTTCATCATTTACCTATCTGTGGGACACTAGGCAAATTATTTGATAGCTTCCTTGCCTGTGAAATAGGGATATTACAATAGTTAGTTCTACTGTTGTTGAGAATTAAATGGGATAATACATGTCTGAGCACAGCCTTTAACACACAGTAATTTCTCAACTAATCTAACTGTATAACTATATCTAACTGTGATATGCCAGGCACTTTCCTAGGTTCTAGGATTTGAAGATAGAGTGGACATGGTTCCCAACCTTAACACATCATTGTTAGAATATGATCCCAGCTAAAATGCTAAAGAGGAAGTTAGCACAAGATGTAATGTGAAGACAAAGGGAGAAATCCTTATGTTTACTGAAGAGTAAAGGAGGCTTTACAGAAAAGGTAAAGTTTGAGATAGGGAACTGAATGATGAAAGAGAGTCCAACAAGTAATGAAAAGAAAAGGCAGGGTACATTGCAGAAGAATGAGAATAAGCAATGATAAGAGCATGTCAGTAACACACAAAGTACTACAGGAGGAGATGGGTCAAGATCACAGAAGACCTTATATTACATGCAAGGACTTAATGTTTTAGTTTAAGCTCAGCTTTAAGCTCCACATGGCAGGAATTTAAAAGAAATCTGTCTAGTTCACGACTGACAACAAATGGCACTGAGATATTTTTGAATGAATGAAAAAAATAAACCAATTGGAAGATGTAAGAATTTTAAACATTCTAGGGATGTAAACAGCATGGTGACTATAGTTAATAATACTGAATTATATATTTGAAAGTTGCTGAGTACATCTTAAAAAGTTCTCATCACAAGAAAAAAATATATAACTATGTGAGGTGATAAGATGTTAACTAAACTTATTGTGGTAATAGTTTCACAATATATACACATAACAAATCATTATGTTGTATACCTTAATCTAAGACACTGTGATATGTCAATTACATCGCAATAAAATTGGGGGAAAAAAAGAATTTTAAACAAGGGAGCAATGCAACCAGAAGGAAGTGAAATGCAAGTCAGGGAAACCAGCGATAAGACTGACAATTCAGGTGAGAGAGATGAAGAGTGAAATATAGGGCCATGGTAGTATGGGTGAAGAGGGAAAGAAAGATACAATTTTTCATTTTGGAAGCAGAAACAACAGGACTTGGTTATTGACTGGATGATGAGAGGTGAGAAAAAAATCCTAGAATGATTTATCCCCAGGGTATTCTCATATTGGTTTGATCGCCACCTTCAACAGTATAATGGTAACTCTTACTTGGTATCTCACTTGCACTTTTCTGAGTATGTGAAATAAATACGAGCAAACATATAGCTTATGTTGGAACCGGGAAATCAGAGGAAGTACAAAAAGATACTCTGAAACAACATTAAGGAACCAACCATAGTTATACGCTATTTCCTCTCCCTGCTTTCAATGGTCATTTCCTCAGTCTTCTGGTCCCTTTTCCTTTACTCTGGTTTCCCTACTAAAATAAAAATCTCCCTTGAGGTCATATCTACTATTAGATACCACATGATGGTCCTCCTCCTTATCCACAGTTCTCAAAGAAGTCATCTATACCGTTTCTTTCATTCTTCAACCCACTATAATCTGAAGTCTTAAAACTACTTTTCATATTCATAGCTTCCATTTATTCAGTGTTTACTGGGTCAGCCTCTGCTGGTTTTATATGTGTTCTCTCACTTCATGGTCATACAACTCTGACAGGCAAATTTTATAAGAAGAGGAAATTAGGCTTAGAGAAATTAAATTACTTGTTTAAAGTCATACCATAGTAAGAATTGAAATAGAAATTAAATATGCCTCACTAAACTCCTAATATGTTTCTGAACTCCTAATGTCTAAGGCCACAAATGACCCCTGTGATGCCAAATCCGACGGAAATTCTAAAAATTTTATCTACCAACACATAACTAATCACTTTTTCCTTATCTGCACCCTTGGATTCATGACACAACATTCTTCTGGTTCTCACTAAACTTCTTTGGCTCTTCTTCTCTTAGTATGTTGATTTTCAGCAAGATTCAGTTTGTTCTGCCAGTCCCTTAAACTTTGGTATTTCTCAAATTTCTGTCTTCAGCCTTCTTCCCTCTCTATATATTATTCCAGGAAATTTAATTTAATCTATTCTTAACAACCACTTAGAAGTTGAAGATTTTCAAATCTCGTATCTCCAGTTCAGACCGTTCCCCAAATTTCAGATTCATTCAATAAACCAACTGTTTATTGGACACATCAGTATGGATATCTCAGACATTAAAATCTCAAAATGGCCCCAAATGCAATCCCTCACTTCTCCTAAACTAATAGTGTACTAATATTACAGTATAATGTAAATTCAGAAATGTGCACACATCAAAAGAGTACATACAGCTCAGTGAATTTTCTCAAACTGAACATAAATAGATAGCCAGATCCTAGATCAAGAAACAAGACATTACTGGTTTCCCAGAAGTCTCCTGTCATGCTTTCTCTTCAAGTAACAACCTCCTCCTTAGGGTAACCATTATGTTACTTGTGGTTATTTAATATAACCTAAAGTACTTGTGCAGATGATTTTCAGTGGCAAGGTAAGGGATAACTCAAAGTAAAATGATTGGTAAAAAAGTTTTCATGCACTCCCCCATTTGCTATCCATCTCCAAACCTAAATGCATATTTTAGACTAGTTTGCAGATGAGGATAACACTAGTGACAGGAAAGTTCAGTTACTTAGATAACAATTTCCTATGAAATACAGATCAAGGTTTGTTAAAACCCATCAATATACTGATTAAAAAGGAATTTTCTCAGTGTCTGGTAAGCTAAATAAATTCTGTATACATATTCTGATATGGTATCTGTGTGGCTGCTTCAAGACTCAAATCCTACTGATAAAACTTCAATGAAATCAGGAGCAGAGATGTTTAATTTTTTGTATTTATGACTATGAAGAGGTTGTACTTTTCCTTTCTAGTAGTATAAAGTAATTAAATGAAAACTCTCTAAGGACAGTGGACTAAGCTGCTTAAACAATATTTTTATAAATAAACATTGCCTAAATACTAGGTTCTACCAAAGCAATCTTAAACACTCACCCTTTTTGGTAGAGGTGGGTAGGTTAGATATAAACGTTTCCTATAATACCTTAGATAAACCTTCATTATATTATTTGAAAATTGTACTTAAAACAAAAAAAGAGGGACTTCCCTGGTGGCGCAGTAGTTAAGAATCTGCCTGCTAATGCAGGGGACACGGGTTCGAGCCCTGGTCCGGGAAGATCCCACATGCTGTGGAGCAACTAAGCCTGTGTGCCACAACTACTGAGGCTGTGCTCTAGAGCCTGTGAGTCACAACTACTGAGCCTGCGTGCCACAACTACTGAAGCCCGCCTGCCTAGAGCCCGTGCTCCGCAACAAGAGAAGCCACCACAATGGGAAGCCCATGCACCACAACGAAGAGTAGCACTCACTCGCCACAACTAGAGAAAGCCCGCGCGCAGCAACGAAGACCCAACGCAACCAAAAATAAATAAATTTTTTAAAAAGACCTCAAATCTTATTTTTCATATATTCTGCATTTTCTTCCAATATTTTCCTATAGACCTGGAGTAGCATCTTATTTCATAAACTCATTAACTATCCTTAACCCATGCAAAAATATTTTTCAAATTGTAACTTTGTAAGAGCTATTTCAAATGTAATAGTTTCCTACTAAACTTCTGAAATCCAAAATATTTACATATGCCCATTCTGTTAAAAAAGGCACATTTCCATTGTAGGAAAAAAGTTGATTCTAAAACTTGAATTCATTCTTGATTGACATAATTCTGAGTTAAAAAAAACAATATATCTATACACACACACACACATACATACATACATATACACATACTATGGTTACTTACACAGAACATTGATTCTTGGAAACAATGAAGTCATATCAGTTTATTATATGTTCTAAAATGGTATATAAGTGAAACTACAAATAAGAACAAACATTTGGTTGGTATTGATCAGTAATTCCTAAATCTGTGAGGCAGGCTTCATTAGAAGCTTGTTTGTTAAAAATACAGATTCCAGATGAGAAACATAAGACAAACTCAAATTGAGAGACATTCTACAAAATAACTGGCTAGAATGCTTCAAAGTTGAAAGTGTCGGGCTTCCCTGGTGGCGCTGTGGTTGAGAGTCCGCCTGCCGATGCAGGGGACACGGGTTTGTGCCCTGGTCTGGGAAGATCCCACATGCCGCGGAGCGGCTGGGCCCGTGAGCCATGGCCACTGAGCCTGTGCATCCAGAGCCTGCGCTCCGCAACAGGAGAGGCCACAACAGTGAGAGGCCCACGTACCGCAAAAAAAAAATAAATAAATAAAAAATAAAATAAAAAAGTTGAAAGTGTCATTAAAGACAAAGACTGAAGAATTATTCCAAAATGGAGGAGTGTAAGGAGATATGACAACAAAATGAAATGCAGGATCCTTAACTGGATCCTGGCTCCCAAAAATGGAACAACTGACACAATTTGCATGAGGTCTGTAAATCAGTTAACAGAATTGTGTTAAGTGTTTACTTCCTGATTTTGATCATTGTGCTTAGGTTACATAAGATATTAACATTTGAGGAAGCTGGGTGAAGAGCCTAAAGGAACTCTGACCTATTTTTGCAAGTGTGAGACTAGTTCAAAATAGAAACTAATAAAACCAAACCAAATCCCAAATTTGTAGGTTCCAACTCCAGAATTCTGATCTAGTAAGTGGGATCCCAATCAGACTGTAAAAAAATTCTCACCAGGTTTGGGAACCACTGGCTCAAAATAATTAGTGAAGAAAACTCTAGGAACAAATATTTAGGATAATAAAACTATTCTATACTTATAGAACACTTAAAATTTCAAAGTGCTTTTGTCTATAATATTGTTGATCCTCATAGGTGAGGCAGACATTGGTCCCACCAAACTAATAGGGAAACTTTAGCCCTGAAAGATAGAACAAACTGCTAAAATCACAAGTCCAGTAAAAGACAATAAAGGTCTCTCTACTCCTGCTCTACTATTTCCAACATATCTTATTGATTTTTAAATAAAATGACACTATACTTCAACCAGTCAATAGATATTTAATATCAATAAATATAGTTTAATGAATAAAGAGAATTATGAAACTACATTATCTTTAGAAAATCATTAAGGTTAAAGTTTATTGACTTTTGAACAACCAGAAATTTCTATTGCCTCTACAATGACAACTGAGAGCCATAAATGTTATCTGAAGGAAATGAGATGATCCAAAAGTAGAAGAAATAAGATAATTTCAGCTCAGTAAAATACCCAATTACCAAAGAGCATTTCATTCTTCCATCATGAATTACAAGTTTACTATATTAAACTAAAATAAAATTCTAAAATAAAATTTCATTATATGTACATTCTACAAATAAATTGATCGTTTGCTATTCTTAGAAATATCACAGAGTAAAGCAACAAAATAATACAGACTGTATTAATAATAAAGGCTTTATGCAAGTTTTGTTTTTTAAAACATGAAAGGGATCTGTTATCAATGTTAGTGAACTGCAGCAACAGATATTCAGGCATATAAATGAACTAAATATTAAAACATAACTTATTTCAGACAGCCAAGGGCAATTTCAAACTAAGTATAAGTATAAATTTGAAATGTTAATTCATTTGACAGGTACAGGCACTAGAAAACTTCAGTGTTTATACTTGACGTTTATATTTGATTTTCAGATGCAATTTATGCCCTCATCTAAATCCTGCCCACATGTTACTCATGGAGGCTGTGTAACAAGCTGCATCCTACAGTGTCAATCCGCAGTTGCCCCCTGTAGATTCTCTCACTGCAATATCCAGACAAACAATGAATCTTATCCAATTAGTCCATTTGTTGTAATTAATACACCCAATTCATCATAAGTAAAGGAAACAAGCAAAAATACTATTTTACACTATAATTTTTTTTCTCTTTGCAAGCCCAGTGGAAGGCACTGAGGTTATTTTTAAAGCCATCAAATATATGTGTGTGTATTTTTTTTTTTTAGAAGAAGAAACACATTTAACTTGATGCAATCACTCCAGTTTAAAGTTCAATTCAAGACTCTAGCTTAAACTCATCTGGAAAAAACAAGTTTTAAAGTGGTTATTTTAGTTAATCCTTAAATTTGTGAAAGCAGCATTGTATTGTAAATTTTTGGTAACTTGGATTATAAATCACTTCCTGTTTAGCAAATTCCCTGGTGGTCCAGTGGTTATGTCTCCTGTGCTTCCACTGCAGGGGGCACGGGTTCAGTCCCTGGTCGGGGAACTAAGATCCCGCATGCCGGGTGGCACAGCCAAAAAATAAAATAAAATAAAGTAAAATCAATCAATCAATCACTTCCTGTTTAAGACTGGACATCATGTTTTTCAAAAAGTTTAATTCACTGAGTTGTTTCATATAGCCACTAAGGTGAAGTATTAGCTAAGTATTAATCATAGGCAGTATATTTATCAGCACAGTTTAATTTTTATTCTTTAAAAAACTTATTTCTTCTTTCTTAAAAAAGAAAATGACATTTAAGCTTGAAAATACTGACAAAATAGGAACATTAAAATCAAATACTTTACTTCAGTGTCCTAAGATACACATTTTACCCACATGTTAACATCTATGAAACAAACATTCACCTAATAAACAAAGATATGTCATAGTTTTAACTGGCAATATATTTTTTTCTTTCTTACTGACATATAATGGTGTGTCTTATAATCAATGACATTTTAGATTCAATGAAATAACAGCACATCATTTATTAATGATAAACCTTACTAATACATCTTATGTAAAGGTATACATCTTAAAAATGGACCTGTAAATCTTAATTAAATTCATAATAATACATAATGTATATATCAATTCTTTCTGCAGATGAATATGTTTCAGATTTTCACTGACTAAGTTTAGACGTAAGGAATGAAATCAATAAAACATTTTATCTTCTTGGCATTTAAAAATTATAGAACTTACATAGAGACTACTAATGGCATGATTAATAATTAAAATATATATAATAAATTTATACCATATATTTTTCAAAGTGCTTTTTTATCATATGCCAAAAACAATTAATTAATACATTTATATTTTATCCAAACAGATACTAAATTCTTATTATTTTGAATACTTGCAATCAGGGTCTCATCTGTTACTTTATTAACATGGACTATAAAGGGATTATTCCCAATTTCTGATGATTCATCTTATTTTCCCTTCAGACTTTGTTCACATTATTTTTCCCTTACATTATTATTTAGATGTGTCTCTCTAGACATACATGTGGACATACATGTTTGTTCTGTTTAAAAATACACATGTACATATCTATGTATACACATGATGGTAGGTAATTAACAAATGTTATTTTGCTTCTTCCTTCTTGGGGGTTCAGAATGACTATCGCAAAGAAGGGCACAATATAAGTTCCAGATCTAATTTAATGTCTTACTGTTTTTCTTTATAACATGACACCCTTAATTCCAACTTGATTTGATATTTCCTAACTTAGATGTTTTCTGCTTTAACTGAAGAGAAAAGCTACTTCTAGCACCTGATAACTCCCATTCTTGTAACAAACAGAAAGAATAATTATGAATAATACAAAAAAGTATTTTTTTACTTTTAATCATGAAGTACCTTTACTGATTAAATTTACAGGGCCACAAGAGCATTTTAAAGTGTCAAAGGCATTCTACTTGTCAGTCTGATAATCTAATGCAAGAAGTAAATTATAACTGACAACATGGAAACATAGTTTAAATGTCAAAGTTATAAAACATAAATCTAAAAATGCTTCAATCAAATCATGTGATATTTTATTATATAATCTAAAACCGAAGAGAGCCAAATAAGAAAATTCTACCAGAAGTCTTAGAATGAATTTATTTTAGAATTTAACTCTCTACTATTACTAAACCATTAGTTTTGTCCCTGTAATTTAACGAAGGATTACCTTGCCACTTCTAATCTTGATTTAACAAATCAAACACAACCATTTGGCATCATTTAATATTTAGTCTTCCATTCATTCATTCATTCCATAAAATTCATTCCCTCCCATTCATGGAGCATCTATTACGTACCAACCATTATTAAAGAAATACCTGCTCTTCTACTTGAAAGGCAGCTTGTTAGAACCTGACTGCCAAGACCATGAAAAACATCAAAATAGAAGAAGGTTGTTTCCAGTCCTACCTCACTCTTCATTTTACACCGGCCATTTCCATTTCAACTTACACTCTTCCACATAACCATGTAATTCCTTTCAAACTCCAAGCATATTTCAAAACAAAATTTACCTGTCCTAAATGCTACTCTAGCTAACCTGATAAACAGAGGCATTCTCATATAAAAAAAACAAAAACATTAATAGGTTAACCTATTATCCTTCTTACCAGGTAGCAACTGTTTGTTTTCATTTGTCTGCTTGATTTTTAAATTCATCTTATTAGGAACAGGGCCTTAATGGAAAGAGAACCTAGGCAGATAGGTGAGAGTTTAGGCTTGAAAGAAGGGGCATGGCTCCTGGCCTTGGCTTTTTCCTTAAATAGCTATATGTTATTTATATTTTCAGAAAATAATGGCTAACATTATTAACAGGTATTGTTCTATATGCTTTAAGTGTTATTAAATCATTTCATCCTCAAAATAACACTATAAGGCAAGCGCTATCATTATCCTCATTTTAGGTCTGAGGAAACTAAAATTTGGAGAGGTTAAGTATTTGTCCAAGGTCACACTGCTTGTGACAAAGGGGGAATTTGAATAAGTGCAACTGGTTCCAAAGTCAAAGAACTTAACCACATTATCATACTGCATGCCCAATTTAACTCACAGAATTGTTGTAAAGATTAAATGAGACTATATTAAAGCCTCTGAAAAGGACACTCTATTCCTTGTATTAAAAAAAATTAATCTATGAAAGTGACAGAAAAACTGAAAAGGTTTCAAGCACACTAGCAAGCAGAGGCAAGGCAGTATTGGTTTTCTTCAGATTAGTATTCCTAGATTATATCACATCACATACGTGGATTAAATAAACACCAACTCTGACTATATATCAACCATAACTTATTGTCTACAAATCTAGTTACTTTTGAAATTTATATTTCACATTGCTCATGGTTAAGTTCCAACACACACTCTCTATTTAATTTTTTTTTCACTCTCTTTAATTTTATCTGATATAAATCATCTGATATTAGCAAAAGTTCAATTCTTCTAAAACTCACAGAAAAATAAAATCTTTACAAGAAAACATTTAATACATCATGAAATATTATTAATTAAAATGATGCAAGTTGGGCTTCCTTGGTGGCGCAGTGGTTGAGAGTCCGCCTGCCGATGCAGGGGACACAGGTTCGTGCCCCGGTCCGGGAGGATCCCTCATACCCCGGAGCGGCTGGGCCTATGAGCCATGGCCGCTGAGCCTGCGCGTCGAGCCTGTGCTCCGCAACGGGAGAGGCCACAACAGTGAGAGGCCCGCATGCCGCAAAAAAAAAAAAAAAATGATGCAAGTAAACAATATTTAAATGATGCTTCTTCGCTGAAAAATTAAAAATGGTCAATTCAAAAATGTAGTGGCTTATTGGAAAGCACAGTAATGAAATATTTCAAGTGACCAATATAGAACTCTAGACTGTATATGAATTTCATTTCCAACCATACTTTTTCCTCCAACATGTTAATAATCTTTGGTTGTCTGATAAAGATGATCAAGAAACTGTTTCACTTCAACAGCTTAATAATATATGGCAAGCTTCACTTTTACTTGCCTGCAACTTATAAATTCCTCTATCAAAAAGTCATCCACTCTCAGCAAGTTTTTTTTCTGTCAATTACTTAATACCTCGCCATGGAAATATGTTTCCAATACAATTCTCACCTCTTTTCTCAAGAATGCTATCTCTAAAACCAAATACTAAATTGATCATGCTGTGCAATATTAAAATAATTTACTGTTAATAATCTACCTATTTCTAACAAAAATACAAATATCACAGAATACGTCAGATACTCTACTGTATTACTATTCCCTACATATTAATCCACATTTTTCAAAAATCCATGTTTCTCTATTACAATTTAATTATTTCTAATTTCCCCTTATATATTGTTTTTTCTTGAACCAGGTTCACTTCTGTTATCTTTTGCCTCTAGTTATCTCCCCCCCACCAATTTAAACTTACTGTTAACTCTTGAGGGTTCTCTACGTATTTTCTCTTATTTTATGCATTATTTTTAAATACCCTTTCAAATGGTACCACTACTCTGCCTGTATTTCTGTATAAGTTAAAACTGGAAAATTTTAATAACAGTAACTTTTAATACATTAAAGGATTAAATATGGGGTTTCCTAAATTAAAACTAGACAAAATATTGAAAAAATAAGATACTTTCATACCAAAACGTTTAACTAAAAAAGGAGAAATCTAACTTTCAAATTTTATCTTAGCTGTCTGCAAATGAAATGCAAAATCAATAATATTAATTATTTTCCCATTATAGCAAGAGAGCCCATGTTATTTAATGGTTTGGACTGAAAGGCATCAGGACCTAATGATATAACTCAGTTTGGTGGCTGCATTGAAAATGCTGTGAATTGTTTACAAATCTGTGTTAGTTCTAAATATATGTATAATACATAAATAATTTTATAAGCAAATGAAGATTTTTATAATAAGGGAATTTTTCCTAAAACAGATTAAATACTTGATCTAAAATTTCATATAAAGCCTTCAAAAATAACCAAATATTCCTGCAAAACCGATTCTAAACTATGTTGGCCTTAGATTATTTTTACCCTTGCATGCAAAACAAACATACATATAAAACAAATAATAACACTTATTATATTCTATTTTTTGAAAATGTATTAGGTATGTAGTCAAATAAAAATACCTAGGATTAATATACCCTCCTAAAGCAATTCTTTGTCCTTATAATTCTCTTGGAGCATTAATCCTCACCTGGCCTCTTTATTACATAAAGTAAATCAGAAAGACTGTAAGGGAGGAAGTCTGTAAGAGCCGAGAGCTGCTTATTGTTGATTTAAATGGTCTTAGTTTTCTTGCCATTCCATTTAGTTCAATGTTGTGGGTTTATGAGAAAATATGGTATTTCATGTTTCCAAACTATAAGGTGCCCAGTGAAGTACAAATAAGAGGTAAAGAAATCTTATAAAAAATTTCAAGGCATTTTTTTAATAAAGAAAGTACATTAGGAACTGGCACAGCAATATGGGTTTTGTTTTGTTTTTCCTTTTCCTGTTTTATATATAAAATGTTCTCCTATTTTAAATTCCTTTTACTAACATTAATATACAAAAAAGTATGTTCATAGACTAGTAACATTTAGTAAATTCTGGAATATTATCTAATTCATTCAAAAAGGCAGTAAGATACACACAGTATCTAACAACTTAAAACTCCAAAGTGGGAGTAAACACATCATACGCAAATCAAAAGTAGATTAGACAGACTGAACTTTACAAAAACTTCAAAGGAAGAAGATTTAATTCTTAACCAACTTACCCAATTTTTGTCTTCTCTTTTAACTTAGAACAAGTTTTTGTTTTTTTGCTCTCTTTGTCCTTTGGCTTAGATTTCATCCTTCTACCTTTCTTTTCCTCTTTTCCTTCAACTGAAGCACTAGGAAAGTTTTCAGGGCTCATTACTCGTGGAATATTGCGTTCCCCACGCTCCTTTGCTTTTGCTATGGCCTCTGATATTATACGATTAGCCTTTTCTTGCTTGCTTTCTGATTCCACCTTTTTTCTCTGCTTCTTCTCAGACATGATCCTCACCTGGGTATTCTGCAACTTAGTATATGTCCCAGGACCATCACTCTTCTTGGAAGATGGAGGCTAGAGAAATCAAAATAATTTTTATACAACATACCAAAGTACATTTAAACAATTAACATAAATAACCAAAAATTTAGAATTAAACTTTAAGAAGTAAAATACATAAGCAAATATGAGTGCTACAAACAAATTAAAACATTTTGCTGATCTAGAAATTAGTGTAGGTATAAAATAAAAAGTTCAACTACTGCTTTTAAAAGTGAAAGTTAAAGGAGGATAATATAGATTCATTGATATTTTCATAGCATTCTTGATTAGTTGATTCAAATTTTGTCCTATAAATATAGCTAATTCAAATTTAGTCATGTAAATATTCTGGGCATTTGGAATAAGTCTCTTCTTTCCTCTTCATTCCGGAACTCTGAAAATTATTAATAAATTTTAAATAGCAATTTTAATTTAGAATGACTACTCCCCATAGTTTATTATGATTTTTAGAAAAACAAAGCCTCTCTGCTTTATAAGAAAGTGGAATGAGAACCTGAATTCATTTAAATCATTTTAATGTGCAATCTATGCAGCAATGTAGCTAGTTAGTCAACAGACATTCCCATACTTAAAATTAGAGAAAGTTTTAGTTTTTCTGTGAAAGAGTTAAATGAGGATTTTTTTTCTCTTTCTATATCATAATATTTTGCTCAAGCAATTCTGGAAAAAAACAAGTTCTAGTTTTACGTTAAAATTATTAATATTTTAGCAATATCACAGGAAGCAGATCAACAGCATTTTAAAAAGAATATTCTCTTTAAACACGCATTCATCCCATATTCTTAGATCACAGTTTTGTTACGTTCTTACCCGTAAACATGCCTCTGACTACAGCAAGGGAAAAAACCACCAGGAATTTCCAAACACATTTTCATGCTGGTTCCAGTGTGCTTCACTGGATATCTTTTCTATACCTGCCTCATCAAAGGTTTCGTAGCAGTGCTACAGCACTGGGAAAGGAGGGAGGGCTTAGAATCGCTTACTAAAATGCCACCTTAAGGCCTACAGGCTATAACAAATAACCAAGACGCGAGAAAACAGCAACAAGCTCAAGATGGCGATGCAGTACGACTCCGCAGCAGCAGCCAGTAATAAGGAAGGTTATTCAATCCCATTAGCCTTTTAGCCCAAAGAACCCCTCCTCCTCCCACTCATTCAGGCTTTCACTTACCCTTCCTCTTGGCCTCTTCACTGAAGACATTTTTGGCGTCAGACAAAGGCTTGCCCTCTGCTTTTTCACCACCCCAGGCAGTGCTCAAGAAAAAAGCATTGAAAGAAGATTCCTAAATGGCCTATTTAGCAAGCTGCAACCAAGAGATGCACAACCCTCCACAAATACACATTGTGATGTATCAACACATTTCTGCCTTGGCAAGTTTATATCCACTGTTCATTCTATTTAGATATGAAAAAGACTGTAAACCCGTCCTAAAAAGCTGAGTTTCCTCAATAGCTGTAAGCAGATAGCCAGATTCCAACAAAGCACAGAAAGAAATGAATGCACAAAGCATCAAAATGCATCAGCATGAATATTAGAGATGTCGTTAAAAATACTGACTCCTTCTGAGGAAGTAGGCCAGCAGATGGTGCTACCAGTTATTATTCCATTAGACTCTGCAATTTAACCCCCAATGGACTGTTCTTCCCTCCATGTAACACATTAACTCTCACTCTACCATTTCCTGTAGTAAAGTTTTAAAAAATATACGTAAAAACCTGATTTAAAAAAATCATCTGAAAATGAAAACTGTAGTTAAACGGCTTTATGTAGCTATCAATATTAAAAAACAAAGTCCAATGCAATTTCTACCAGAGAAAAATACTTTTCTCCGTGATACTCTAAAATATTTAAAACATAAACACATCTGAAGACGAGCAAAGGGTTAAAGAGGAGGTCATGCAAATGAACCCATAACAAGTGACTTCTCTTTAAGAAATTAGATAAGGTCTCTTATTATTCTTCTAACAAAAAGCTAACAATGTCATTTTTAAAATTGAGAAATGAAGCTATTTTCATTTAAATTCCAAAAAGCTTAAGATTTTGAAATGAACACAAAAGAGCTGTCTATAAAAAAATAACTAGCCGTAGTTAAATTATTGCCTTACTTAAACCTGAATAAATACATTAATTTATTTTCCTAACATAAAAAAACTCCTAAACATTCCTGACCTTTACTCCTCACATTCTATTTCAACTCAACTGTTGTTTTTAAGATAAAATTTTAGTTTTAGTCCCTTGCTAAAAATAACTAAGTAGCAAGTCCTCCTGAATTTGATCATTATATACCTATACTTTTCATCTATAAAATATTGAGACTATTTTAGTAAGCAACGACCTTAAGTACCTAAAACAAAATTTTCACTGCCTCAAAATTCGCGTTTACCTCTTTCATTAATACCATTTTTAAAAAACTGGTCTTGGCAAGTCATCTGATATCTGTATTAAAGAACCTGTTTTTAGTTTTTTCCTTTCAGGCATCAAAGGTCTCGAAATGGAGCAACATTATATAAACAGTGTCCTAGAAAGACCAATCTAAAGAACAGGAGAGGAAATTAAAGGCATAGGACCACTAATGCAAGAAAAGGATCTTACTGACCTGGAGGTCATCTATATAAAAATCATAATAACCAATAATAAGGGCTAACACTTACCAAGTGCTTATTAGGTGACAGGCACTATTCTAAGCATTTTACATGTAATAATTAATTTAATCCTGAATAATAGGGTAATAGTGATAATGGAGAGGAGTAACAAATGGGAGAGATATTCTTACAGCAGAACTGCAAAACGATAGAACAGACCTAAGCACATAAGTTTTTAAAATCATAATATAATAATAATAGCTAACACTTATTCCCTACTATGTTCTAGGCACTATTCCTATTATGACACATACATGAACAACATGGACTGTGTGGGTCTACTTACATGCAGATTTCTTTAAATAATAAATATTACAGTGCTACATAATTCACAGTTGGTTTCATCCAAGGATGTGGAACCACAGATATGGAGGAATCAAGAACTACAAATATGGAAGAATCACATATATGGAAAACTGACTATAAATTATACTTGGATCTTTCAAGTAATCTCTAATCCGGCATTGTTCAAGGGTCAACTGTATATTAACTCAATTAATCTTAAAAACAACCCTGTGAGATATGTACTACTGTTACCCTCATTTTATAGCTAAGGATACTAAGGCATAGAGAAATAACTTGCCCAAGATCACATGGCTACTGAAAGATGGGGTAGGGATTAAGAGGCAGAGAGCCTCATAATGGAAACCGTGCTCTTAACCACTGTATTATACCATATTTGTTTCAAATATCATAACTTACAGAGATTAATTTGAACACAAAAGAAATTAAATGACTTTCTCAAAATCTCAGAGATACTAGTAAGGAAGCAAGAACAAAATTTAGTTTTTTTCAGTGCCCTTTCCAAGAGGTAGAAATCAACTAGATATGGGTGGGTTTGGGCTGAAGAGCAGGAAGAGTCAATACTTGCTTTCTAGACCAAGTACTGGTACAGAAGGAGATAAAAGAAATGTTGAGAAAGGGTATGTATGTGTGCATAAGTTTAATTTTTTCCACACTGAGTTTGAAATGAAAAGTTTTGAGTAACTGGAAATTTTGGACTCGATCCTTGGAGAGGTCAGGGCTGGAATATAAGATGTGGATTCTCTTGCTGTTTTCTTTGAATACCCTTAACTCACTGATACTATCCACAGAAACTAGGATGATTTCCAAAATATCTCACTTCTCCTTAAAGCTTTTCAATAGATTCTATTACTTGATTCAAAAATCCCAATTATTTAACAATAAATCTTAACAGTTGACAACCAAATATTTGTGATCAAACATTTCTGTGATCAAATATTTCTTCTACTCTTAGGATATAGTATTTTAACTCTATATTCCCACAAAACATCAACACTGAGGTGTTAACTAACTAATCATTTTTAATGTAGGTGATTTCCCAATTTACACAGACACAAACATACAAAAAGGTAGTTAAAAGTAACTTTTCTCAATGTTACAATTTTTCTCTTTTTCACCTACATAAGCAGTCAACAAATTCTGTCCAATCTACTTGTGTTTTATTTTGTTTTCTTCCTCTCAGTCCCAACAGCTCCTGCTGTATTAATTTCCCACTTGTTATGGTTACATTACAGTGATGTAGGAAAATATCTTTATCTGTAGGAAATATATCAAGTCATTTGGGGTGATGGAACATCCGGTTTGCAATCTGCTCTCCAATTTTTTACAAAGTAAAAGAATTTCTTTGTATTTCATTTGTGATTTCTCTGTAGGGTTTGTCAAAATTTCAAAACTCAATTTTTAAAATAAAGGCAGGGACTTCCCAGGCAGCCCAGCGGTTAAGACTCCCCCTTTCAATGCAGGGGGTGCAGGTTCAATCCCTGGTCGAGGAGCTAAGATCCCACATGCCTCATG
Organism: Grampus griseus; assembly: GCF_964374135.1. Taxonomy (NCBI): domain Eukaryota; kingdom Metazoa; phylum Chordata; class Mammalia; order Artiodactyla; family Delphinidae; genus Grampus; species Grampus griseus. Next base: position 27,804,475 of record NC_139013.1, on the reverse strand, counting down.
GCCAAAAAACCAAAACAAAACAGAAGCAATGTTGTAACAAATTCAATAAAGACTTTAAAAATGGTCCACATCAAAAAAATCTTTAAACAAATAAATACATAAAGGCAAAGGCCTTGCGCCCCAAGGACCTGTATGCTAAATGAGAAAAAAAAAGTGAAAGAAAAGAAGGCACATATATTAATAACATATCCAAATATTTATAAGAAAAACAAGTCACAGCAAAACATAAAGATGGTATCATATGTGATATATCAATTATTTTGATAGCAACTAGAAGAATATATGAAAGACCCTGGATGTCATATTTCAATACTAGGGAAACTCAAGGATTTATGGTATGCGTGTTTTTCAAACCAAAGGTCATGATCTAATAACAAGTCATGATATAAATTTAGTGGGTTCAGACCAGCACTAAAGAAATGAAATATAACAGAATGAAAAAGAGTGGTACCTAACCTGTATGAATGCTACCTCTTAAAAATTAGATAGTTTTAATACCATGGTTACTACTCCTCTTTTCCTTCATGAGAGAAAGAAGCAGAGATTTGAGTAAGAAATTAGAGGTGTTAAAACAGGAGTGGGGACTCAGTTCTTCCTCCTCTTGGTGGAATAATTTTCCCACATACCTACCCACTCACACTGGGGAATTCATCCATTTCAAATATTTTAGTTGCATACAAATAATTAAAAAATTTGAATCACCAGTGTGTAGACCTGAGTGGAAATCATAAATTTTCAAAAAGAAGGGGAGAATGATCTCATGGCTACCATACATCTACTATAGAGCACAGGTTCTACTATTAGGGAAAATTATAAAAAATTTAAAGTTCTACTTCACACATTTTAAAAACAATACGAAGGAATAAAAAGTCTCAAATAATAAAACAGATATAATTCCTTAGTAATAATAAAACACAGAACAAAGAATTTTCAACAACATATATAAAACTGTATTATAGCTAAAAAAAATCTTCCAACTTTTCTCAGGAGAGATGACTCTCAGGCTTCAGACCTGGGGGACTAGGTGAATGGAACTTGCAATGGAAGAGAATACAAAACAGAATAGAGATAGCAAGCCTTGATCAAGAATGAGTTTTACTGCCTAGAGAGACAATGCTGAATAAGAGAAGAGAACCATTAGTGAAAACCCAAAACACCAAGTTCTAAAGAGCTAGCAGATGAAGAGGAATTAAAGAAGGAAAACAAAAAGAAACTACAAAAATGGTAAGATGAGCATCAGGAAAGAATGGTGTCATGGAAGCCAAGCGGAAAGAATAAAAAGATCTGCCATCAAAAGGAAAGTAAATATCTGAGAGTAATTTGATATTATAAAGCTAACTTAGAAAGCATTTTAGTTCTGTTGAATTGTTTATAGTAAGCCAGTATGCTAGTTTTTAACATTTTTATTTTAGGAAGAATCATATAATTATGTACTTAAATATTCAAATTAGATAGCTAGTGGGAAGCAGCCGCATAGCACAGGGAGATCAGCTCGGTGCTTTGTGACCACCTAGAAGGGTGGGATAGGGAGGGTGGGAGGGAGAGGCAAGAGGGAGGAGATATGGGGATATATGTATATGTATAGCTGATTCACTTTGTTATACAGCAGAAACTAACACACCATTGTAAAGCAATTATACTCCAATAATGATATTTTTTAAATATTCAAATTAAACCAACCTCTAAAAACAAATTTGTAGTTAATTTTAGTAATACGTGTCAAACATTAGTGGTAACTTCTTTTGCATTTATTGTATATAACATTTTTTCCACAAGGTACCAATAAAGACTTGCTTTTAAAGAGAAGAAAAGGAGGAAAAACTGATCCAAATTATTACCTGTCAAATCCTCTGAGTTTTACCCTTAGATTTGTTTTCAGAGTTTTTGATGTATCTGAAGCAATTATTTTATTTCACTTTCTTCACATTTGTGAACTCACATGTTCACAAATTAAAAGGCTTATTTTCATTTTGTGACTTGTACTAGTATCCAGGTTTCCACTTTTAGCTAATGATGACATTCCTTCTTTTTTCTAAATCTTGAATTTTACACTGATACGGTAATACTATTAAAAGTATTCCCTCTATTTTAATCGTCCACATAGCAGTTCAGGCAAATAGTAGATATTCATAAAAGTTGTTTTTTTAAAAAATAAACATTTATTATGTGACTTACAGGAAATACAGAGAGAGAAGAATATGCTAGAGGATACCATGGGAATGTAATCAGCAAAATCCAGAATGTGGGAAATTCTAAAGAAAAATGACTGTTTCTTCAGCAAAGAAACAATAAGAAACAAAACAAAGAAGGGTAATCATAGATCAAAAGAGGTTTAAGACTAAATGTAATGCCAAAAAAAAAAAAAAAAACCAGAAAAAAGAAAGGACACACACTTAAAATTCGTATCAAATGAATGCAATACATGGCCCTTGTTTTGACATAGACCTGAACAAGTCTGTAAGACTACATTTATTAATACTAGGGAACTTTAACTTTGATTGGGTATTTGATTATGAAGGAATTACAGTTATTTTTTTAAGTGTGAAACTAATTTTGCAATTGTGTCTTAAAGCTAAAACCTTTGTCTTTTAGATACACAAATTGAAATATTTACAGATAAAGTGATATCTGAAATATTTACAGATAAAATGATATGATTAAGGTGTGTTTCAAAATAGTCCCTGAAGGGACTAATAGTCTCTGTATGATAGTCAGAGGGTCGTATAGATGAAAAACTATAAACTGATGGCTGTCGTAGCTGGGTGATGTCTACTCTACTTCTGTGTACACTTGAAATATTATATAATAAAGAAATTCAAACCGTTATATTCTGGGTATAACAGGTAATTTGGCATGACAAGAAAACTGGATTCATGTGGAAGAATGATAAGCAATAAAGACAGAAAGGTAATGGGTCAGATTATCAAGTGTTATAAGTTATGCTAAAATATCTGGACTTTATGCTAAAGTGAATTGGGGAATCAATAAGTGATTACATACAGAGAGGTAACAGGATCAGATTTTTAGATTTAGGGCTGCTAACTGGTTTCAATAAAAATACCCAAATACTTCATGGAAACTTTTGTATTTACAAAAAGGCCATATATGATATAAAAACAAGTAATATTTAACCTTCTATTTTATATTAGTTTGTGTTGCTTTCTCAATGCTGTATTTTCAAAACTTCATCTTTTGTTTCCAAACAAATCAAAAGTGTATTTTAAAAACATTAAACCAGAAAATCTCACGAAGTTCCTTACTTACTGACAACATTAAATATACTGAATTCATCAGTCCATAAATTACTAATGATACTAAAAGCTGTTCTCAGCATAATGTTGTGATTAAAGGAAAGGGCTTTGGACTCAGCCAGCCCTGGGTTTCATCATCTGTAAAATGGAGATAATAGTAGTGTCTACCTTCTAGGGCTGTTGTGACACCTAACAGATAAAGCTTGTAAAGTGCTTAGTACGGTGTCTGGCATACAAATACTCAGAAGTGCTAGGTACTATTGTTATTGCTGTAATGTGATATTGTGCCCACCTCTATGCATCATCATATCAGGGGATACAATGATGTCAGTATGTCTTATAACTGGTACTGTTATCTTGAAAAAAATTTATTTTATTTTTGGCTGTGTTGGGTCTTCGTTGCTGTGCACGGACTTTCTCTAGTTGCATCGAGCGGGGGTTGCTCTTTGTTCTCGTGTGCAGGCTTCTCACTGAGGTGGCTTCTCTTGTTGCAGAGCACCGACTCTAGGCCCACAGACTTCAGTAGTTGTGGCTCGCGGGCTCTAGAGTGCAGGCTCAGTAGTTGTGGCGCACGGGCTTAGTTGCTCCGTGGCATGTGGGATCTTCCCGGACCAGGGCTCAAACCCGTGTCCCCTGCATTTGAACGTGGATTCCTAACCACTGTGCCACCAGGGAAGCTGGGTACTGTTATCTTTGATCCTTTGGTTAGAGTAATGTCTGCCATTACTCTCTGCTATAAATTTCTCCTTTTATAATTAACAAGTATCTTATCAGACTATGCAAATATCTTGTTCTCATATATATTTGCCTAGTAATTTTAGCATGCATTGATGGTTCCTGCCTATAACAATTATTATTTGGTTATTCACCTAATGGAAATTTTTTATTTCCATCATTCCTTCCACATTTTCTACTGGAATTCTACTATAAACAAAAGTTGCCTATTCTCCTTATTTATTTATTCATTCAGTCATTCATTTATTCATTCAATTATTGATACTGGTATAGAGTCACAGATATTTATTTTATTCTATGGGTTATAATCTGATACTATGATTATGTGTTATTCAAATTGTCCCAGCTTTCACCATATAGAGCTCCTTCAAGTTGGTTCCTGAACCTTGTTTACCACCATCATATTTTGAACACTTCCTTACTTTCTGGCACTGTAAGATATTCCAGGTTCATGGTAAGAATAGTTTAACGGAGTGGTTGAGGCGGAAGCCATATTATAGTAGATTAAGAAGTAAATTGGAAGAAAGGAAGTAGATACAGTGTTAAACACTTTTCCTAAATAAATGAAGGGAAAATGGCAGGCTACCGTGGAATTAGAAACTTGAGTATGTTTATTGGCTATAGAAAAGAAGTCAGTAGACTGCTTGAACATATGAGAGAGAAAGAAAAGCTAGAGAGTGAGTTTTATCACAAGTAGAAAATTTAAAGCATCTTCCATATAACAATTCAAAATTATCACACCACCAATAAAAAAATTAAAATATTATATATAAATATCACCTTGGTAAATAATATGAACTTCCCATAGCACCTTTTCTAAAATGCTTCTTAGGGGAAAAAAATTTTTTTAAAGACTTCTTGAATATGTTAATTCAAAAACCATTTTCCTTCACAAAAGTTTTCACAATTTCTGGTGTATTTTTAAATTTGACTTCACAATATTCCTATTAATCAAATTATTAAAATTAATCAAATATTAATTATTCCTAACTGCAGATGAAAGAGTTGCTATTATCCATTTTCTCCAGATTAAGAGAGAGACTGGAGTGTGGCAGTGACAGTGTGACAAAACCAATAGGTGAAATACACTCTTAAAGTCTTGAGAAGACCTGATAGAGTAGAAGGGCAACAGTGTAAGCAAATTAACCAAACAGTTGCATAATTCGGTGGACAACGCTAACCATCATATTCTAAATTCTTTTCGCAATGTTTCCAAAAGTATTAATAAAACAAATACAAAGGAAAAAACCTCTTTCAAGTCTTTTAAAGGGGAGATTGAGAGTTGGTTCTGTTGAAAGACACTGTTTTTTTGTATACAATGCATTATGAAAAATCAATTTTAATTTTCAGAATTCTGAGATTATATATAAAAAACTATTTGAACACTCAAGTAATTACTAACATAAATAAAAATGATGTTAAGGGAAGGCTAACATAAATACATTTGCAATAAGGAAAAAATTTAAAATAAGGTATCTGAACTTGATTTACAGTTTTAGGCAAAAGAAAATCAAATGCTGAAAAGTATCTATATATAAAAAGTCAAAAGCGTTTTAGAAATCACAAAATATACTTAATTTCATCATATTAAAATTTCATCTTGGGGCTTCCCTGGTGGCGCAGTGGTTGTCAATCTGCCTGCTAATGCAGGGGACACGGGTTCGAGCCCTGGTCTGGGAGGATCCCATGTGCCACGGAGCGACTAGGCCCGTGAGCCACAACTACTGAGCCTGCGCGTCTGGAGCCTGTGCTCCGCAATAAGAGAGGCCGCAATGGTGAGAGGCCCGCGCACCACAATGAAGAGTGGCCCCCGCTTGCCACAACTAGAGAAAGCCCTTGCACAGAAACAAAGACGCAACACAGCAAAAATTAATTAATTAATAAACTCCTACCCCCAACATCTACAAAAAAAAAAAAAAATTGGTTGAAAAAATAAATGCTTAAAAAAAAAAAATTTCATCTTGCAGAATGCAAAGGAAGTAATGAGAGTCACTGCATCTCTGGATGTAACTCTGACCATAAGAAAAAAAGTTATTTGTGGAAGTAGAAATGATGGGAATTACATGAAAAAACGAAACATGACCTTTTGGTGTCCATGACAGGTCTAGGCATAGTAGCTGTGTGTCAATAAATGTACGCCTTTTGAAGTTAAAGAAAAAAAAGTATCATCATATGGCCTGAAACTTACAAAAGCATAGACAGATCAATAAACTCAGGAAATATAGTTCAACAAGTCAGGACTCAAAAATAAAATTCCAACAATTCAATAAGAAATGATTCTAACAACAAATGTAGTGTATCTAAAAATATTGGGTGCAGCCTTACAGATTTCAAAAAGTAGAATACAAAAGACAGATTTAAGAAGAATATGAGAGGGGCACTGACCTGTAACAATAGTGCTGGGAAGTCCACAATGAGTTAAGGAGGGTGTAACTCCAATGGTGGGTATGCACCTGGGGGAAGTCATGCTACATTTTTTTTAAGAATAGGAAGAGGCAAACCTACGCATGTCAACTGAGCTCTTCCAAAATTTGTACAACAGAATCTACTTCCTCAGCTTGTGCTAAACTGCTCCAAATGAATATTTTCAGTTTAAATTTGTGAACTGGTGCCATCTGGTCAATCTTCTGGGTTCCTACTAGCCTTTCACTTGAGCTTAAAATCTCTTCAGCAACCCTACCATTAGTTCTTAATTAGCATCCCTCTTAGATCATACACAAAAATGCTGATTAAAAAAAAAATCTTATGAGGCTGAATCTATAAATGGGTATTCTTGTGTGCAGGCGTGGACACACACACACACACACTCCTACCTACTTAAAAAAAAAAAAAGTACATGCCTTAACAGCAGCTCATGTGAAAAATACCAGGGAATTTTAGCTCACTGTAAACTAAATGAGTGTATGGTGTAATGAGCTTGCCAAAAAACAAATGCAATCTTACATTGCACAAACAGAAATGTGGTCATAAGGAACAAGGGAGGTGATAATTACAGTATACTCTAGTCTCACCAAAAGAAATGTATTCTGTTTTGGGTTTAAGAGGAATACAAACTAGATCACTCATTCAAGACTTATTATTTGAGTACATACTACCTGCCAGACAGATTGTTATAAGTACTGGGAATAAAACAGTAAACAAGACAAAGTCCCTGCTTTAATGGAGCTAACATTTTAGAGAAGGAGATAAACAAGAAGGAAAAAAACAACAAACCCATCAGGTAAGGGTAATGGCTATGCAGAGAATGAAAATAGGATGACGTGATTAAAAGTGATAGGGTGACTATTTTAAAATGGACTCAATGAAAGTCTAACTGAGGAGGCCACTTACACTGAAATCTGCATGAAAAGAAAGAACTAGCAATGTAAAGATGTGATGAAAGATGAATCAAATTATTCTCAGCAGCCTAGAGAGATAAGCAACAAAGCACAAAGACCAACATACTGGGTTTTATATCTTAATAAGAAGTTTCCCTACTGGATAACATTTGCACTGGATAACATTGCTATACATCTGGAGACTACTCCATGGAAGTGCACCTCAATTCCTCTTCAGATCTTATCTGTTCAGGTCCTACAGTTTTTAAGCTGGTTCCTTCTAGTAATGAGCCATCACTATTCTCGATGGTCTGATTTTCTAGGTCAGTGTTTTTTAACTATGAACTAAAATCTCACTACAAGCCATCAATTCAGTGGATAGCCATTAACATTCTTTATAAATGAAGTAGACTAGTGTTTTGAGAAGCACTGGTTACATCTTAATACATAATGCCCCTACATATATACATTCATAAACATTTAAAAACACGTCTATGCTGGGTCCCAGATAAAAACTTTGAAAAACACTGTTCTAAGAGGTTAATGAATACTTCCATGTCATTTCATAGGAGAGTTCAATCCAGACTCTTATTTAGGGTTGGAGGGCTTTGAGTCACCTGGTATTAGTCAACCTGGAGGATGGGATCAACCACATTGGGCAATCAATTAATCAATCAGTTACATCTATTTAATGGAGCACCAATAAAAACTCTGACACTGAAGCTCAAGTGACATCCCTGATTAACAATACCCCATGCATACTGTCATGCATCAATGCTGGGACCTGATTCCAAGGAGAGAGCTTTGTGTTGAAACCCTCTGAGACTGCCCTATGCATCCCTTCTTTGGCTAATTTTAACCTGTAACCTCCTCTGTAATAATCTGTAACCACAAGTATAATAGTTTTCAGTGAGTTCTGCTAGCCTATTATTGAAACTAAGGGTGGTTCTGGGAACCTCCAGAATTTGTAGTTGGTGTCAGAAGTGAGGAGAGTCTTGGGACTGTGTTAGCTTTGCAGTTTGGCTATCTCTTGAGTAATACTCTCCAATGAAAACAAAAAGTTTAATGAGAAAATGAGAGATCTTGATCTGATAACTATCTTCAAATGTTAGCCAACTGCTAAGATTTTCAAGTTTTTGTAAGATGAATAAAACTAAGACTGCAATGATTCCATTCTACTGAAGGCCTATCTATAGGAAATCTGGACTGAGAAAACTGCTTCCTTAAATATTCCTATGCAAAATCTTAAAAAAAAAATCTGTATACAGGAAAATATCCATATAACAAGAAACTGGGTAAAGAATACACTAGACCTAGCTGTACTATTTTTTACAATTGCATACAAATCTGCAATTATCTCAAAATAAAAAGGTTTAATTTTTTAAAAAAAGAAGAAAGCTTAGGCCTTTCCTGAGCTCAGAGACAGTCTCCTTCTGGCCTTGAAGAAACGAGCTCCTATGAGTTCTACAGCTACAAGGAAATGAATTCTGCTGACGATCCCATTAGCCTAGATGAGGGCTGTGAGTCTCTGATGAGGTCACAGCCCCACTGGACTCGCTGGATGCAGTCTTGTGAGACCCCAAGCAGAGAATACAGCTAAGCTGTGCCTAGACCCTTGACCCAAGGAAACTATGAGATAATAAATGGATACTGTTTTAAGCTACTAAATATATGGTTAATTTGGCACTACATTCACATACCCTACAATTGAACAATTTCACTCCTGGGTACATACTCAACATAAATACATATAAAGTTCAATAACAGGTAAAACTAATCTATGAGGGTAGAAGTCAAAATGGTGATTACCCTTAGGGTGAGAGCAAGCAGGGACTAGTAGGAGGCCCAAGGAGATTTCTAGGATTGTGATAATGTTCTATTTCTTGATCTGGATTGGTGAAATAGATGATGTTTACTCTGTGAAAATTTATCAAACTACTTATAATTTGTGTACTTTTCTGTATGTATGTTATACATCAACAAAACTTACATTAACAGAAGTTACATTACATAACCCTCAAACTGAAGACTATTATTTAACTGTATTATCATTAATCTAAGTAAACAATTCATTACAACCAGATTTTAAGGAAAAAACCATCTGTTCTAATGCAATGATGTCTTGACACTAAAATTATTTTTCTTTATTGTGTTAGCATGATATTTCATGCTTTTCATCCAGAAAAATAATTTAAAAAAGGGAAATATGATATTATATGTTCCCTCAATAAGAAGAGAAATCTACAAAATGCTGAAAGACAACTGAGAGCTAATTCAACCAATATTATTAGGGGAAGGTAGGAGCTAGAGGAAAAGGAAGTTTTTTAAAACCCACAGTCAAAATGTGAAGATTTTAAACAGAAATGGAATGTTTAAGTCTATACTCATTTTAGGTTGTTACGCTTCTGAATAACATGATCATCTTCTCTCTTTCCAGTTATACCTCCAATTTTTTGTTTTACTTTATATTCTAGCAACACTGAAACAATTTGTTTTTTTTAAAAAAACAAGTTATAATAACTTTGAATTTACTGTTCTAGTTGTCTAGAGTGTCCTTTCTCTAAAAGGTAGCCTAGCAAATGTCTATTCAAAACTAGGGACTTCCCTGGTGGCACACTGGTTAAGAATTCGCCTGCCAATGCAGGGGACACGGGTTCAATCCCTGGTCCAAGAAGATCCCACATGCTGTGGAGCAACTAAGCCCGTGTGCTACAACTACTGAGCCTGTGCTCTAGAGCCCGTGGGCTGCAACTACTGCAGCCCGCGTGCCGAGAACCCATGCTCCGCAACAAGAGAAGCCACTGCAATGAGAAGCCCACGTACCGCAAAGAAGAGTAGCCCCAGCTCGCCACAACCAGAGAAAGCCTGCGCGCAGCAACGAAGAACCAATGTAGCCAAAGATAAAAATAAATAAATAATTAATTAAAAAACAAACTCAGTGTAGATATCACTTCCTTTTTACAATATGTAATTTTACTGCTATATTTGCCATAGCATATTTTAGTTATTTATAAGTCAAGGTCATATTTGATTTGTACCTCTAAAATCTATCCAGTGTTTGGTACAGTTGCATCATCTATGCAACGAGGATAATCATAGTATCTAAAGGTTCTTAGAACAGTATCTGACACATAATAAGCACTCAATAAATATTAGTATTAATTATTATGATAAAGATTAATGTTCCTTATATAAAGAAGTCTCAGAACTCCATAATATGAAAACAACTATTCCAATTTTAAAAATGGGCAAAATTTTTGGCAGACACTGCCAAAGATGATAAATGCATTGCAAATAAACACAAGAAAAGATGCTCACATTATTAGACATAAGGGAAATGCAAATTCAAACCACGAGATACCACTACACATCTATTTGAATGGTTAAAAAAAAAACATGAACAATACTAAGTAGGAAGAGGAAGAGAGGATATTGAGAAACAAACTCCTATACTGCTGATGGAAATGCAAAATGATACTGCCATTTTGGAAAACAGGTGGTAGTTTTTTACAAAGTTAAACATACATTTAATATATGACCCCTGGCAATCCCACTCTGATACCTTTACCCAAGAGAAATGAAAACATATGGTAACATAAACACCGGTACACAAATGTTTAAAAAGGCTTTTATTCATAAATGCCAAAACCCGGAAACAATCCAAATGTCCTTTATCTGATAAATACATATACAATCTTTGGTTCATTCATATGATGGACTACTACTCAGTACCATGAAGGAACACACTACTGATACATGCAACAAAAAATATATTACGCTAAGTGGAAGAAGTCAGACTAATAAGGCAACAAGATATATGATTCCATTTATACAACATTCTCAAAAATGCAAAACTATAAGGAAAGAAAATTAATCACTGTTTACCAGGATCTGGGGTTGAGGGAAAGGCTGAGTACAAAGAAGCACCAGAGGATGTTTTGGGGTGATGGCAAAATTCTTTATCTTGATTGCGGTGTGTTTATACAATGTACATGTTTGTCAAAACTCACAGAAATGTACACTAAAAAAGGTGAATTTTACTAGATATAAGTTATATCTCAATAAACCTGAATTTAAAAAACGATTAATGTTCTTTAGGTCTCAATTCCCATATTAAGAAGTTAATACCACTAGATTCTAAATCTAGGTTAATGTCTTGATATCCCTTTTCCTTAATCCCAGCAGCTGTCCCTGAAGCCTTATGCTATGATAATTATCTAAATCTCTAGACATTGCCTATTCCTAGATTTCTAGATGCTGTTTTCTCACTTATCTGCTTTGAGGAGTCTGTGTTATATGTGGCTAGACCTCCTTAATCCCACAAAATTGCCTAGTTAGACTTCTTTCTATAAATGACCGGGTCTTACAACACAAACACACATGCGCACATGCACGCACACACGCGCACGCGCGCACACACACACACACACACACACACACACACACCTCTTTACCAGGTCTTAGCAACATTAGAGAAATTGATCTCTTCCATGTCTGGCTGTGCAAAAGACTTCAACAGACTCTTCACAGAAGAAGATATGCATTTTTGGACAATAAGTCCATGAAAAGATGCACAGTATCATTATCCATTAGGAAAATACAAATTAAAACTATAATGAGATATAGTATACAGCCAATCAAGTGGCTAAAATTAAAAAGACTAACACCACTAAAGACTGAAGAAGAGGGAGCACCTGGAACTCTCATACACTGCTGGTGGGAGTGTAAAATGGTGCAACCCCACTTTTGAAAACCGTTTAGCAGTTTTTTATTAAGTTAAACATACATTCAACATATGACCCAGCAACCTCATTACCTTTGTATGTATCCAAAGAAATGAAAACATATGTACACAAAAAGACTGAACTTAAATGTTCACTGAAGCATTATTAAAAATAGCCAAGGTCTTCCCTGGTGGCGCAGTGGTTGAGAGTCCGCCTGCTGATGCAGGGGACACGGATTCGTGCCCCGGTCCGGGAGGATCCCACATGCCGCGGAGCAGCTGGGCCCATGAGCCATGGCCGCTGAGCCTGCGCATCCGGAGCTTGTGCTCCGCAACGGGAGAGGCCACAACAGTGAGAGGCCCACGTACCACAAAAAAAAAAAAAAAAAAAAAAAAAGCCCAAAACAAGAAACAACCCAAATGTCTTATCAATAGGTAAAATGGACAATTGTGGTGTACTCATAAAGTAGAATGCTAGTCAGCCATAAAAAGGAGCAAACTACTGACTCACCCAACAACATAAATGAATCACATACGCATTGTGCTGAGTAAATAAAGCCAGACTCAAAAGGCTACCTACTGTATGATTTCATTTATATCACATTCTCAAAAAACACAACAAAAATATAAGGGCAAAAATCAGTGGTTGCCAGCAGCTGGTGGCTGGGGGAGGGACTGCTACAAAAGAATATGAGGGAATTTTGAAGGGATAGGGAATCATTCTGTATCTTGATTAGTGGTGGTACTTACATATACTTGTCAGAACTGTGCACTAAAAAGAGTAATTTTTTACTGTACTTAAATTATATCTAAAAAACAAAACTACTGATACATGATATAACATGGATAAATCCCAAAAATATCATGTAGAATGAAAAAAGCCTGACACAAAAGAGTACATAACATATGATTCCATTTATAGGTAATCTGAAACAAGCAAAACTAATCTATAGTGACAGAAAGTAGATCACCGATTGCCTGGGGACCAGGGATGAGAGGATAACTGCCTACACAGGAAAAAAGGAAAATTTGGGGGCTTATGGAAATGTTCTATACTTTGATTGTGATAATGATTATATAGGGTATACATTGTCAAAAATCATCAAATTACACTCAAAATGGGTATATTTTATCGTATGAAATTATGCCTGAATAAAATCAATTTTATAATGTACTTACCCAGTGAACATAAACGTTAACAGGATAAATTTTACCCTGACTTATCTATTTAACAATTCCTCTTCTTTTATTAGTTTTAATTATGTCACTATAAACTAAAGTTAGATTATATTATCTTAATTTCTATAATTTATGCTCGTCCATTGGCTGGTGATAACAAATTTAGAAATATTTGCTAAGAACATATTACATACAGGTAATATGTTCAACAACAGACTCCTTGGAGAACAAATAAGAAATATGAGCGGGTGATGATGGTGGGATGAATTGGAAGATTGGGATTGATGTATGTATATACACTAATATGTATAAAATAGATAACTAATAAGAACCTGCTGTATAAAAATATTAAAATTCAAAAAAAAAGAAAAAAGAAACGCTGTCTACAAAAATGTTAATATTTTTATTGCAGACATCTCTGCTTTTACTGCAGAGATTACATAGCTATATCTATACCACATTTCATGTATGACAAAAGGAAGAAAACAGTAAATAATCAGTTTTTTGAGGGAACAGCTAAATCAATATGGATCACAGAGGAAAAAGAGACGTGATCTGTGTTGCCTAAGAATAAGTTAATTTTTAAATGAAAAGATAATGAGAGGGCTTCCCTGGTGGCGCAGTGGTTGAGAGTCCGCCTGCTGATGCAGCGGACACGAGTTCGTGCCTCGGTCCGGGAGGATCCCACATACCGCGGAGCGGCTGGGCCCGTGAGCCATGGCTGCTGGGCCTGCGCGTCCGGAGCCTGTGCTCCGCAACGGGAGAGGCCACAACAGTGAGAGGCCCGCATACCGGAAAAAAAAAAAAAATGAGAAGATATTCAAGGGAGTGAGCTAAGCACGAGTAAAAGCATAACAACTGAAATAAAGATTTACAAAGACCAGCATTTCACAAGCTATATTCTAAGAAATTGTGGATATTAAACCATTCATATTCCTATAAAATTCTGAGAAGCTGCCTTGTATTTACCTTTCTTGGAGCATTACAATAAAGTGTAATTTATTAAAAGCTCACTCTGAGAAGTCCATAGAGAACTAGTAGTAAATGACCTTGCATAGAATTGATAGGGCAAAATTAAGAAATACCTTTGATTCTTAGTATAGATAACAACTCTTTTGTATCTTTTAAAGGCATCATTTTTAAAGTACAAAATGTTGGAGGGGGAAGGGTAAGCTGGGACGAAGTGAGAGAGTGACATGGACATATATACACTACCAAATGTAAAACAGATAGCTAGTGGGAAGCAGCTGCAAAGCACAGGGTGATCAGCTCGGTGCTTGTGACCACCTAGAGGGGTGGGATAGGGAGGGAGATGCAAGAGGGAAGAGATATAGGAACATATGTGTACGTATAACTGATTCACTTTGTTATAAAGCAGAAACTAACACACCATTGTAAAGCAATTATACTCCAATAAAGATGTTAAAAAAAAAGTACAAAATGTTTTTAAGAATTGAGAAATCAGGTTTGTCACCACCTATCTCCACCAGACCACACCCCTCCAGACAGAAAGCCATATTATAAACTGCTATAATTTTTGGCAGCAAGAGAGGGATTTAATCAGCAATTTATCTTTCCATATTGAAAGGAAGCCTTAAGAAAGAGTTTGGGGGGACTTCTCTGGTGGCGCAGTGGTTAAGAATCCACCTGCCAATGCAGGAGACACAGTTCTGTCCCTGGTCTGGGAAGATCTCATATGACGCAGAGCAACTAAGCCCGTGCGCCACAACTACTGAGCCTGCACTCTAGTGCCTGCGAGCCGCAACTACTGAGCCCACGTGCCACAACTACCAAAGCCCATGTACTTAGAGCCCGTGCTCCGCAACAAGAGAAGCCACTGCAATGAAAAGCCCACACACCACAATGAAGAGTAGACCCTGCCTGCTGCAACTAGAGAAAGCACGAACACAGCAACAAAGACCCAACGCAGCCATAAATAAATAAATACATAATTTTTTTTAAAAAACAGTTTGGGGATCAATGTGTACCAGAAGTTTGTTGGTTCTATTCTAATTGCATCTGTGTGTGTGTGTGTGTGTGCGCGTGAATGTGCATATGGGGATGAGGGAATATAAACCACAGTTCAATATGGCATTTTGAGAATAGGCAAGAGTATTTTAAATAAGAGGGTGAGAGAATAAAAAATTTAATGTTAAAGTATATCCCTGTAATACAAATACAAAAATAAAAGTACATAACTGAGTCTATACCACAACACAATATACCATCAACATTAATTTTTAATCTATTTTATTGATCCTAAGTGTTTAAAAGAAAAATTAATTTATCTTTACTTATACCTCTTCTATACGTCATCCTTTAAGACATGGAATAAACTGTAGTGACTACAAATGCACTATATTCTAACAAAAGCTGTAAAAATATTTTACTAATTGTTCAGTTTAATGCAATCATCCATGATGACCTATTAAAGCCAAAAAATAAACAAAAAAACAAACACTGGTATAAATAATGAATTAAACTACAGACCAATATCCTTATCAATATAGACACATATATCAACGAAATGATATACAAAAATATAAACATCATTTATATTATCAATGCAAGGTTATTTTAATATCTGAAAATCAATTAATGTAACAATATCAATAAGGAATTAAAACCACATGATCATATTAAGTGACACAGAAAAAGCATCTGACAAAGATGATCATCTCTTCATGATAAAAATCACTCAACAAACTGGGAATAGAAGGGAACCTGATAATGGGCATCTACAAAAAATCCACAGCCAACATCATACTTAATAGTAAAAGATGGAACGCTTTCCCTAAGATCAGCAACAAGAGAAGGATGTTTGCTCTTGCCATTTCTATTCAACATTATGCTAGAGAGCCTAACCAGGCAATTAGGAAAGAAAAAGAAATAAAAAGCATATGGGCTTCCCTGGTGGCGCAGTGGTTGGGAGTCCTCCTGCCGATGTGGGGGACGCAGGTTCGTGCCCCGGTCTGGGAGGATCCCACATGCCGCAGAGCGGCTGGGCCTGTGGGCCATGGCCGCTGGGCCTGTGCATCCGGAGCCTGTGCTCCGCAGTGGGAGAGGCCACGGCAGTGGGGGGCCCACGTACCACAAAAAAAAACAAAAAAAAGAAATAAAAAGCATAGATTGAAAAGCAAGAAACAAAACTATATTTATATGCAGAATACATATACATGACATGATTAATTTTTTAAAATCCTAAGAAAAGATTTGTAAGTGGTATCTATAAGGGATTTATAATAGATAAAGAATTCCTACAACTCAATAATAAAATGACTACATAATCCAATTTAGGGTCTTCCGTGGTGGCGCAGTGGTTAAGAATCCACCTGCCAATGCAGGCAACACGGGTTTGATCCCTAGTCTGGGAAGATCCCACATGCCACAGAGCAACTAAGCCCGTGCGCCACACCTACTGAGCCTGCACTCTACAGCCCACAAGCCGCAACTACTGAGCCCGTGTGCTGCAGCTACTGAAGCCCGCGTGCCTAAAGCCCATGCTCTGCAACAAGAGAAGCCACCACAGTGAGAAGCCCGTGCACTGCAATGAAGAGTAGCTCCCGCTTGCTGCAACTACAGAAAGCCCACGTGCAGCAATGAAAACCCAACACAGCCAAAAATAAATTTATTTAAAAAAATAATAATCCAATTTAAAAATTGGCAAAAGAACTGAATAAGCATTTCTCCATAAGAATGGCCAATAAGCCCATGAAAGATGTTCAGCATCTTTAGCCATTAGGGAAATGCAAATCACAACCACAATGAGGTACCACTACACATCCACAAGGATGACTATAATCAAAGACAGATAATAACAAGAATTGGCAAGTATAGAGAAATGTGAACTCTTGTAATAGTTCCACAGTTCTGTGAATTTACTAAAATTTATTGACTTGTATACTTTAAATGGGTGGACTGTACAAAATGTAATTACATCAACAGAGCTATTATTTTTTTAAAATAATGAACTCTATAGAAGTAAAATAACTTTATTCTCATTGCTTTCTTGCGGATTACAAAGTTTCACTGAATTTACATTGTGACTCTTGTAAAATATTGTTATGGTCATTTAAATAACCATTTTCTTTTTCCTAATACATTCTTTTACTTAGTTAATCACTTAAATGTCAAGCAATTCCCCTGTTAATTAAAAGAAACTGTTTCACCCACAGGGCCTTTCTACATAAACTTTATCTCAAATTAAAAGTTGTAACTTACTCAAGCATATGGTAAAATTAGGCAGACTATACAAAACATGGAGATTAATTTCTTCTGTATAAATATTATCATTATATATTTTCTAAGTTTGCCAAAATAGTAATCAGAAGCTTACTGAAGCTTCAGATTCAGTAATCAGAAGCTCAGAATGTGATATATTTAGTAAACGATGTATCACATTCCTGAGTTGATTATATATTAACATTTAAAATACTCATTTCTATTTTTCTCATCTTTTCAACCTTCAGAAATACTTTTATTTTTCCTCTCATATCTAGACATCTCAAGATGAACATCATTGTGTATTTATGAATGATATGGTTATTGAAACATGGGTATCTGTAATGAGTATGAGAGCCACAATTTCTCAAGTTTCTTATTATAGAATTTTAATTTTTGGCTGAAAGTGGAGATAAATACATTTTACTTGTCATGTAAAAATTCTTTAGAACAGTAATTATTGCCATGCAGGAATTCATATGATATACTTAAGCAAAAACTGGAATGATTACGTGAAACTTAGTTCTACGAATGAGCAGACCAATATTAATACTAAAAAAGATTAAAACTAAAAGAATATATATATTTTTTACTCATTTATTATGTAAACTAAGTTTGGTGTTTTTTTTTACAGTAGCTCAGATGTCTTTTTTTTTTTTGGCTGCGTTGGCTTTTGACTGCGGCATGTGGGATCTTTCATTGTGGTGTGTGGGCTCTTTGTTGCAGCGTGCGGGCTTCTCTCTAGTTATGGTATGTGGGTTTTCTCTCTCTACTTGTGGCACACGGGCTCCAGAGCGCATGGGCTCTGTAGTTTGCGGCACACAGGCTCTTTAGCTGAGGTGTGTGGGCTCAGCAGTTGTAGCATCCGGGCTTAGCTGCCCCGCAGCATGTGGGATCTTAGTTCCCTGACCAGGGATCGAACCCATGACCCCTGCCCTGAAAGGAAGATTCTTTACCACTGGACCACAGGAGAAGTCCCCAGATGTACTTCTGAATGTTAAATTGGGTTTAATGTTAGCAAGACAAAACGCTTCTTTTAAATTTTTTTCTATATGTAAAAGAAGCTTAATGTCTCAGCATGATATTAACATCTCAAGCAGTATTTAATTCCTCGGGTTGATAGTAATAATCCTGAAAAAGTTGTTGAGGACTGGTGTCTCTAATTAAAAGTAGTAAAAAAAAAATTTTCTACTATGCATGATTAAGCATGTACACTATCATTGCTATGTTAATTTAATTATATCATGGTATTTGCTTTTACCATGAAAAATTTTATGTATTTAAAAGGCTTCACTTTGTTTTTATTTATTAATTTTATTCTTAGTTGGTTAGTCTGACTTACTGTAACTTCAGAGGATAATCTTTTGGAGACACTTTCATGGCAACTGACATTGTCTGGGGAAAAAGTATTGTTAAGGACTCTCCATTTGGGTTTAATACAATTTCTGTTGTCATTTTCATAGTATATTTGAGTTAAGTTCCTTATGTTCTAGGTGAGCCAATATTTTTTTCAAATTTCTGATGTTTAAAAACAACTTCATTAATCAGATTTCAATACTTAATTAAATATATATAAGAATTTGAGCTATAAAGAAGAAATCTAGCCAATTAAATGAAAAATAAATTTTTTATGATTATTTTAAATGAGATTTCACATACATGTCCTTAATTCTATTAATAAAGCACTAAATGTATTAATAGACCTACTTTTCATTAAAATTTATTATGCAGAATTGTAAATCCCAAGTAAGATTAAATATTTTAAATACATGTATGAATGTACAAATACATATGCACAAATATGAGACTATAAATTAGCTAACTTTCTACTTGCTCTATGAACACAGTCCTTTCAATAATACTCTCAACAACCATCCACCTCCTACATAATACTTTTTTTAAGTTATTAAAATCAAAATGATTTAGCCATTTAAAAATATCAGTTTCTAGGCTACGCCTTGAACACTAATCTATATGTTGGTACTTTTTAAAAACGTAGCTGTGCAAAAACATAAAAGTGTATAGAAGTATTATACAAATACCCATAAACCCACCACCTAGGTTTAACAAACATAATATTTGTTGAAAATCTGTTTTTTTTCCTTAGATTTGCAAAACAGAACATACTTGAAAACTACTGAAATCCCCAGTCCCATTCCTCGCTTTCTAGAGCAAACCACTATTCTGACTTTGTCATGTTATTTTTTCAGTATGTGTTTATGTAACTTCATCTTAGAGATCTGTATCCATTAACATCTGGGGAAGGAATGAGGAGAGGAATAGTTATATCTGTTTATTTAAAAGACAGAGATTTGAAGTAAATATGACAAATATTAATATCTACTTAATCTCACTTCATGAGGGTTACCTTATTTTCTCTATGTTAAAAATAGTGTATAATTAACCATTAATAATAAAAGAAAATAGTGGCTTTGGAGTTAGGCAGCCTTGGGTTTCAAACTCCTTTCTGCTACTTACCAGCCATGTAACTTTGGGCAAGTTTGTTAACCTTTCCAAACTTTAGTGTCCTCATCCATAAAATGTGGATAATATTGGTACCAGCTACGTAAGATTGTTTTCAGTATTAAAATAGGCTAATCCATGGAGTGCATAGCGTGATACCTGGCTATAATATTTTTTGAGTGCTTATTTTCTAAGCTCTTTACAAGTATTATCCTATTCAATCTTACATCTATCAGTCACTAAAAGAGATAGGTATGGAACTATCTCTTTTAGTGACTGATATCTATACAAAGGGTTTGTATGTAGTGACCTGTGGTTAGATTGTTATTTTTAAAGAAAGGGAAACATTTTATTATAATGAACGGGTGATACTTATAGCAGTGAGAGATTTGGGAAGTTAGCTGGGTGCCATTTACAAGGTTTTGAGTGCCAGGCTAAGTGAAGACTTCGAGCAGGGAAAAATCACGATAAAAGCTATACCAGATTAACCTGATATTCAAGTGGAACAAAGCAGAGGCAGTAAAACTTCTTTTGGTGAAGAGGTCTACATTCAACTGAAAAATGTAAAACTAGATTTAAGAAGATATGTATTTGGGGAGTATCTGGTACAAAGTTATAGAAGAAGGTATGGGACATCCTAAGATAATTGAAGTAGAAAATATAGAGTGAGAAGACAAGAGAGCTTTAGTCAGAATCTTGGGGAACCTGGATTAATGGGGCAGGAGAAAAAAAGAACCAAGAAATTAGAGAAAGAATAATCAGTCTAAGACTTTGTAGCATCCCTGAATCCACAGAAACAGATTCCAGAAAAAGTGATAAGCAATAGTGTCAAAAATTGAGTAGCTATGAGAAGTAATTGGTATATCCCTTTCTCCACATTTCAGTAAGTCTAGATCGTTTCTCCTTACCAAAAGTACTGTCATCTATATTTCCCCTTAATATATTACTAAAACAAATATTTTCTAATATTTATAACTCCTCATTCTTCTCTTCCCTCAAGATAGAAGAAATTTAAAAGAGATCGTAGCAACTCACTTGTCTTCATCAAATTATGCAAATCCCTTTAATTTATCCCAGTTTTAGCCAATGTTTCCCTGAAGGAAAAAGTAAATTTAGAAGGCACATTAAAACAAAGGGAAAAAGTAATGGATTTGAAAAATGTCCGAGAGAATTCATAGCTGTTTACAGACCACTGCTTCGCAAAGGACATCCTGGCAACTACAAAATATACAAAGTTTGTATGGCAGGATTATTTACTAATTTTTTTAAATGACAAAGCAATAAAGATTTGGGTACATTTTAAATTCTCAAGTCATGATCAAAACTACAGTGTTAAAACATTTCATTAGGATATTTTAAGTGAAAGTGATAAAAAAAAAAAACTCAGTAATTTATCCTAACAATTGGAGAAACTTGACTATGAATTAGATTTTAGATGAAATGTGGAGTTACTATTAACTATCTTGGGTGTGATATTAGTTGTGTAGAAGAATCTATCTCCTCATGCCTTAGGAGATGCAACATGAAGTATTTAGAGGTAAAGTCTCATGATGACTGGAATTTACTTTCAAATCATAGAGCCTGAAACAAAAATATATGTATCTATCTATAAATAAAAACAAAGCAAATATGGCAAAGTGTTAACACCTATTGAAATGAATTTATTTACTATTCTTTCATTTACTCATTTTATTTACTTTTTTGGATACTGAATATTTTTCATTACAAAACCAGAGAAAATAACTTGTCCTGATCTACTGCCATACCAACAACTCATTGAGTGGAACACACACATATTAATAGGACAATTTCACTTTAATCCCAAGAACACAGACAACTTTGTTTTTAAGAAAATTTTAAAACTATATAGTCATCTACAAACTTTAATTCATAAATCAACAATACTTGAACTGACAGACACAAAGCCCAACGTATGGATAATAATGATTTCCATAGAGAGAAAATCTTTCTCTTGGTCACAGACAAGCTAGCGACCTACATCGCTCACTAATTTACCAGCTCGCACGAACTAACTTCACAAATATGTGTCACTGCTCATAAAGAAAACACCTTCCTTTACATCAGGCAAGAGGGGTCCCTCTTCCTTGAGCTGCACAATTTAGAGGGTCTGGTTCCTGTATCACACCCCTCCTCAGGGCCAAAAGAATCTACTACCCCTCCTCTCTTCTAGAATATGCTCCAGGTACACAGGAATTCCCTACCTAAGACAGTCTCACACTCACTTGCAGAGCCCACCTTGGGTCTATTCCTTAGGTTTGTTCTCACAAGGAAGTACTTGTATGGCAAGGAACACATATTGCCAGTATGTGCATGGTTAGGGCAAAGAGATGGCAAGAAGGAGGTGGAGCTTGGATATGCAGGCTGAGAAGTCCACACATGTTCATGAGGCCCCTCAAGGTACGGGATGGAACCAGGGGTGGAAAGAGTGGTAGAATGGCTCACTTCTGCCATATTCTGGATGTGGAACTCCAGAGAGCACAAGACCTCTAAATTCAAACGAGTGTTTCTGTTTGTCAAGGAAGAATAGAACATATTTAACAGTTTACTGGCTTTATTTGCAACTTTTATATATTTTGACATACAATTTAAGAGCTTCCAATTGTACTCTTTCCCTGGGACTCACAAATATTAGGGGCAAGCCTGCATAAAAATGAGTTAAGAAGCAGTTACATAAGAAAGGGGGGGAGTATAAAACAAAAGAAACGGTTATGTAAGAAAAAGAACAATAAAAAGGAAATAGAAGCAGGGGATCTCTTTTAGATCATGCCACTAAAAAGTTATGTAGACTTTGTATCTGGGCCTCAGTTTTATACCCGTAAAATTTTTAAAAGTTGATTAATAATTAAAGGTCTTCCTAGTTCTAAAAATTTTTTTAAATCCTTAAAGCAAGGAAGCATTATTAAACAACAAGCTGACTTTACAATTTACAAGGCACTTTCAAATTTATTGTCACATTTATTAATCAGAAATGCTAAAAATATACAGCCACATATTACAGATGAGAAAACTTGCCTAAGACTACTATGATAGTAGACAGAAGGGCTAGGACTTGAGCCTAGTTCTCTTCACTACAAATTCAGTGCTTTTCCAACTTTATCAAAGAAACTCACACCCGAAAAACCACCTGCAAAGTATTTATTATCCAACACTGGAACTGAGAAACAAATGACAGATACCAATAACAGAAATGAAAACTATCTAATTCCTTTTCTCCATAAATAGCTCATTTGTCTGATGACAGAAATTCATGAATTCAACTTTCTAGTAATTATGGCTCAATTCAGTAAGAGATACAGCCACATGAGTAACATTAAGAAAGTGCTGATGGAGCAACTAAGCCCATGCGCCACAACTACTGAGCCTGCACTCTAGAGCCCATGAGCCACAAATACCGAGCCCGCGTGCCACAACTACTGAAGCCCGTGTGCCTAGAGCCCTGGTCCACAACAAGAGAAGCCACTGCAATGAGAAGCCCGCGCACCGCAACAAAGAGTAGCCCCCACTCGACGCAACTAGAGAAAGCCCATGCGCAGCAATGAAGACCCAATGCAACCAAACATAAATAAATAAATAAAATTGATTCTTTAAAGAAAAAAAGTGCTGAAAGCATAAGTTATAAAGAAAGTCAAAAACAGCATTTTTTTAAACATCTTTATTGGAGTATAATTGCTTTACAACGTTGTGTTACTTTCTGCTGTATAACAAAGTTAATCAGCTATACGTATACATATATCCCCATATCCCCTCCCTCTTGTGTCTCCCTCCCACCCTCCCTATCCCACCACACACACAAAGCACCGAGCTGATCTCTCTGTGCTATGCGGCTGCTTCCCACTAGCTATCTATTTTACGATTGGTAGTGTATATATGTCAATGCCACTCTCTCACTTCATCCCAGCTTATCCTTCCCCCTCCCAGTGTCCTCAAGTCCATTCTCTATGTCTGCATCTTTATTTCTGTCCTGCCCCTAGGTTCTTCAGAACCATTTCTGTTTTTAATTTAGATTCCATATACATGTGTTAGCATACGGTATTTGTTTTTCTCTTTCTGACTTACTTCACTCTGTAGGACAGACTCTAGGTCCATCCACCTCACTACAAATAACTCAATTTCATTTCTTTTTATGGCTAATACTCCTTTGTATATATGTGCCACAACTTCTTTACCCATTCATCTATCGATGAGCATTTAGGTTGCTTCCATGTCCTGGCTATTGTTAATAGTGCTGCAGTGAACATTGTGGTACATGACTCTTTTGGAATTCTGGTTTTCTCAGGGTATATGGTCAGTAGTGGGACTGCTGGGTCATATGGTAATTCTAGTTTTCGTTTTTTAAGGAACCTCCATACTGTTCTCCATAGTGGCTGTATCAATTTACATTCCCACCAACAGTGCAGAGGGGTTCCCTTTTCTCCAAACCCTCTCCAGTACTTATCGTTTGTAGATTTTTTGATGATGGCCATTTGGACCGGTGTGAGGTGATACCTCATTGTAGTTTTGAGTTGCATTTCTGTACTGATTAGTGATGTTGAGCATTCTTTCATGTGTTTATTGGCCATCTGTATGTCTTCTTTGGAGAAATGTCTATTTAGGTCTTCTGCCCAGTTTTGGATTGGGTTGTTTGTTTTTTTGATATTGAGCTGCATGAGCTGCTTGTATATGTTGGAGATTAATCCTTTGTCAGTTGCTTCGTTTGCAAATATTTTCTCCCATTCTGAGGGTTGTCTTTTCGTTTTGTTTATGGTTTCCTTTGTTGTGCAAAAGCTTTTAAGTTTCATTAGGTTCCTTTTGTTTATTTTTACAAAAACAGCATTTTTACAAAATAAAATACAGCAACACTTTGGAAATCGGATTATCTGATTTAAAAAAAAACAGTACTAATTACTTGTGGGACCTTAGTTCCCTGACCAGGGATTGAACCTGGACCCTCAGCTGTGAGAGCTCGGAGTCCTAACCACTGGACTAACAGCGAATTCCCTCTTTATCTTTTCTCAATATCTAGTTTTCTCAAATCTGTGTTCGAGTTTTAGGTCTGTGACTTATAAACTGTGGTACCTTGAGTTTTTTTTTTCATTTATAAATTAAGGTGCCACAATTAACATTATAAGATTACTATGAGGATAAAATGTGATGACATATAAAAAGTATCCAACACCATCTGTATGACCCTGAGCAAGCTATGTAACTATCCTATGCTTCAAGCCAGTATCTGTAAAAAAGAAAAGATGATAAGATCTACCTCACAGAGTTGTTCTGAAGATTAAATGAAAAAAATATATGTAAAGTTATGAACTTAAGTATAACTGCTCAATATTTTTTGGCTATTTGTATTTTTATTATTATTCATAATTGTACTAATTTTCAACAGAAAGTTTGTACATTTACCTTGATTTTCTAGGACTCTGTATAATCACAGGTACACACAATAATTTATCTACAAAAATATTCATCATACTATCTAAGAAAAATAAACTGGCTATATAAACCATAGTATTTCTACATTATACATTATTATACAGTCATTAAATGGTGTTTTAAGCCTTCCACTTAAGTCCAAGATGGAATAATAGGAACTGGATTTACCCTCATGCTTAAAACAACCAAAAAACCAAGCACAATATATAAAACAATAATTTTTAGACACTGTACATCAGTCAACCCATGACAGTAATCTCTGAGAGAAGGGAAACAATTGAGCTAAGGCTATTATCCTATTTGGAGAATAAGGAGGATGCTTCCAAGCTGCAGAACAACAGTGATATCAGGAAGTCAGGTAGAATCTCACAACCTGTGTTGAGGAGACAGAGCTGGAGGTTCAGGGGAGCCAGAAAGACTAGTTTGCAGGGGAAAGTTCTGCAGAGGAGACAGCTTCACAGGGAAAGACCTCCAGAAATCTTCAGTAGGTCTCCTCTCAAGGCTTTAGATAAGTACTGATCAATACTACTACTTTGTGAAGAAACTGCCCAAGGCCCAGAACAAACCACGTGAAAGCAACTGAGATCATACACTAAGGCCAGGAATAGTCCATCTTTCCATCAGCTAGACTGGAAAATCTTGCATTTCACAAGGAATTGGACAGAGAACTCACAAGGCTATTTTGTCAATAGTGGGGGAAAATTAGTCCTAAATATTGTCCATCCGAACAAAGCTTGGAAACAGATCTTGTAAGAATAAACCAATTTCCAAGTAACTTACTGTATTTACTGTATCCCAGAACAAAACTCAAGAATATTTACAAAAATGTAAAACTTTCCAGCACTCATCAGGGTAAAATTCACCATGTCTGGCACCTATTCAAAAATTATCACGCATGCAAAGAGGCAGGAAAATACAACCTACATTAAGGAGAGAAATAAATCAATAGAAGCAGGCTCAGAAATGACACAGATGATAGATTTAGTAGACAAGGATAAGTAACATAGCTAGTATAATTATATTCCAAATGTTCAGTAAATTAGAGGAAAGATTAAGCATGTTAAGTAGAGACATGGAAGACATAAAATTAATGAAAATGAGATTTAAAAAATACATTGGCTGGAGTTAACAGATTACACAGCAGAAGAAAAGAGTAGTGAATATATATTAATAAAATCCATCCAAACACAGAACAACAATAAAATCCAAAACCAAAGACAGGGAAAAGGCTAAAAAAGAAAACACAAACACACACACACAGCATGAGTGAGCTGTAGAACAACTTCAAGCAGCCTAATCTACTTGTAACGGAGAACAACAAAAATATTTCAAGGAAAAATTTCCATGTTTGACAAAAACTATAAGCACAGATCCAAAAAGCTCAACAAAACTCACGCACAAGGAACATGAAGAAAACCACATCAACAAGTATCAGAATCAAATTGCTTAAAAACATTAGAAGAGAGAAAATGCATAAAAGTTACCAGGGAACAAATATACATTACATGCAGAGGAACAAAGATAAGAATTACAGAAGTCTTCACATCAGAAACAAGGCAAAACAGAAAACAGCAGAGCAACATACTTAAAGTACAAAAATAAACATAAAAACCACTGGCAACCTAGAATTCTATATCCAGCAAAAATATCTTTCAAAAATAAAAG
Source organism: Grampus griseus (assembly GCF_964374135.1). NCBI lineage: Eukaryota > Metazoa > Chordata > Mammalia > Artiodactyla > Delphinidae > Grampus > Grampus griseus. The sequence continues at coordinate 27,777,485 of NC_139013.1, read as the reverse complement.
GGAGGGCTTCCTTGGTGGCACAGTGGTTGAGAGTCCGCCTGCCGATGCAGGGGACGCGGGTTCGTGCCCCGGTCTGGGAAGATCCCACATGCCGCGGAGCAGCTGGGCCCATGAGCCATGGCCGCTGAGCCTGCGCATCCAGAGCCTGTGCTCCACAACGGGAGAGGCCACAACAGTGAGAGGCCTGCGTACGGCAAAAAAATAATAAATAAATAAATAAATAAATAAATAAATAAAAGGGAAATGAAGACCTTTTACTTTATTTATTTGTTTGTTTATTTACGGCTGTGTTGGGTCTTCATTGCTGTGCACAGGCTCTCCCTAGTTGCAGCGAGTGGGGGCTACTCTTCGTTGCGGTGCATGTGCTTCTTATTGCCATGCCTTCTCCTGCTGCAGAGCACGGGCTCTAGGCACACGGGCCTCAGTAGTCGTGGCATGAGGGCTCAGTAGTTGTGGCTCGCAGGCTCTAGAGCTCAGGCTCAGCAGTTGTGGTGCATGGGCTCTACAGCGCAGGCTCAGCAGTTGTGGCGCACGGGCTTCATTGCTCAGCGGCATGTGGGATCTTCCCCGACCAGGGATCGAACCCGTGTCCCCTGCACTGGCAGGTGGACTCTCAACCACTGCGCCACCAGAGAAGTCCCAACACCTTTTAGACATATAAAAGTTGAAAGAATTCATGACCATCAGACCTGCACTACAAGAAATGTTAAAGGAAAGTTTTTCAAGCAGAGAAAATGATATCAGATAGAAATTGGCATCTACATGAAGAAATGAAGAACACTGGAGGGACTTCCCTGGTAGTCCAGTGGGTAAGGTTCCGTGCTCCCAATGCAGGGGGCCCAGGTTTGATCCCTGGTAGGGGAACTAGATCCCGAATGCATGCCGCAACTAAGAGTTCACATGCCACAGCTAGGAAGCCCACGTGCCACAACTAAAGATCCCACATGCTGCAACTAAGACCCAGCACAGCTTAAATAAATAAATACTAAAAAGAAAAAGAACACTGGAAATGGTATATATGTGGTTAAATATAAAATATATTTTTTCTTATTCTTAAAAGCTTATTCAAAGATAATTGACTACTTAAAGGAAAATTAATAGAAATTTAGTGTGGAGTTTATAACTTCTATATAGAAGTACAATATACAACAACAAAAGCACAAAGTCCAGGATGGGGGAAATGGAAATACACTGTGATATCATTCATATAATATATATGAAGAGGTATATTACAATTGAAGGTAAACTGTGATAAGTTAAAGATGTATACTGTTAATATTAAAGCAACCACTAAAATAATATGTCAAAAAGTACTAAATAGTAGCTCAACAAAGGCTTACTTTGTGTGCCAGATGTCAATTTTCCACCTCTCAGGTCTAAATCCATACTTCATTGTCTGCTCCTGCAATAATGGAGTTGAAACCTGTACACATTTTTCCTTTGCCAGTGGCATAACGTCAAGCTTTGTTAGTAGGGGGCGCTGGAAGATTACTGGAACATGAAGGCGTTTCAAATCCTGGTTCCGGTGTGTTCTCTTCAGCAGGCTACAGAATACAGCAGCCAGCAGGACACAAAATCACCCCATGGTTAACTTCATATGACACCTTCTTAGGCAGCTTCAAGGGAAGTTTTGAGTCATAACATCAGTCTATGGGCACTGTCCGCCCCCACCCCGCCAGTACCTCACAAAGCAGATGCCCAATGAGACTCACTAACATGACACTGCAGCAAATTTCTCTAACATGCGGTGCTCCATGGCTATGCCCCCTCTAATGCAGTCTGGACTGCAGCCCTGGTGAGAGGTGCATGTCCAAGATTTTTTCCTTCCTTGAGTACTTTGTGTCCATCCTAGAAATTGTGGCTGCCCCATTTATCTGCTCTTTTTTGTACTTTTTTTTAAAAGATTTTTTTGATGTGGACCATTTTTAAAGTCTTTATTGAATTTGTTACAATATTGCTCCTGTTTTATGTTTTGTTTTTTTGGGCATGAAGCATGTCGGATCTTAGCTCCCAACCAGGGATTGAACCCACACCCCCTGCACTGGAAGCAGGAGTCTTAACCACTGGACCACCAGAGAAGTCCCTGTACTCTTTGAAATCTTCTTTATGCCTTAGTAGTCAGTCTCACATTAGACCAATCCTGTTTCAGTTAATAATTATTAATTAAAATCTCCCTGCTCATATTAATGTATAGTTTCTGTCGTCCCACTGGACCATGACCGACACAAATGAAATCATAAAAATTACTCTGTTAATCCAAAAATAGGCAGAAAATAAGGGAAAGAGGAATAAAGAATACTCGGGACAAATATAAAATTAATAGCAAGATAGTAGGTTTAAACATATCAATAAAATTAATCACATTAAATGTAAATAGTTTAATCACCTCGATTATAAAACAGATTGTTAAGTTGGATAAAGAAGAGAAGAATCAATTGTATGTTGCCTATAAGAAAGCCACTTTAAATATAAAAACAAACGGGTTAAAAGTAAAAGGATGGTAAAAGATATTCCATGCTAACACAAACAGAAAACAGAAGCGACTATATTAATACCAAATAAAGCAGATATCAGAGCAAAGAATATATGTAAAGCCATGAACATAAGCTACAGAACAAACCTAAATAAATGTAAACAAATTCAAAACATAAAAATTTGTTCTCTGATCACAATGGAGTTAAATTAGAAATCAATACCAAAAAGGTATCTGGAAAAAGATTCAAATATTTATAAATTAAATAAACATTTCTAAATAACTCACCAGTCAAATAAGAAATCAAAAGGGGGAATTCAAAAGTTTTTGAAACTGAATAAAAATGAAATGCACCTAAGACAACACTTAATGGCAAGTGTATAGCATCAAACATCTATATCAGAAAGGAAGAGTTCAATGAATGACTTCAATTTTTCAGTTTAAAAAAAGTAAATTAAACCCACAGTAAGCAAAACAAATAATAAAAATATGAGAAATCAGTGAAATCTAAAGCAGAAAATAAGAGAAAATCAATGAAACTCCATAAAACTGATAAACCTCTAGCTACACTAATCAGGAAGGAAGAGAAAAGACATTAATTATCAATGTCATAAATGTACTCTATTAACTGTACATTGAAAGGATAAAAATGAAAACATTATGCCAAAAAATTTGACAACTTAGATGAAATTTAAAAATTCTGAAAGGCACAAACTACCAAAAGCTCATTCATACATATAACCTAAGAGACATATGTTTATTAAAGAAATTAGATGTGTAATTAAAAACATTCCCAAAAATAAAAGTTCAGGTCCAGATGGCTTCAGTATTGAATTCTACAAACATTTAAGGAAAACAGAGAACTTCTACATGAAAACATAAGAAAAAACCTTGATGACTGTAGGGTAGGCACAGATTCCTTAAATATTAAACAAGCACAGTCTATAAAAGAAAAGTAATGAATAGGAGTTGTTCAAAATTAAAAACTTTTCCACTTCAACATATACTATTAAGAAAAGGGAGGGGCTTCCCTGATGGCGCAGTGGTTGAGAGTCCGCCTGCCGATGCAGGGGACATGGGTTCGTGCCCCGGTCTGGGAGGATCCCACATGCCGTGGAGCGGCTGGGCCTGTGAACCATGGCCGCTGAGCCTGCGCGTCCGGAGCCTGTGCTCCGCAACGGGAGAGGCCACAACAGTGAGAGGCCCGCGTACCGCAAAAAAAAAAAAAAAAGAAAAAAAAAGAAAAGGGAAGCCACAGACTGGTAGAAAAGATTTGCAAAACATATATCTGACAGCTAGAATACTACAACTCAATAATAAAAAATAACCCAATTTTTTAAATGGGCAAACAATTTGGACAGAAACTTCACCAAAGAAGATATGTGGATGGCAGTAAGCACATGAAAAGATATTCAACATCATGAATGATTAAGGCAATGCAAATTAAAATCACAATAAGACACCACTACCCACTCCTTAGAATGGCTTAAATTATTTCCCCAGTGGTAATAAAAGTATTTACTTGCAAAGACTGTACACAAATGTTCATAGCATCTTTATTCACAGTAACCCCAAACCAGAAACAATATCCACCAACAAGTGAATGGATAAACAAATTGTGGTGTATCCATATAATGGAATACTACTTAGCAACTGAAAGGAATGAAATATTATACCTGCAACTACTGGATGAATCTCAAAATAGTTATGCTGAGTAAAAGAAGCCAGATTAAAAAAGAGTACAAACCATATTATTCCATTATACAACATTCTAGAAAATGCCAACTAATCTACACTGACAGAAATCAGATCAGTGGTTGCCTTGGTGGCGGGGGGGGGGGGGGGGGGGGTGGTGGAGGATGGAAGAAAGGATTACAAAGGAACAACAGGGAACTTTTTGGGGTGATGAATATGTTAATTATCTTGATTGTGACGATGGTTTCCCAGGTATATACATGTCAAAATTTATCAAATTGCATACTTTAAATATGTTCAGTTTATTATATGTCAATTATACCTAAATTAAGCTGAAAATTTGATATAGAAAACAAATAGGTAAATGGTTATAGAGTGTAAGACTAAAAGCATATAGCCCCGGGCTTCCCTGGTGGCGCAGTGGTTGGGACTCCGCCTGCCGATGCAGGGTACACGGGTTCGTGCCCCGGTCCGGGAGGGTCCCACGTGCCGTGGAGCGGCTGGGTCCGTGAGCCATGGCCGCTGGGCCTGCGCGTCCGGAGCCTGTGCTCCGCAACGGGAGAGGCCGCAGCGGTGAGAGGCCTGCGTACCGCAAACAAACAAACAAACAAACAAAAAAAGCATATAGCCCCAAAATATAAAAAGTGATTATTTCTAGTTCATGAGATGAGGGGTGACTTTTCTTGTTTGTGCTAAATTTTTTCTAAATACGTTCAGTGGACATGTTTCACTTTTGTAGCTGTCAACTACATCTCTTCACATACTAGGCAGTCAACAGATGCTTAAACTAAATCACTTTCATTGATAAACTTGAAATATTATCAATTCTCAAAGGAGAAACACATGTAAATATCTTACAAAGCTAGGTAAAACTTTAGTATTCACCATCATTTTAGATCATTTATATATTATGTCTAAACATATAATACTGGAGGTTCATGCATATTTGTAATATGGGTCTTATCTCCCTCATGAGTTACAAGAAAAGCAGAATGCCTCATATATTGTCTTACATATGACAGGTGTTCAAAATGTTTACTGAATTCATAAACGAGTGTCTTATAGACAAAGCTGTCTTAGAACTACAACTACATCAGTGCTTAGCACAGAGTATGTTCTCAAAATTTTGTATCCAACTTTTAAGAAAACTTAAATCCCTCTGTTCAATATGAGTTTAACCTAAATCAAATACCAAGCAAGGACCACTTCTTATTTCATACATAGCACAGCACCACACGAAATCATAGATGGTGACAAAGTACTTCTGAAATTGAATCCAAAATTTCTGGAATCACAAGCTTCCAACACAAAAACACAGCTAAGAAATTACACAACAGTACTCAGATCCTGTGGCATTACACAGGATAAATAAAGCAAATGAGCTCCTTAAAGAAATGGCTGATTCCAGGTCTGAGGCAAGGAAATTAAATACATCTTCTTACACCAGAAAGTAGAAGTACTTAGAGACTAATGAGGACATGTTAGAAGGGCAAGAGTTGGCTTGCAAAGATTCCCACTGGCAAAATATTCAAAAATAATAATAATGGCAACGGATTATAACATATTCAATGTTTTTTTTAAATCCATGGGTCCAACTCTTTATAGAAAAATCCCACCTATTAATTACAAAGGGATGAAGGTACTTTTACTAAATGATAAAACTTAGCATCACCAATAATGGGACAAACTAAAATCATGTCTCCTAATGTAACCCAATAGAAGTATACAAAAATCATCTATGTGGCACCCTCACCAAGAAATGTTTAATTTGAATTATGACCGAACAACTAGACAAATACAGACAACAGGTCTGGACTTTTAAAACAATGGTGACGTCAGGAAAGAACAACAAAAAGGCATGAAAAGCCTGTATTAGGTTAAAGAATATTAAAGAGACATAACAACTAAATGCAATGCCTGACCTTTGATTGGATTCTGGATTTTAAAACAAACATCTATAAAAATTATTAGGATAATTTAAGAAATCTGAATTTGATTATACGATTTTGTTATTGATGTTTTATCACTTAGTAAAAGTAACTTTTATTTAAAATAAAAATAGAGTGAGAAAGCAAATGTGGCAAAAAATTAACAGTGAGTCTATGTGAATGGTATATAGATGTCCACTGTATTATTCTTTCAACTTTCCTCTAAGTTTAAACTTTTTCAAAATAAAAAGTTAGGAAAAGCAAATAATGCTTTCAATATAAACAGTTTGAAGAAATTCATAATATTGATATTTCTAATATTGCTTAAACTGACTTGAAGTCACCTTTTTTCTTGTAAAATAAGAAAAATACAGATTTGCAGGCCTAGTCTTAGAAGTAAGTCTCTCTGTATTTGTAATGTCAGTACCCAGCACAGTACCTGATATATAAGTAGAAGGTGCTCAGTGAATATGTTTGTTGCTTATGGTCTTATGAGTTGATACGGTAGAAAACACAGTGAATTTAGAGTTAAGTTTCTGCTAAACCATTAGTAGCTGTCCGGTTTTAGACAGGTCACTTTCCCTCTTGACACCTCAAATACTTGATCTGTAAACTCTAAGAAATAATACCAACTTATATATACCCCAGATTATTACTAAAAAATTCAAATAATGTAAGTAAAACCACTTAAAAATACTATGCAACTTGTTTTATTATTTCTATCTCTAATTACACTCTCAATGTTTACCATATTAGTTTTTAAAAATTACTTCTAAATGTCTTACTTTCATTTGAGGAATTTAAAGGAAAAAAATCCTGAGAAATTTATTTAGCAATATAATCGTTTAAGTATATCTCTCAGTAACTAGTTATTTCTCTTTTGACAAAAAAGTAGTGCTCAAAGTTGACTCACATAGCACAGGGGTTTTTTTGTTGTTGTTTTGTTGGTTTTTTTTTAAAAAAACTTTTGTAATAGTTTGTAATAAATTTAAGTAGATTAGAAGCTCAAAAGAAAAGGGCCTTCTTTCTTGACTCTGCCATTTACAAGAGCCACTGGACCTTAGACAGTTATATATTATATGTACACATATTATAATATGTATATAAAATATATATGAAGGATCAAGTAAGTACAGACTGCCAAAATGTCATGAAACAAAGGGCTAATCTAGAAACTTAGAGGGATACCTTCTTTAAATTGGATGGATCAAAGAAATTAATTGTTTGTAATTATCACTCATTCCAAAACACATACTTGGAAAGCTAAGGGAAAGTGCTAGAAACCTCTATCAACTGAAACTGAATCACAAATGAAAAGAGAACCCCTCTGAAATTATAATATAGATCAATGGGAAAGTATGACTTAATTTTCAATTTGAGTTCTTCAAAGGCAAAGGACCATATCTGATTCATTTTTGTAACTTCAGTGCCCAGCATAATCTCTTACACCTGGTAGACATCTAATAAATACCAAACAAATAAAAGCAGCAAAAATGCAACTTTCCAAAACACAGAGGTTATATAAAATTCATTCATTCACACATCTACAGTTTATATCTACATTTGACAGATACAATAAGGGTGCACTTTTTAACACTAAAAGGATAGTTATAAACTGAAGATACGTTGAAAGGTATACATGGAAAAAAAAACACACAAAAAACACAAAACCCAGCAACTCAAAGATATTTCTCAATTTGGAGACAACCAGTTGTAACTGTATCTTACAACACATTAATTGTAAGTGCCTCACCATAGTGTGGTATCATTCTCGCTTCTGAACACCCTTAAAAACTATAAAAAGGAATGTTAAGCAGTTATATGACAGCAAGCAAAATGCCCTAACACTGTTTTTGCTTTTTGTATGAGGATAGAGTAAAATATTATCCAGCTCTAAAATTCTATGATTCCATGAAATGTTCAATGTAAACTTGTACTATTTTCAGGTATACAAACATATTCATGTAAGGAAAAACTTTGCTTAGAGATTGGTTCTTAGCCATTATTATCTTGTAATAGCTTTAAATGGAATATAATCCATAAAAATATTGAATCACTATGTTGTACACCTGAAACTAATAAAACATTGTAAATAATACAAAACTTCAATACAAAAAAAAGATTGCCCTTTCATAATTTCTAAGGTATTACTTGCATAATAAATGTGCAAGTTATTTGCATAGTTGACCCGAATAAATTATCAGATTTTATTTAACTGAAAACTGCAGTCTAAGCTTCCTAAAGCACTTTCTATCTCTTTCCATATATTACCCATACCATATTGTGTTAAAATATTTCCTTAATTTAAAATCATTTCAGTCCAATTACCCAAACAAACCTGATCTCCCATATTTAAGTACTCCAAAACAACTGTGTATTCATATTATCGTAATAGGAATAAAGTTTGATGGCTCAGTAGCCCCTAACACATTTTTTTTCAATTTCAGATATTAATAATGATAAGTAAATGACTGAGTGGTCCTAAGGTATTTGGGAGTGCACCTCATCAATAAAATTAAATACAATATACACCTGTAACTTATATACATCAACCATACTTCAACTTAAAAAAATAGCAAGGGTAAAAAAAAAAAAAAGACTTAAATACAACAAAACTTTGTTAGACCTACTTTGAAGTTTGGCTTGAATCTCATGCGCTTCACACACTGCACTATTTCTCACCAACTGCCGCCTCTTCCCCACCCCTGGAATTCACTTCCTGTTCACCTCTCACCCTTAAGTATGCATGTCAGAAGTCAACAGCCTTAAAGCTACTGTTAACAACTAGAGTTTCTGTTACTCAATGCAGAGATCAATCCTTCTACAATATAGTACACAGTTTAATAATTAAGATCATATTTTAGAACTAGCTAATATTCCAGAAATTCCCAGTCCAAACAGAACATTTTAATCTAGAAGATTTGACAGAAATGTCAAAAACTAGTCCACTATAACTGAAAAAAAGCAACTAAAAGGGAAATTCCTGCATAGAATTTCTATTTTGTGTTTTGGTTTTGACAGCAAAGAATTTTGAAACTTCTTATAAGCAATACCTTGCCAAATGCATAAAGATTTAAACAAATTCTGATAAACAGAGGGATGTTACTTTATAAAAATTTAAATTATTCAATGAAACAATCTAAATATTACTTAGGTAGTTTTTTCTCTTCTTTTTGTCTAGGGCATAAGCGGAGTGACAAGTTTTTAAATTATTCGTTATCTGTTGATTTTTTGATGTGGAAAAGTTATGACTATTAAAAAAAAAAAAAACCCAAAACCCAAAACCAAAAAACCAAAAAAACTAGCAAAGAGCTTGGGATCCTCTGAATTCAATGGGTATGAGCAAAGTATAGCAAGTTCCTTGCTTTAGGTTTACATTTAGTTTTAGAGAGGTTTTCCTCCTTTTTTTTTATAACAATTTCACTTACAGGCAAAATCAGCTGTGCTTCTGATTAAGATAACTTTCAAATATCTTATGTGTTCCAGTAAATTCTTACTTAAGTGAGGGTGATTCCTGGAGGTGTAACAATAACCATAACAAATTTGAACATACAAGACCTCCCTATAAAAATCTAAGATTTCTTTTCATCTTTTCCTAACTGATCATTCTACCACCATCACCATCACCCTTGGAGGGGGTGGGGGGGCAGGGAGCCATATAATTAAAGATTTTGATGCTTAATAGAATACATTTCAACTATCTGGAAAATTTACCCATCTATGATAAATTATTCCCTGATGTTCCTGGATAGCAGAGAACTTGTCACATTTCCTTACCTTTCTTCCTTATTTGTAATTGCCACTCAGGAGCTAAACAGGCAATATGAATGATATATCTTACAAAGAAACCCAAAATTAACAACCATAGAATCTTAAGAGTTGAAAGAACCTACCAATTTAGTCCATTTTCCATCCACTGCAGGAATTCCTTCTGTGACACATCTGAGCCATTCCATCTCCCTACTTTCAGTGAAAGAGCTTTACTTCAAACTTCCTTATACTAATCTGTTTTTCTGTGACTTCCACTTAGTAGACCCAATTCTGACCTCTAAAGTCCTTCAAACATCTGAAGATAATTATCAGGTTTACTTTTAGGGCATTTGTTATCATCTTAAACACAATCTTATTTTAAAAATGTCAAAACACTTTTGCAAGCAACAGTTATTTCACTTTACTTTTGTTCTTTGTTGTTTTGGCGTTGTTTTTCCCTCTGATAATGAACAAACTATCTGCCAGAAAACATGAGATGAATGGTCTTCTCCACTTAAAGATTCTAAAGCAAGTTTCTGCCTCATCAGTAAGGTAGATTTTTAAAGGGGTGGAGGGTGAGGTGAGAAGCGAGAAATCATTTAGTATATTATTGTTATACATTACACTGCATTAATAATATACTTTGAAGTAAGTGAAAGTAGTTAAGACCATATATAATGGAGTCAAATCTGATTTGAATCCAGTCTGGCCACTGGTTGTCTCTACATTGGCTGTGTAACTTGCGGTATATTACTTAACTTTTCTGTACCTCAGTTTCCTCCTGTGGAAACTGAAGGAAATAACTGACTCCAAATAAAAGGACCGTTGTGAAAGATCAATGTGTTAATAATATATGTTAAGTATTTACAACAGTGGCACAAACATAGTGCTCTATCATAGTGCTAGTTATCCTAATTTTTGCTTACTACTCTGTACCTACTTTAAATTGAACTATTATGGTAATAAACACAACAAAAATATAAACATATTTTAATTACCTTGATTCAGATTTTTCCAGATCTCAATAATAACTTTACTGTTATAAGGTATTTAGCAACCTTACAATATGGCAAACTTTTAGCCATTCAAATTCATTTTCAGAAAAATATTTTATGACATGAAAAATGTCTGCAACATATTAATTGGAAGGTTAAAAAAGCAATTTGTCAAACGGCATAAATTATGTGATCTCGACCTTGTTTCTTAAAAATGCAAAAATATGTAGGTGGAGGACAGGGAAGAGACAGACAACAGGTCTCACTGAAAACTTACACAACAAAATGTCAACAGGGATATAGTGATATTACAAGTAACTCATTTTTCATCTGTTCTCTATGTGGTCCAATTTTAAAATAATGATTATGTATTAAATTTTTCATCAGAAAAAAATCCAGTATTTTATTATTTATTTATCTGGCCGCACCGAGTGGCTTGTGGGATCTCAGTTCCCTGACCAGGGACTGAACCCGTGCCCCCTGCAGTGAAAGCGAGGAGTCCTAACCAATGGACTGCCAGGGAATTCTCAAAAATCCAATATTTTAAAATGTTCCTTACATTGGCTGTTCTAACCTTTCTCTAAGTTTCTTTTTTTTAAACTAATAAATAAGTTTCCCTACCTTCAGGGGGAAAAAAATAAAAATTCAAGGTATTAAATAAAGTAATAAATTCATCAGAATACAAAAGCCAACAAGGAATTATGTACAATTATATACATCATAAAATTCTATCTCCTGTGTTGATTGCTATTTTAGCTATCCCACATATCTTTCACTGCTGTAGAACTTTTACAGTAAATTTAATTTACAAATATTGAGAGATCGCACACTGCTCCATAGAGTGTTTCCACTTTACAAATAAGAAGACAAAAATGAAAGATTTTGTGTTACAAAATAGCAGTATGTCATAAAAGAGCAATGAAAAGTTGATAGTATTATTCTCTCAAAATTCCTTTGCTATAAAAGTTAGAGATGAAAATAAGCTAGTATTTCTCTATTATGGTTTGTGAGTATTTACATTTAGAAACACTTCCTGTTGCTTCTCACCTTTTTTCTCTTCTCTTTTTTAAATGGTAAAATTCTAGAGTCAATTATATAAGAAATGGTCTCAGCAATATTCACTGTTTTTAATGATTGACACAGACTCTAAGACATTTGAAATTATATCCACAAACACCCTACCTCAGTTGGGGAATAATAAAAAGCAAGGCTTAGAAATATTCTTTACATATCCAATATTCTCAGTGAAGCTTTCTAAAATTCTAAATAGAGAGCCATCCGTGAGTTTTCAAACAGTAGATTAATAAATATCTTATTTTGGCTATAACAATATGTGTCCTTTTTTAAAATTTTGATAAACCAAGAATTATACCACTTTATTCTATACACATATTTAACAATGCTAATTTAGTCTGAAATGAAATTACTACGTTTAAGAGAGTTAAAAAAAAAAAAAAAACCTAGGAAAAAAATTCTTTTCATAGAACCTGGGGAAAACTGTAATAGTGTAACATTCTGTCTACGTCATAACCATAACTGTTCAGAAAATGCCAAAAATTACACAGATAAAAGACTTATATGCTCTGCCACAATTTGTCATAAATTATAAATATTAAATAATTTAAATTTCACATATTTAGGATATCTGACATAATTCTGTACATATAACACCTATATGCAATCCATATTAATCATAATCAATCTCCTACCTTCTCTACCAATCCATCTCTATTCTTCACCCCGACAATGAAAAATGTCCAACTCTAAGTCTTAACACTAAGAAATAATAGGAAACTTGAGAACAGACTTTCAATAAGTCAGATAAGTATTCAAAGCCAGCTGCCCTTTATCAGTTTTTAAACATGTAACAAAAAGAATAAGAAGTTAGTAAAACAAAACAAACTCTGAAACAAAAAGGTGAGTAGATTTAAATAAAACCTTATGAAAGTATCAGTGTAGATAAGATGATTTATTAAAGGCTGCTGCTGTTGGGTCTGAAAAAAGTTTCTCTCAGATGGTACTAAGTACTGATACCTAAATATTAGTATTAAGTTTAGTACTAATATCTAGATATTAGTATTAGGGACTACTTTAGATATTTATAATTATCCTCCATTCATTCCAAATCTATAAAAGGGAACCTGTACTTCTTTTTAAAGCTCGTAGAACATGTTTAGGAAAACATGAATTAAAAAAAAAAATCCTCAGAAAAATACAATTAAGAAAAGAAGTTAATAAATTTCAGATTTTATAACTTCAATTATATGCTGGACAAATTAATTAGTCAAGGTAGACAGATATCTACATAAAAAGTAGATAGATGACCCTAGGTTCAATCAGTAGAGGTTTTTCCCCAGGGTCCTTCTAACTAAGATGCTTGATCCTCTTCCAGCAGAGGGAGCAAAATCATAATATTATTATATTCAGGCCACAAAAAGAAGGGGAGGAGGAGAGTTTACAAGTCCCTTTTAAATATCTTAAATCTATCTAGACAATTCAAAAGCTGTACTGAAAATATCATGATTCCCAAAGGAAAAGAAAAAGATTTTATCTTTTTCAAACACTTCAAAAATGGTTCCTAAATACTTAGTTTCAAGAACCATGGTATACTTCATTGTCCTCCAAATCTCACAAGTAAACAACGTACTGAAGCGTTTTATAAATCTTTAATTTAACAACAAACTTTCAGAAAAATGATACAAATATTGCATTAAATACATTTAAAAAAATTTTTAAAGTAATACATTCACATGACAAAAGCTATAAAAAACAAAGGAAAGTGTAATTGCACTACCCTAAAATAATCTATTTCCTTTCAGTATTTTTCATATGTATATTTTCATACTGCTATGAAAAATTATAATTTAATTTAATTAAAAAATTAAATTTATACTTATAAAAACATTTATTAAGTGCTTATTATATGCTAGGCATGGTTTTAAGCACTTTTACATGTTACAACTCTCTTCATCCTTATCAAAGCCCTTTTATTTTCCTTATTTAAAGATGAAGCAAATGAGATGCATAGAAATTATTAAATAGCTAAAAGTCATGCACCAAATAAGTAACATGAGCCAAGATTCTAACCCCGGTAGTCTGGAACCAAAGCCTGTACTCTTAACCACTTTACTGTGATCTTAATTTTGAATTATGCTTTTCCCCTATCACTAACATATTATCAAAGTCTTTTTAATGCCTATAATAGTCCATCTAATACGGATATGATAACAAACTGTGCTGTTTCCAATTTTCCCTTATAGATACAGCAAGATAAATACCTTTGGGTATATTACTTTTGCTATGTTTGGGTTATTGTAATAAAGTATTTGTATACTCAAACATGCCACCAAATTGCTTTCCAAAATATCTGTATCAATTACAAAGCTATGTAAAAGTTCCAATTTCGCCATAAATTTGCCAGTGTTAAGCATCAAAATTAAAAAATTTTTTCTGGGGAGGGGGAAGGGTAAGCTGTGACAAAGCGAGAGAGTGGCATGGACATATATACACTACCAAACGTAAAATAGATAGCTAGTGGGAAGCAGCCGTATAGCACAGGGAGATCAGCTCGGTGCTTTGTGACCACCTAGAGGGGTGGGATAGGGAGGATGGGAGGGAGGGAGACGCAAGTGGAAGAGATATGGGAACATATGTATATGTATAACTGATTCACTTTGTTATAAAGCAGAAACTAGCACACCATTGTAAAGCAATTATACTCCAATAAAGATGAAAAAAAAAAAGATTGCTCACAAAAAAATAAAGTCTATTAAACAAAAACAAATTTTTTTCTAGTAGGTAAAAATGAAACCACACTGCAACTGAGTTATTACTAAAGTTGCATATTATTCTGAACGTTATGTTTACTAATTCTACTTCCAATTTCTGTGAATTTCAGCTTTTATGTTTTAACCAATTATCAACTGAGATATTATCAAATTATATGAGTTTTTTATAGGAATATTAACTCTACACCCATTATATTTGCAACAAAATGTTCCCAATCTATTGTTTTCCTTTTAATTATGGTTAAGTTTTTGTTTGTTTTTGATAATAAATCTTTCTGTTAAAGGCAATCATAATTGAAAGTTACAACAGACGTCTTAATACCTTATAATTTTCTAAATATAGAAGTCTATTGCTTTGAGCACATCAATGAATGAAACTTTCAAATATGAGACTACTGAAAATAGAAACCTTTATCAAAATATACATTCACCTGACAGAATGACTGAGTTTGAGAAATTCTGAATATGTCTCATATGAAATTAACTCAATGAGTAAAAACTCACCCCACCCCAAACCACCAAAATTAGAGCTACATACCTGTCGCTGTAAACATAGGCGATTTCTGTCATGTAAATGCTGATGATTAGAAAGTGATGAATGCCAACTCCGAGCCTGAGTATGCAACTGAGTTTGAGCCATATCAGAAGGCCGTGTTACGAGATGTGAAGTAAATTGCCGATCAAGGTCATGATCTAAAACATGACTTGAATTATCTTGTCCAAATGCTGACTCATCAAATTGGGGAAGGAGACCCTCCTGAAGGAGGTCTTCTGGGTCAAGTCCTGTGAACGGCTCAGTTTGAGATTCCACTTGATGAAGTAAATTCTCTTCTAAAGATGAAAAGCCGTTAGTTTCTACATGATCATTGAAATGGCCCATTTGAGTTCCTGAGTCAACAGGATCCGGGAAGTTCATGTGAACAGGAGATAATTTTGAATTGCTGTAATTACCCTGAGGATGTGATGAATGCAACATTTGGAAGTTATTTGAATGCAGCGATGTATTGGGATTTAGCATATGCTGAGTCGATTCTTGCTTGATTCCCCTATGAGGTGAAAAGGAATTACTCCCAGTAAAATCAGATAAAGTCTGATTTGTATGATTAGGTGCAAGAACTGCAGAGGACTGAAGAAGACTATTTGGTGACACATGATTACTGGAAAAGGAATAATGTGAAGAAAACTGCTGTGAATTACTGACAGAACAAGAAGTCATATTTGGAGAAGGTCCATTAAAATTTCCTTCTTGATGATTGCTACACTTCAGGAAGTGTACTGAAGGATTTGACGTTTGAGAAAATTGCTGCATCGAAAGGGACTGCTGTGAAGTAGATGCATTATTAATTTGTGGTGGATGGTTAACACTGACTCTGTGTGGACCAGAAACATTAACATCCATAAAATTTTTAGACTGGCTAAGAGAATTTTGCCCTGGGTTAAGATTATTTCTGTTTTGTTGTGAGCGTAGCGAAGTGCACTGTGTTTGTTGTTCATTGGCCTGAAATAAGGCAAAGTCATGGTGTGCCACAAAGCTTTTAGTTTGATGCATAGAGTGAGAATGTCCTTGTTGGTGAAAAGGAGACCCATTTTGACTTGAAATGCTAGTAGCTGTCTGATGGCCCCACATTGGACTGCCATCTGCTACATCTGGAAACAAACCATTGGGCTGGTTCTGAGGGTGGATCGGAGAACAGTTAAACTGAGAGTGTGGAGATAACACATGTTCAGCTGGGCTACCAAAAGACTGATTAACTTGGTGAAATTTCATTGAATCAAACTGATTTAACTGTTCATAATCAGTCATCTTCTGATGTGTTGGAGTACCTTGAACATGGTTCAGTGAGTCTATGTGCAAAGGTTCAAATTCTGCACCCAAGTTCAATTCATCAACTAGTGAAACAGGTCCTGGTTGTACAAATGCATCATCTGACAAACCTTCTAAGGTCTCACCAAACAGATTGGCATCATCAAAAAAGTCCATCATTGGATCTGTCATCTTGAAAAATTCAATAACAAACTGGGCTGTTCACTCCAAATGGAGTATATTCAGCTTCTCTGTAGTAGATATTAATGGATCATTTCCAAAGGTCATCAACTAATCCGAAACAGGTCAATGTTCATTATTGCTCTAGATAACGACATGTCAGGAAGTGTCAGAATCCTAGGAAATAAGAACAAAAAGTTTGATAATGAATATTCATTGAAGTTTTACAAACAAAGTTTACATATGATTTAAAAAACATAAAATCTCAGTGTACAGTATGTTTTGGTAGAGTAATTCATTGCAAATAGCTCATTAATATTCCTTACAAGGAATCGACATATATACACTACCGAATGTAGAATAGTTGGCTGGTGGGAAGCAGCAGCAGAGCACAGGGAGATCGGCTCGGTGCTTTATGACGACCGGGACAGGGCTGGGACAGGGAGGATGGGAGGGAGGCTCAAGAGGGAGATGTGGGGACATGTGTATGCATATGGCTGATTCGCTTTGTTGTGCAACATAAACTAACACAGTATCGTAAAGCAATTATACTCCAATAAAGATCTAGTTATTTATATATATATATATATATATATTCCCTACAAGGAAAAAATTTCTAGTACGGGAACATGACTATATACATTTAAAAGTAATGATGTATATTACTTCATTTTGAAGTTCACATGTTATAATGACAGAATGTAAAGTAAACTTGAGAATGGAATGTCAGACTCTCTCCCATACCATGAAATGGCCATCACTCCCCAGCAGCTCTAGCATGTATAAAATATATATGTATTACATTTTAATGTTATGTCTTGCTAAGATAACTGACATCAGAATCCTCTTAGATTAGCAAATATGCTGTGATCTTTTGCTCTAGACCTCTTGAGCAGATAAAGCTACTATTTCGTATGGTATATGTGGAACTACATCAAGAAGAGCAACTGTATGAGGTCATGATAAGCTGGCCCTAAATGAGATAAAAGTTAGCCATCTGGTCAGCTGACAGACAACACAGACATGTGCTATGTTGGGGATGTTGCAATATATTGCCACCATGGTCCTCTTGTTCATCTACCATGGAAGATCAGCCTACTGACAGCCAACTGATTTAGACATCTGTGTAGCAAAACCAAGCACCTTTCTGTTAACAGTTATATTCGTTACTCTATCCCTAAGAGGCCCACCATTAAATCATTTGGAATAACCCGTTGCTTATTATAGCTACTAAACTGTGCAAATAAAGTGTATTGATAATCAAGCTGAGGCAAAAACAAACAGTAGCTTAAGCTAAGCAATAAATTAATCTTACGATAATATCAAGAGAAAAAAATGATAACATTTATACACACACACACCTCATATACATACATACAATTTATGTGTGGAAAGGATCTAATAGGTTACTTGCTAATCTAATATGAAACGGCTGGCTAATTTTGTTCCAGGCTGGACTCATTCCAAACATTTTCAACAAAGGTAATTTAGGGTTCTGCCCCCACTGTCTTACACAGAGAACCACAAATGGAGATACTTGCTTCTCTACATATTAGTTTATTCAAAAATTAGCAGAGGTCTAAGAAACTTTTCCAGAACTTCTATTTTGGGAGGTCCGTTTTAGAAAATATAAATAGCCTAAACAAAACGTCTGTTCACTATTTAAATGAAGAAATACTTCTGAAAAATTCTGAGAAGGAAAAACTACCAAAATCTATATTAATTTTACCTAGAAATGGACTTATCAATCACAATGGTATACAAATGCTTTAACAAACATATAATTTTAAAAAAGGTACAAATGCAGAAAAAAAGAAATTATTTTTCCAGATTTTATAATTGTGAGACAAAGCAGATAGAGTACTATATGTTCTGAACTGAACATAGCATTAACCAAAATAATAATAATAATAAAGTAGGTTAAGTCACTTCTCTGGAACATACCTTATAGTTAGCTATAGACTCTAGACAAGGGAACATCTATGTATACCTAACCCAATAGTCAGAAAAGCAACGTCCTATATATTTTTTAATGGACGTATGATTATTTACCAAGAGGAAAAAAGAAGAATTACAATGGAGGTTACCAAATCCAGTATGTTATCAAATACAAAGTACATTATTAGCTGATGTAACATGAAGAAATAAACTATGACATTATACCACTTTGAATTTTTATTTTATAATCTGTGAAATAACTTTTAAGAACATTTTTAGACTTAGACTTATTCCAAACGATTTGAGAATTTCCTCTCCCATGAAGTACTCTTTTTGGTCCATAAATACCTGACTGTTGCTCTGTAAGAAAATGTAGAATTGCTGTCATTTCTTCAACAACAAATATTTGCTCCACTAATATTAAATTTATGCTCTGCTACTCTGTCTCTGTGCCTCTCTGCATAATCAACAACTTTTTTTTGAAGCTGAATAATATTGTATCTTTTTAGAGACATTTTAAGTAATTAAACATGTATAGTACCGATGTACATAGCCCAGCTGAAGTGATGGCAATATAAAATCTATAACTAACTTTTTGTACACACAGGCAATGACAACTACTTCCTGACAGCCACCGGGCAGACAGTGACTGAGACACATCCTGATATCAGAGATATTAAAAGTAGAAAAAATATGTATCTTAGAATTGATTAATTTCCTGAATATTCAGACTGTATTACTTCAAGAGTTCAGAACCCAGTACTACAAAAAACTACTGCCCAATCGAATGCTGAAGGTAAATTATCTGAAGCATATGACTTTAGTTCATATATTCTTAATTATGCTGATAACAGTGAACATAAAATATAAAACATTCTGAATTTATACTGTGTACTACAGGCTTGTACATTTGTTTTATTCTTAAGAAATAGTTAAATGTTTTTTAGAACACTGTTCTGGAAATACGTTTATGATGTATCAGAGCAGTAATATTCCATTTAGGAAAGAAATGGTATAGTCTTTGAATTTTTGTACATTATGGTAGATTATGCTAAAGCAAAGTATTTTCTACATTTATGTAACCCGAAGCCTACCGAAAATATGGAGAGAAGTAAAAAGTTTAATTAAGAAAGCAATTTTGCTATCTACTTTTCCAACAAACATTTATTGATAAACAACTTGTAGGCACTAGGATGATGAATAACTGACCTCTGAAGGGGGATACAGACAAGTAAACAGACCATTACCAATATAATACAATATTTGTGCTTTTATAAAAGTACAAACAGAAGAGTAACATCTAATGAGGGAAATGAATATAGACACCTTACTATACTAAGAAGATATACATTTCACATGCAACAAGGTACATGTAAGTCATTAACCTTAGTTATAAAAATAGAAACTAAAGGTGAACTATGAAAACATGCCCATAAAATCTAAAAAAAATGGTCATCTTTTCTGATTTGAACAGTTTATTCTACAATTGATTAATTTCTTAATTGATTAATCAATTAAGCCCCTCTTAAGAGCTATCATCTTATTTCATTCTAGTAAATGTACTATTTTCCAACTTTATAAAAACATCACATCAGTCCGATTTTAACTATTTAATTAAGCAAATATTTATGGACTGTCCATTACATCCAAAGCAGCTTTGTAGAAACTACAAAAGCCCCTGCCCTCAGGAAGTTCAGAATCTAAATGGGGGAGATAAGGAGTAAATGGCACAAGAAAAGCACGTCATATACTGAATAAAATATGATAAACGTGGCCTGAGAGGCACAAGTTTATCTATAAGGTGATTTATAAAGAGAAGAGAGCATACTTGGCAAGTTATTCAGGAAAAGCTTCTTAGAACAATTAGCATTTGAAGGGGTCTTAGAAAAGGGATTGAAAGGAAAGGCCAGGCAAAGAATTCAGGAATAAAGAAATGGCAGGCAGGAAGGAAGTATATTTAGGAAATTGTATGACCACTGCAGAGTATATAAAAGGAGAAAAGTGGAAAATAAAGGTGGAAATACAAGTTGGAGCAATGCTGTAGTGGGCCTTATCAATTAAGTACATTAAATTAAGACATTTGGGGGACAGAATTCTTCTAAAGTTAAAACAAGTATTTAGAATCAAAAACAAATTACTTATCTATCTTCATTTCTACAGTCATCCGATGCCAAACATGATGATGATCATATAAAATGGATTCAATTATCAATAGGACAGAATCCCTGCCTTCAAAAAATTCATAATCTAGAGGGGAAGAAAACACATAAACAAATAATATGATATACGTCTTAGCAGAGATGTATACAAATCACTATACTGTGGTAGTACAGATCGGATAGCAATTAATTATGTCCGGAAAAGATCAGGAAAGGCAGAGAGAAGAGATGATATTTGAACTGGGTCATATGAGTAAAAATAAGACCTCTAAATATGTGTTCTATAACAGAATATATATATATATATATATATATAAACTTACTTCAATGGTAAATTTACTTTCCTTAGTGTCTAATAGTTGCTTTTTCTCCAAGACATTTCTATATTCTCTAAGTCTCTCAATAATTTTGAGACTAAATGAATTAGCCTTCCCAGTAATTTCCACACATTAATAGCTTTTCCAACTTAATACAACCATTGATCCCTACCAAATTATTCAGTCCTCTATTATAGTCATGTCTGCAACATTTCTATACAGTATTAAATTTCTGCTACATTAACTTTTACTTTGTTTATGAGCTACTTATAGCTATTTCATATTTGTACCTGGAGAAAATTCAGTTTAGGATTCATCTCCTATAGAATGATTCTGCCTACTCAAGCCTGTCTAGTAATGTGCATATGATAAATAATAAATAATATTGCATTGTGATAATATATTACCTTTTCTCTCCAGCAGACTCTACACCCTTGGAAAAAAGGAACACCTTTATAATCTTTGTATCCTTAGTATGTTGCCTAGCATAGTAGGCATGCAATACATTTTTGCTAAATCAGTGAATGACTACACAGGAATTAGAAAGAACATGATACTTTAAACAAACACTAGACCTGAGTCCTGGCTCTACTACCTTCTAGCTGTATGACCTTGAGAAGATCACATACTTTTTGTTTTCATCTGTAAAAAAAACCCAAAGAACAAAAGTAACTATACAAAATATTAACTACAATCCTGTCTGCTCCAAAGATGAAAGCTAAAATACTCTACACGTAAGCTGTAACCTCTATCAGGGTAGAGAACAGGTCTTTTACAATCCCCTCACTCTCTTGCATTGTACCTAAAACTGGCAAGAGCACAGAGGGAACACTAAAGAAATGCCCAGAGGTGAGCCAGGACAAGGCATTTTGGGAACTACTCAATAGCATAATGTGGCCAGAGCATGCTATTAGCCCAATAGAGAGATGTCGAGAGGCAAGCAGAAGTCAGATATCCAGGTCTTTTATTAGCCATTTAAGAAATGTGGACTTTATCCTAGAGGCAATAGGGAACTATTTCACCGATTAAAATTTCTTCTCTGGCTTAACACTTGACTAACATTTTTACTGTGGCTACTAACATTTGAAGTTATTGTTAGATAGCAAATATCACCTCTTCCAATGACAGTGACCAAAACACTTAAAGTTGGACCCAGAAACATTATTTTAAAAAATTAAATGATAATGACAAGGATATTAGTCATTTTAAAGAATATCCTGGGAATTCCTCTCTGTTTGCTAGATGGGATGCTGCCCAATTCATGAATCATTTAATAAAGCCAATTAGATCTTTAAAATTAAAAAGAAAAGAATATTCTTACTTGGCAAAATAAAAAGCTGGCGAACTTGAGTTTGCCATTTCTTTGTTTAAAAAAAAAATGTTCTGTATACTTCTAGAAACAACTCTTGTTAAGGCATTCAAACTAGGCTTGAATACCTATTAGAAAGTTCTTCTTTACATCAAGTCAAATTTCCTCCTTCCTTTCTAGGCATTTACTTTGAGATTGTTTAAAATAAACCTAATTGTGACAAACCTTCAAATTCCTGAAGATTTATGTCTCCCTTAAAGCTTCTCTTTTCAAAGCTATAGGCAAAATATTCCCCATTTACTGAAATGGGAAAAATTTTATCTAAAACGGTTAAAATAAAAGTTTAATGTTAAAGGGATAAACCTTCAACTATTGGTCCCATACTACTAATTTCCCTAGGGTTCCTATAGTGCGTCTAAGTACATGACAGGTAGATAGTACAGAATTTACTAGCTTAATAAATTATGTGACAATATACTAGTAACCAGGTAAAACCACCCTGAAATAGTACTAATTAATTTTCCAATAGTGTACTACAGAATTTCTATCATCAGCTTGTCTGGTTCAGCTTAAATGAAGGTGATTTTAAGTTGGAAGGCAGACTTAATTACCATAGTTAACAGAACCAACATACAAAAGAATCTCAAGAGAATGGAGCAATGGATCAAATCTAATAACTTTTAACTATGGGGTTCTGTTTTCAGTACAGATAACCAATTCTGCAAGTACATTCAGGTTGCAAATTCTACAGAGGCCAGGCCGGTAACATAAATGAGTGAAGCTGGCCAGAGGAGAACTATGGCTGACTATAAGTACAAAGGGGCGGCCACTAGTCAGCTTCAGTTAATTGTTGTTTCTGAGTTTTAAAGAGGAGCTGGAAATTCCCTGATTTTTAATGTTGATAACTACTTCATATTCTTTATATAAAATGCTCTTAGATAGAAAACTATGTCCATATTATAAATGAACTCTCAGTATACTATTATAAATATATGAACTCTCCATACACTAATGTCTGAAATTAATGTGGCCTCAGTAAAAATTCCAGCGGTTTTTTTCACAGTCAGACAAGGTGTTTCTACTTAGACAAAAAGCAAAGCCAGGAAAAGATCTGAAAAAGAAGGACAACCAGGAAGAACTAATCCTACTAAATATTAAAGCATTATAAAATTTCATTTATCAAAACATGGTGGTATTGACATATGAGAAGCCAAACAGATATAATAGAAAGTAACTTAGTATCTCAAATTGGGGGGAAATGAACTATAAAATAAACAAGACAATTGGATGGCCACCTGAAAAAAAGAGTTAGATCCCTATCTTGTTCTCAAACCAAGATAAATTACAAATGGATCAAAGATATAAATGTCAGAAATGAAAAACCATGAATATACTAGAAGAAAACATGGACAGGGTTACCTTATTTTCTATTTATGGAACAAAATCTACATGTCATTTAAAGAATCACTAATTAGATTACACAAATAACTTTATGAAAAGATTCATAAATTAGGGAATTCCTTGGTGGTCAAGTGGCTTTCACTGCCAAAGGTGCAGGTTCAATCCCTTGTCAGGAAACTAACATCCAGCAAGCCGTGGCCAAAAAAAAAAAAAAAAAAAAAAATCATAAACTAGATTACAAAAGAAAAGTAGCAAACTGAGAAATACTGCAACTCATTTACTGATGAAGTGCTCTTTTTTTTTAAAAGGCCTTGCGGTGTAGGTTGCAGGATCTTCCCCAGCCAGGGACTGAAACCCAGCCCCCTGCAGTGGAAGCGCAGCATCCTAACCACTGGACAGCCAGGGAATTCCCTGACGTGCTCATTTTTAAATATATCAAGATTTCCTACAAAATACTAATAGCCTAATAAAAAAATGGGCAAAGGATACCAAGAGTCAGTTCATATTCTCATTCAAAATAAGAGAATGTCAATCAGAACCACACTGATATACCATCTTTCACCTATCAGACTCACAACAATTCCAAAGTCTAATAACACATATTAGTGAAGTTGTTGGAAAAAAATACTCTCGTATGATCGCTGTGAAGTCTAAAATGGTGAAATCTCTAAGGAGAGAAATTTGCCAATATCCATAAAGATTTCAAGTGCACATACCCTTTGACTGAACAAATTCCCTTCTAACAATTTATTCCATAAATATGTTCATGTATGACTGAAATGGCAGATACAGCTATTTATTGCAGCATTATTTGCTCCAGCAAAAGACTGAATACAGCCTAGATGTCCATCAACAGGATGCTGGTTAAACAAAATGTTATATTCACTTATGCTGGTCACACCAAATCTGGGTATAATATTCACACCTGAGTGTTTAATTTAAAGAAGAATACAGACAAAATGGGACATACTCAGAGGACAGCAAGCAGATTGGTGAAGTTACTTGAAACCATGCTTCTTGAAGTTTCTCTCCTCAGTCCTCGCCTCAGTCTAGATATCCTCCCTGGGTAAGCTCATCCTCTATCATCTACCTGCTGACAACTTTAAAATTTTTATGTCTAGTAGTATCTTTCCAGCTGCCTCCTGGACTTCCCCATAAGTATAAACTCAACAGGTCCCAAACCAATCCTTCTTCTAAAATCTTTCTCCTACATTTTTTATTTGGATAATGGCAGTGTATAAATAAAACCGACCTTTCTGCCCAAAGTTATTTCCCCACTGTAATCTATCGTGCACATTGTGACCAGAGTTAAGTTTTGTGAAACAGAGATTTGATGATGTCACTTGTCAAAGGAAACCTATTGTTCCCTAATGCTGACCATGTGCCCTTCAAATTTTTTCTCATCTCCAGTCACCACCCCACCATCTCTCCATATCCTCTACAATCTAATCACACCAATCTACTTGTTATCTTTCTATAATGCCCTATTGTTCATTTTCCACGCTATTACTCATGCTATCTGTAGGACCCCAAATGGCAGATCTAGAATGATAGGTTACCAGAAAACTATAGGGGAAATTATTTTGGCTCAGTGTAAGAAAGGAATTTGAAACAGAGCTATCCAAAGACAAAGATAATGAGTTCCTTATTACTAAAGTTACATATTCAAATTTTAAACAGGCTAACTGAGACCTCAAAAGAGATTTTGTAAAGAGGAATCCAGCAGCATATCGGTAACTGACTAGTAAGACTTAAAGTTCCTTCTGATCTTGATTTTTTTTTTTTTTTTTTTTTTTTTTTTTTTTTTTTTTTTGTGGTACGCGGGCCTCTCACTGTTGTGGCCTCCCCCGTTTCGGAGCACAGGCTCCGGACGCGCAGGCTCAGCGGCCATGGCTCATGGGTGCAGCCGCTCCGCGGCATGTGGGATCCTCCCGGACCGGGGCACGAACCCGCGTCCCCCCCGCATCGGCAGGCGGACTCTCAACCACTGCGCCACCAGGGAAGCCCTGATCTTGATATTTTATGAATCCTGGCACTTGAGAACTCTTGGCTTTAATGTAGTACCTCAGAGTTACTTATTAGTGAGTTTCAACAAGGTTTATAGGCATATAGATAATCTATACTACATCATTAATTGATCTAAGTATTTCACAGTAACTACCTCAAATCTGAAGATGCTATGAAACTGCAAAAAATTATGAATTTAAATATACTTCAAAGTAAGCCTAATAAACTGGGGGAGGGGGGGATCATCCTATTCAAAAAATAGGATGAAATGCAATACTAGAAAGGTTAAATTCGAGTTGATATAAACCTAGGAACTAAAACTGTCACTTCAATTATAGAATGAAAAATTATTCACAAGGTACAAATTAAACACAGAGAAAAAAATGGAAATAAATAGCTAACCAGAGTCTAAATATGCATCCTCAACACAGCTTTAGGGAAGCAAATATAATAAAGCTATTAAAAAGCATATACTGGGGCTTCCCTGGTGGTGCAGTGGTAGAGAGTCTGCCTGCCGATGCAGAGGACACGGGCTCATGCCCCGGTCCGGGAGGATCCCACATGCCACAGAGTGGCTGGGCCCATGAGCCATGGCCGCTGAGCCTGCGGGTCCGGAGCCTGTGCTCCGAAACAGGCCACAACAATGAGAAGTCCGCATACCGCAAAAAAAAAAAAAGCATATACTACCTTATAACTATAGGAATACACAGTATTATATAATATGTGCCAGAACATACTCCTGTATTATTTAGACGGTTACTAGAGTCTTTACTTAAGCAAAATGAGAAAAGTTTTAATAGAAAAAAATGAGCATCATCAAAATTAAAAATTTCTGTACTTCAAAGGATATGAAGAAAGCGAAAAGAAACCCCATGGCAGAATGAGATAAAGAGGGTGACAATGTGAGAAAAATTCTGCAAATCATGTATTCGATAAGGGACTTATATCTAGAATATATTAAAAAAATTCCTACAACTTAATAGTAGACAAATAATCCAATTAAAAAGTGGCCGAGGGATCTGAGTAGACATTTCTCCAAGAAGATATACAAATGGCCAATAAGCACGTGAACATACAGTAAACATCATTAGTCAACAGGGAAATGCATACCAAAATCATGAGATACCACTTCATATACACTAGGATAGGAGGAAAATAATAACGGAAAATAACAAGTGTTAGTGAGGATGTAAAGAAGCTGGAATTCTCATAAACTACTGTTAGAAATGTAGTCACTTTGAAAAACAGTCTGGCAACTCCTCAAACAGTATATACCCAAAGAAATTGAAAGGACTCAAACAGATGCTTACAAAACAATGTTCATTGAAGCATTATTGATAAAAAGAGGAAACAATCCAATATCCACCAACTGATGAATGGTGAAATAAAATGCAGTATATTGATATAACGTTATATTATTTGACAGTAAAAAGAAATTAAGTACTGATACATGCTAAAACATGGATGAGCTTTGAAAACAAGCCAAATGAAAGAAGCCAGTCACAAAGGACTACATTTATATGAAATGTCAAGAATAGGCAAATATATAGAGACAGAAAGCAGATTAGTGGTTGTCAAGGGGTGGGGTCAGAAGGATTGGTGAGTGTTGGATACAGGTTATGGGGGTTCTTTGGGGGACAATGAAAATGTTGTAAAATTACTTTTGGTGATAGATGCATAACTGTGAATATACTAAAAGTCACTGAATTATATACTTTGGGTGAATTATTTAGTATCTGAATTATATCTCAGTAAAGTTATTTTATAAAGAAAAAGTTATATGGGCAAAATTATTTTGAGTCTTCTAATTTTCTGTTATCTCTCTTAAATAAGGATGAAGGTTATAGTGGTCAATTAAAATTTTATTTTCTTCAACCTCATTATCAACTAATTTTACTTGGCAAGTGTTTGCAAGGCAGATTCTTTTTTTTTCTGAGAAAAAATAAAGCAAGTGAACTTGCTTTGAAAGCTTTAGTCAAGTTACAATGGAAGTCTGTTAGTCTTCTCAAATAAGATATTTCAGCTATCCAATGTAATTTTGAAACTATGGCAGTGTTAAAATAAGCAAGTAATGGTAAATACAAATTATACTCTTGTAAAATTTTAAATTAAATAAGAACTCTAAAATAAACATACTTTTAAAATGACTCAAGAAACACAGCTTTTGAAAATAAGCTATTGTGATTTTTTTTTTTTTTTTTTTTTTTTTTTGCAGTACGCAGGCCTCTTACTGCTGTGGCCTCTCCCGCTGCAGAGCACAGGCTCCGGACGCGCACAGGCCCAGCCGCTCCATGGCATGTAGGATCCTCCCGGACCGGGGCATGAACCCGTGTCCCCTGCATCAGCAGGCAGACTCTCAACCACTGTGCCACCAGGGAAGCCCTATTGTGATTATTTTAATCAAAATTTAAAACTTCAATAAACAATGAAACTAAACTGATCCTTTCTGATGCTGTCACAAATGATAAAACCTGTTGCCTATCCTACACACTTATACTTTCCATGTAAATGCAACATGTTGTTTTATTATCATTAAAAACAGTAAGTGATGTTAGAACTGAGGAAGAGTTTGCTTTGGAATGTCACATGACAACTCAGAAAACATCAGCATAATATTAATGAAAATCAGAATTTGAAATTTAATTATCTAGAATTTTTATTTTTTAAAAGGTAGGAAGTCCAGAGACTTTAAGCAACAAATACTAATTGAAAGGATGTAAATAATAAGTTAGTATGGAATCAATATTGCCCTTCAATTATATAGAGCTGGCCCTTTAAAAGGTAACAAGGACTGCCAAGTTCTGTACCTAATAAGGATGAAAGTAGGGGAGCAACTGTACTCCTCCCATCCAGGTTTTTATATTCATTTCTAGATCTACTTTCCTCTCCTCTTCTGAGGACCTTACTGATAGGATACAGATACTCATATACCAGAACAACAATTTCCCACTCACAAGCCAAACTATTTCTGATCAAATTCCCAACCACATCACAAATAAATCTGAAAAATCACAGAAGACATTACTTTTCAATTTCCTCTGCTTTAGATTTTTTTTAACTTAAAAAATGTTTCATTTTTGTAACAAGCAGTAAAAAGTTAATACTCTCTTTCCTCTGCCTTCCTTCTCTACTCCTACCTGCTGAAGGACACTGTAACAGTCACTCTTACTTCTGTCTCCTGAGTCATCAATTTTTCTCATTCTACTAGATCATTTTCACAGGCATACAAACAAGCTGTTATTATAGCTTAGGAAATAACTAAAATATATACAGAAAAGGGAAAAAGGGAATCAAAATGGTACACTACAAAAAAATCAATTGAATACAAAAAAAGAGCAGGATGAATGGAGGAATCAAGAGCATGTAAGACATAAAAAGGCAAATAGCAAAATGACAGAAATAAGTTCTTCCTTATCAGTAATTACTTAGAATATAAATGAATTAAATTCTCTAGTTAAAAGGAAGATATTGGCAGAATGGATAAAAACAAAATCAAAAACATGATCCATCTGTATGTGATCTACGAAAGACTCACTTTAAATACAAAACCACAAAGAGGTTAAAGATGAAAGGACAGAAAAAGATATCCCATGCAAATAATAATCAAGAGCGCTGCAATAGCTATATTTTCATCAAACAATGGATTTTAAGTCAAAAAGGTTACAAAAAACAAAGAACATCATTATATATCAATACATGGTTCAATCCATCAAAAATATGTAATAATTATAAACATGTATGTGTCTAACAATAGAGCCACATAATCTATGCAACAAATATACATAGAATTGAAAGAAGAAACAGACAGTTCTACAGTAACAGTTGGAAACTTCAATATCCTATGTTCAATAGTGGATAGAACAACCACACAAAAAGTCAATAAGAAAATAGAGGATTTGAATACTATAAACCAATTAGACCTAAAATATATATACAAAACACTCCACCTAACAATAGCACAATGTTTATTCTTCTCAAATGCTCCTGAAACATTCTCCAGGATAGACCACATAGTAGGCCACATACACTTTTAAATGTATTAAAAGTAGACCACTTTTAATACATTTAAAAAGATTGAAAGTATACAAAGTATCTTTCTGATCCCAACAGAACAAATCTGGAAATCAATAACAGAAGCAAAACTGGAAAACTCACAAATATATGGAAATTAAACAAAACACTTTTAAACAACCAATGCATCAAAGAAAAAATAACAAGGAAAACTAGAAAATACTTTCAGATGAATGAACATAAAAACACAACAATACCAAACCTAATGAGATGCAGTAAAAGCAATGCTCCAATGGAAATTTATATCTGTAAACAACTACATTAAAAAAGAAAGACATCTGGGCTTCCCTGGTGGCGCAGTGGCTGGGAGTCTGCCTGCTGATGCGGGGGACATGGGTTCATGCCCAGGTCTGGGAGGATCCCACATGCCGTGGAGCGGCTGGGCCCGTGAGCCATGGCCGCTGAGCCTGTGTGTCCGGAGCACTGCAACGGGAGAGGCCACAGCAGTGAGAGGCCCGCATACCGCAAAAAAAAAAAAAAAAGACAGACAGACCTCAGAGCAATAACCTAACTGTACACCTTAATGAAATAAAAAAGAAGAGCAAACAAATCCAAAGATAGCAGAAGGAAAGGAATAATAAAGATTAGAGATAAGTGAAATAGAGAAAAGCAATAGAAAAAAAAAATCAATGAAATCTATCCTTAGTTCTCTGAAAAGATCAACAAAATTGACAAACCTTTAGCCAGATTGGCTAAGAGAAAAGAGAGAACATCCAAATTATTCAAAGCAGAAACACAAGAGAGGACATTAATACAGACTTTACAAAATAAGGATTATAAAAGGATAATGTGAACAACTGTACACCAAATTGGATAACCTAGATGAAATGGACAAACTACCACAAAAACTACCAAAACTCACACAAAAAGAAATAGAAAATCTAAATAGATCTATAAGAAATAAGGAGATTGAATCTGTAACCCAAAACCTCCCAATAAAACAAACATACCCCAATAAAATAAAATTTAAAAAACAAAACAAACAAAAAAACTCCCAACAAATAAAAGTCTAGTACCAGATTTCTTTAATGGTGAATTCTATCAATTATTTATAGGATTGACACCAATCCTTCTCAAACTCTTCCACAAAGGTGAAAAGGTGGGAACACTTTCTAACTCATTCTGTGAGGCCAACATTACCCTGATACTGAAGCCAAAGGCATTACAAAAAAACAAAAACAAAAAACCCAAAGAAAAATAACCCTTATGAATACAGATGAAGAAATCATCAACAAAATACTAGAAAACCAAATCCAGCAGATTATACACATATATATACACACATATACAACATATACATCATGACCTAGTGGGACTTATCCTAGGTATATAAAGGTAATTAACATATAAAAAACCAATCAATATCATATATCTTATTAACAGAATGAAGGAAAAAACACAATATTAACTCAATTGATGAAGAAAAAGTGTTTGACAAAGCCTAACACTCTTTCTGATAAAAACACTCAGTAAAACAGGAATAGAAAGAAACGTCCCCAGTTTGATAAAAGCCATATATGAACAACTTACAGCTAACATCATACTCAATGGTAAAAGAATGAAAACTTTTGCCCCAATATCAAGAACAAGACAAGGATGCCCACTTTCACCACTTCTATTCAACATAGTACTGGAAAATTCAGCTGGACAAAATAGGCAAAAAAAAGTAAAATAAAAGGCATCCAAAGTGGAAAAAAAGAAGTACAACTATCTCTATTCACAGGTAACATGATCTATAGAAAACTATAAATACACACACACACACACACACACACACACACACAGAGTTAGAGCTAATAAACGAATTTATCAAAATTGCAGGATACAAATCTATGCAGAAAAATCAGTTGTATTTCTGTAAGATAGCAATCACCATTCCAAAAAGGCAATTAAGAAAAAAATTCCATTTACAATAGCATTTAAAAAAAATACTTAGGAATAAATTTAACAAAGGCCATGTAAGATGTGGGCACTGAAGACTACAAAACATTGCTGAAAGGAATTAAAGTATATCTAAATAAATGGAAAGACATCCTGTGAATAATGAAATCTAAATAAATCAAAGACAAGGGGCTTCCATGGTGGCACAGTGGTTAAGAATCCACCTGCCAATGCAGGGGACACAGGTTTGAGCCCTGGTCTGGGAAGATCCCACATGCCACGGAGCAACTAAGCCCGTGCGCCACAACTACCGAGCCTGTGCTCTAGAGCCCGCGAGCCACAACTCCTGAAGCCCGCGTGCCTAGAGCCCGTGCTCTGCAAGAAGGGAAGCCATCGCAATGAGAAGCCCGGGCACTGCAAATGAAGAGTAGCCGCCGCTCACGGCAACTAGAGAAAGCCCGTGCACAGTAATGAAGACCCAAAGCAGCCAAAAATTAAATAAATAAATTTATTAAAGAAAAATAAATCAAAGACATAATATTGTTAAGATAACAATACTACCCAAAGTGACCTACAGATTCAATGCAATTCCTATCAAAATTCCAAAGATGTTTTTTTGCAGAAATTCATATGGAATTTCAAGGGACCCAGAACAGCCAAAACAATCTTGAAAAAGAACAAAGTTGGAAGACTCACACTTCTTGGTTTCAAAACTTACTACAAAACTACAATTATCAAAACAGTGTGGTACTGGAATAAGGACAGACATACAGACCAATGGGATGGAACTGAAAGCCCAGGAATAAACCCTCACATCTATGGTCAATTGACGATTTTTTTTTTTTTTTTTTTTTGCGGTACGCGGGCCTCTCACTGTTGTGGCCTCTCCCGTTGCGGAGCACAGGCTCCGGACGCGCAGGCTCAGCGGCCATGGTTCACAGGCCCAGCCGCTCCGCGGCATGTGGGATCTTCCCGGACTGGGGCACGAACCCGTGTCCCCTGCATCAGCAGGCGGACTCTCAACCACTGTGCCACCAGGGAAGCCCTGGTCAATTGATTTTTGACAAGGGTACCATGACCATTCAATGGGGAAAAACAGTCTCTTCCACAACTGATGCTAGGAAAACTGAAGAGCCACCTGCAAAAGAATGAAGCTGAACCCTTACCTTATACCATATATAAAAATTAACACAAGCAGATCAAAGATCTAAATTTAAAAGCTAAAATTCTAACACTCTTAGAAGAAAACATGGAGGCAAATCTTCATGACTTTCGTTTTGGCAATGATTTCTTAAATATAACACTAAATGCATGGGCGAAAATAGAAAAAAATAGATAAATTGGACTTCATAATAACTGAAAACTTGTGCATCAAAAGACAGTATCAAAAGAGTGAAGACAACTCAATACCCAGAATTTATAAAGAATTCCTACAATTAAATACTGTAAAGACAACCCAACTTAAAGAAATGGCCAATAAACACATGAAAAGTTACTCAACAGTCACTAAGGGAATGCAAATCAAAATCACAATGAGATATTTAATACCTACTAGAGATGCTATAACATAAGGGAAAATAACAAGCATTGAGGAGAATGTGGAGGAACTGAAACCCTCCTACACTGCTGGTAGGAATGTAAAATGGGACAGCCAATGTGGAAAAGAGTGTGGTGGTTCCTCAAAAAGTTAAACATAGAATTACCATACAACCCAGCAGTTCTATTCCTAGGTATACACTATACACCCAAAAGAATTAACAACAGGGACTCAAACAGATATTTATACAGCAATATTCATAGCAGCATTATTCACAATAGCCAAAAGTTGAAAAACTCTAAGCGCCATCAACGGATAAACAAAATTTGGTATAAACATAAAATAGAATATTATCCAACCACAAAAAGGGGTAAGATTCTGATACATGCTACAACAGGGATGAACCTTATAAACACTGTGCCAAGTATAAAAGGCAGACACAGAAGGGAAAATGTTGTATGATTCCTCTTATACAAAATATCTAGAATAGGTAAATTCATAGAAACAGAAATATTAGAGGTTACCAGGAGCTGGTAAGAGGGGAAGTGGGGAGCTATTTAAGGAGAGTTTCTGTTTGGTGTGATGAAGAAAATTGGAAATAGTGGTGATGGTTACACAACACTGTGAATGGAAATGCCACTGAATTGTATACATAATGTTTAAAATGGCAAACTTTATGTTTTTATATATATATATATTCACAAACACACACAAAGCCAAGCATGCTCCTACCTCGGGGCCTTTGCACTTGCTGAATACACTCTTCCCTCATTTCCTATAAATTCTTTTCTCAAAAGTAACTTTCTCGGTGAGGTCATTCCTGACCAACCTATTTAAAACGTCATCGTTCTCCTCCAATACTTCACATCTCTGTCCCCCCACTTTTTGCCTTAGTATTAGCTAACATTCTATATACTTTACATATTTATTTTGTTTAAAGCTTATGTTACCCAGAATATGTAAGTTCTAAGAGGTCAGAAATTTATCCTTATCATATAGTAAGCAGTAAAAAATATACTTATTCATGTCATATACACACAAAACTTTCTATTTGGGTAGGCGGCAAAGAAGGAATTCTACGTAAGGCAGAAACTGTTTTTGCCCTTTTAAAAAATCTTATGTGAAACTTTCTTTAAAAATGGCATTAGGGGTTATCTGGACATTAAGCTTATGACCCATTTAAAAATATTTTTAATTTTTTTCTTCCAGTGTTACTGAGATATACTTGACATACAGCACTGTGTAAGTGGAAAGTGTACAGCATAATGATCTGACTGACACACATCATGAAACTGTTATCACAATAAGTTTAGAGATCATCCATCATTTCATAGATACAAAATTGAAGAAATACAAAAAAAAAATTTTGTGATGTGAACTGTTAGGATTTACTCTCAACAACTTCCATATATAACATTCAGAAGTGTTAATTCTATCATGTTGTACACTACATCCCTAATACTTGTTTATCTTATACTTTACCTTGTACCTTTTGATGGCCTTCATCCAATTCCCCTCCCCCCAGCCACTACCCCTGCCTCGGTAATGACAAATCTGACCTCTGTTTCTATGAGTTTGTTTGTATGTTTGTTTTTGAAGTGTAATTCACCTACATTATCTTAGTTTCTGTTACACAAGAGTCTTTTTCTATACATTTCAAAATGATCACCATGATAAGTCTAGTTATGATGTCACCATACAAAGATATTACTTGGTTATTAACTATATTCCCCAAACTGTACCTTTCATACCAGTGATTCATTTATTTTTGCAACTGGAAGTTTGTACCTCTCAATCTCCCTCACTTCTTTCTTTCCTCTCCCACCCTCTTTCCTCTGGCAACCACCTGTTTGTTCTCCGTATCTATAACTCTTGTTTCTGTTTTGTTATGACCTTGTTTTGTTTTTCAGATTCCACATGCAAGTAAAATTATACAGTATTTGTCTTTCTCTTATTTCACTTAGCATAATACCCTCTAGGGCCATGCATGTTATTGCAAACGGCAAGACTGCATTCTTTCTTCCATATATACCACATCTTTTTTATCTGTTCATCTAATGATGGACACTTGGGTTGCTTCCATATCTTGGCTATTATAAATAGTGCTGCAGTGAACATAGGGGTGCATGTATCTTTTCAAATTAGTGTTTTTGTCCCCAAAGCACAAAATATTTTAAAGTTTTAATTGTGGTAAAATATACATAAAATGTACCATCTTAACCATTTTTAAGTGTACAGTTCAGTAGTTTTAAGCATATTGACTGTTGTGTAACCAATCTTTAGAATTTTTTCATCTTGCAAATTTGAAATCCTGTACCCATTTATTTAAACAACTCCCCATTCTCCTTCCTCCAATCCCAACCCCTGGCAACCACCATTCTGCCGTTTCTAAAGAATGTGACTACATTAGATACCTCATCTAAGGGGAATTATACAATGTGTTTGTGTGTGTAAGTGGCTTATTTCACTTAGCATAATATATTCAAGGTTCATCCATGTTGTAGCATATGTCAGAACTTCCTACCTTTTTAAAGCTGAATAACACTCCATTGTACATATATTATGGCCCATTAAAATTTTTTCCAGTATTTTTCAAGTTCTTTTTGAACAAGAAGCATGATATGCTATAGAATCTATCCTTCAGTAGTATACTTAGCTATTTTATGGGAAGTAGAGTAAAAGATGTCTGGATACCAAATCCCAAACTGCGACCCAATTATCAGACCTAACCTGCTGAGAAAACTTCTAACCAAAATACTATACTATGAAACTTAATTCTTTAATATGAACATCAACTGTGTCTCTCCTTAATTTACCTGATAGTTACTTATAAGCCTAAACAGACATGTTCAAAGTAGACTGAAAGGATCCAAAAGAGAAATTTCCTTACCCAATATTATAGACTAAAACCTATTAGTATTATTTGTTTTCCCCCTACCAGGAGACCAAAATTCTAATCTCTGTAACTAACTGAAAGTGTGACAATATACTTAACCGTCTGGCCCCCCAGTTATCTTGTCAATGACAGGTTTGGACTGAATGCTTGTGAAGGTGTCTTATAACTCAACACTGTCTACTTGGTTTATTTTCTACTCACATATTCTCAAAACACCTACCCCAACCAAACTAGAGATATCAGGAAAAAAAGATTAAAATCCTCATTAAGGAATAAATGCAAGATAAAAAGTAGTGGGCTCTATATTCTAAAATAAAAGCTTATGAGATTTAACTTTAAAAATACCTTTTAACTTAAAAATAAACATTTTTTCCTTTTGAAGACATCAACCATAATGTTCTATACCTAAAATTCTAAAAAAAAATAATAATTATTATGTTACGATTGTTCTATCCTTCTACTATTTGTAGGAGTATCACTGTCCTCATTTTAAAAAAATTTTCAGGCTAGTATGACCTTAACATATAACAACATGAACACCAGCAACAACTAGAACTTAACAGAGAAATAAACTAATTTGTAATAGTTATCCAGAAAAACATCCTTCAAAATTATTCCCAGTAGACAATTTAAGATAACTTAGGTTGTTTTATTAATGTACAATACACAAAATCATCACAGAAGTTGAGATAAGAAGCTTTACAAGTCATGTATTCCAATCTCTATTAACATTTGCGTATAGAACTCTATTAAATCCCATCCTTATGTCTGTTCTGTGTTTTCTTGGTATGTTTCAGATTAATCTAACTGCATAAGGTATCCATCCAGCTGATTAGTTATAAAATAAATTAGATCACTAGTCAATAAGAAAAATATCTGGCAAATACCAATCAGCCATGGCATAGTTGAAGAAGCTCAGGCGTGAGTTCAAATTCTGCCATCTCTAAGCTGTATAACCTTCAGCAGTTCTTTTAAATTCTTTTTCCTCACCTGACCATCTACACTGCAGAGCTGTTACAGAGTTCAGAAGAATAAAGTCTAAAATATAGTAAGTGCTCAACAAATATGTATTTCCCTCTCACTGACCTATAGAACTAAGAACATATATCAAGATTCTACGTTGGCTTGCAGAAAAATTACTAAGAGCCTGTTATATCTGATTGTACTTAGTTTCCAACTCGTTTAAAAAATATTTATACTAACCAGCAATTTCATCAATATGCCAAAACTCATCTTTGCCCTCCCAATATATATGCTTGCTCATTTTATTCCCTTACTAAAGATATCAATGCCTCTCTACCCATTTTTGCTTCGATTCCCCCACAGGTAATCCATGCCTTAACCATATTGAAATGTTGCCTGAATTCATCAAACTTTCTCACATCTCCATTAATACATACAGGAAGTTCTCTTCACCTATAATATCACTTCCCACCACCCCTGTTACTCTATTTAGTGCTTCTGATATTAAACTCAAGTTCTACCATCTCTAGGAAGCCAGTACACACACACACACACACACACAACCCGGCCCTCTGGAAAGGTTAAGCATTCATTAATTTATTTTTTGGCCATGCCATGCGGCATGTGGGACCTTAGTTCCCCAACCAGGGGTCGAACCCGTGCCCCCTGCATTGGAAGTGCAGAGTCTTAACCACTGGACCACCAGGGAGGTCCCAAGCATTCATTTTTTGTATTCCACACTGTACACACTATATTATCATTCTTGGTCTACTTGTCTGTCTTCCCTACTAAACAAGAGGAGTGCAGAGAATGGTTCTTATTCATCTTTATCTCTAACATCTACTAGTATAATTCCTGGCACATAGTAAATACCCAAATGTTTTCAAGAATTCAATGTCATAACGTAAAACAAAACAAAACCTCTCAATCCTTAATAGTAACGCCAAAAATTGAGATTCAAAAGCATTCTTTGAAGCAACAATGTACCATTTTTAAGACTTGAAGTATGCCTCCACTGAAATGCACTTAAAAATGGTTAAAACAGTATATTTTAGGCTATATATATTTACCCTACACACACACACACACACACACACACACACACACACACACACACACACACAGAATGTCTCAGTGATCCAACTGAAGCTTAATTCCTGGTTATCCCTCAAAGAATTTTGCTTTCATTGATAAGTTATTCTACAAGGGACCTATAGCATAGTGGTTAAAAGTAAGGGCTCTGAAAAGAGACTGGTAAGCTTTATCACTTGTTAGCTATGTAATCTTAGGCAAGTCCATCATTTTGAAGCTCAGTTTCTTCATCTGCAAAATGGGGATTGTAATAGTACTGATCTCATAGAACTGTAGTAAATAACCCATATAAAGTACTGCGTAAATACTGTTTTCAAACTGTGCTCCCTAGATTGTTGGGTGATCCTTAGCCAAAGAAAGAAAGGGCTTTAGACCACCCCTTCCCCCATTTCTTCCCCTATAAAAGATTTCACCCTATACATTCTTTTACTTTACAGATTGATCTGTCAAGTAGGATTTTTTAAAAACAAAGCATTCCTTGGTTTAAAAGAACTGAAACTACTAATCTAATAGCACTCAACTGATGCTCATATTAACATCTCAGTCTGTAGATCGCCACTTACTAAATTCAATTATTGAAACTTACTTTGTTGGCATTCATACTTAATTTAGCTTTGCTTTGCATCTCACAGAAAGGGAAATCTTTAAAAATACAATCTCATCTCTACTCTCGGTAAAAGCTAACTGGGAATAACTAATTTGGGGCTGATATTGAAGACAGATTATAAGTTTCCTAGTTGCTACTGAGTCAGGTCAAGTTGTTTAACTGAAGTGGTCCTGAACATAAATCATACTCATAATCAAATTAAGAGAGTGTGTGTGTATACTATTAACATTAAAAACAGGAAACTGATTTAAGTGAAGAATTCTCCAAAGTTTGAAATACACTAAAAACTGAGACCCAGGTTGATTATCACTAACTTGCAAGGTTGTTGCAGAGTTTAAAAATACAAAGTTCCTAAAATATAGTAAGTGCTTAATAAATGCAGCTTTCCCTCTCATACCTGTCATCTCTTTTCTGACTTCGCAACAACCAATAGTCATTCAAACCTTCCCATGGCTGTTAGGCTTTTCTAGACCTCCTCAGACTCTTTCACTAATTATCTCCAATGCTGTCCTCTCATCACCTTCAAAACCCTTGTGTTCTTTTTCACTCACTCAACCCACCACAGTTTATTAACATCACCACTGTAATTTTACCTCCTTGCCTCAGTCCAATTCAATGTTTCTGAATATCTGTAATATTTATAATATTTACTATTTGCCTGGAACCAAACCTTTACCTTCAATGTGGTCCTTGCTTTTGTTTAATGTTTAAATTCATTTTCCTACGCTTCTAGGCTATCTCTTTGCAGTTATTTGTTTTCTCTCCTCAATTCTTCAATCCTAAGTTCCACATTCTCACCCCAAAACAATTTTGCCTCTTACACTTCTGAGGTTTTCCAGTTGAAAGTCACCAATCATCTTTACAGAAGCCATGTATCTGTCTTTGCATCTATCCCTTTTTTCTTCTATAAATACTATTTTCAGAAGAGGAAGCATGACTCTTCCCCAAAGATAAATCTTTCACCTCTTAATACCTACCATTCCATCTAGCCTTTCAAAGAGACTTACACCCATACATTCCACCTCTCTCGAGGATCTTTAATCACCCCCTGCAATTACCTGCTTTCCTTCTAACTTTAGGCATCAGATCTCTCCTACCTCAAAAATGTAAATGTACAAATGAAATCATCTTGTTTCTATCCTATTCAAAGACAAATATTGAAAATAAATTATCCACTGCCTCCATTTTCCAAATACCCATTTTCTTGTTAACCTCCTGTACTTTAGTTTCTGCCCCCATAAAATTACTGCAACTCTTTCAAAGATAACTAAGAAAATATAGAGAGAAATATATTGAATTCAAGTCAGCTAATTCCATGGGAAAAAAAATTTTAATTTACTCAAACTGTAGTAAAGCACAAAATTTTAAGATAAAACAAATTTTATGCAAAATATATGAAACTTAATCATTGTCCTCACCATTTTTTCCCTCTTATAAAAGAACTAACAAGATATATTAGCAGGTTTCTTTCAGAAGAATAACCACTGATTTCCAATATTCGTTTGTTTTTTTTTTTGGCCACATGGCTTGTGGGATCTTAGTTCCCCAAGCAGGGACTGAACTCAGGCCTTTGGCAGTAAAAACATGGAATCCTAACCACTGGACTGCCAGGAATTCCTCTAGGATAAAATTTAATATGCTTTACAGGGCTGCTGCTTACTCAGGTAAACTAAACTGAAATAACCAATGGCCAAAAAAGATAATCTTTCTTTCCCCCCAAATTTCAAACCATGTCTGTTTGTAGCAATAACAGTGTCTAAAATTACTGGTTAAAAAAGTTCTAAAGCATAACCAAAAAAACCACACAAAAAACCCTTAGATATTCATTTAGCTAACTACATTTAATTATGTCAAATTACAACAGAAACATCAATATCTACAGCTATTTGATAAATAATAGCTACTAATGACAGAAGCTATAATTTTTACTCATAAGCACCCGAAGCCTCATTTAAAATGATACATTTAATATCAGACTGCCTACAAGCTAATAACTTTCAGATTGTTAATTTCCTGAGCATATCAAAAAAACAAGACTTTTCTATTCCGCACCATCACCCAAGTAATACATAAACCCATCTAATACTACGTTCTAGTTCTTTTTTTCTCAAACCTTCATATTTAATATAATCTATATTAAGATATTCACAAATAAACTTTCAAAAATTGAAGTACATTGTTAAAAAGTAAGATCATTTCAGTTACCAACTTTTCTAACATAAATAGGAAGCCCAGTCTTTTGTCTCAAAACGCATTCTATGGGGACTTTCCTGGTGGCACAGTGGTTAAGAATCCGCCTGCCAATGCAGGGGACACGGGTTCGAGCCCTGGTCGGGGAAGATCCCACATGCCGCGGAGCAACCAAACCCGCGTGCCACAACTACCGAGCCTGCACTCTAGAGCCCGTGAGCCACACTACTGAGCCTGTGCTCTAGAATGCGCGAGCCACAACTACTGAAGCCCGCGTGCCTAGAGCCTGTGCTGCGCAACAAGAGAAGCCACCGCAATGAGAAGCCCGGGCACCACAACAAAGAGTAGCCCCCGCTCCCTGCAACTAGAGCAAGCCTGCGCACAGCAACTAAGACCCAAGGCAGCCAAAAATAAATAAATAAATTTTTTTAAATAGAAAAAAATGCTAAAAACACATACTATGAATATGTCTTAGTGTGCTGTCACACACATAGCTAAAGCTATCCTCACTGAGAGTCAGCACTCAGATAAAACCAGTCCTCACCTTCTGAAGCACTTGTCTATGGATACTGTTAAACCTTGATTTCTCACCAATCCTTTTTCTCCCCCTATCTTCTTCTCAGTACATCTCACCATCATCTACCTAATTCCT
Organism: Grampus griseus; assembly: GCF_964374135.1. Taxonomy (NCBI): domain Eukaryota; kingdom Metazoa; phylum Chordata; class Mammalia; order Artiodactyla; family Delphinidae; genus Grampus; species Grampus griseus. The sequence continues at coordinate 27,735,852 of NC_139013.1, read as the reverse complement.
CAAGCCAGGAACGTGGAGATCATTTTTTTTTAATTAATTTACTTATATTTTATTTTGGCTGCGTTGGGTCTTCGTTGCTGCGCGCAGGCTTTCTCTAGTTGCAGCAAGCAGGGGCTACTCTTTGTCCTGGTGCACAGGCTTCTAATTGCGGTGGCTTCTCTTGTTGCGGAGCACGGGCTCTAGGCACGTGGGCTCAGTAGTTGTGGCTCGCGCACTCTAGAGCGCAGGCTCGGAAGTTGTGGCGCACAGGTTTAGTTGCTCCGCAGCATGTGAGATCTTCCCGGACCAGGGCTCGAACCCGTGTTCCCTGCATTGGCAGGCGGACGGATTCTTAACCACTGCGCCGAAGTCCATGGAGGTCATTTTTGACAGCTTTCATTTACACCCAATTCATCATGCAGTTGTCAATTGCGCCACCATTCCCATCTCCTGTCTCTATCAAATCAAATTTTATATATACATATACACATATATCCTTTTCCATTCCTTCATCTCTACAGCTGCTACCCTAGTTCCAGTTATCATCATGTCTTACCTCAACAACTGTACTAGCACAATGTCTTTGCTTTTACCCTTGCCTTTCTCCAATCCATTTTCAGCCAAAGTGATGTTTTAAAAATTTAAAGTATATTACTCCTCTGCTTCAAAATCTTCAATGACTGCAATGTCCTTAGTAAAACCCAGAAGTCTTTAACATGTCCTTCAAGGCCCTGCATGGCCCCGCATGATCTGCTCTCTGCCTCTCTCATTTCATCTTGCACGGTTTCCCTCCATTATTATCCTCTTGCCACCCTGAACTTCTTTCATTCCTTCCAACATATTAATCTCTCTCCTGCCTTCATACATATTTTTTCCATTCTAGGAAACTCTTTTCCTGCCTGGTTTCTTATTCTTTATGTCTTGACTTAAATATCACCACCTGAGAGGCCTTCTCTGACCGTACAAACTAAAACCCTCCCCATTTTTCTCTCATAGCACTCTTTTCCCTTACTGAATTCACCCCAAATTGTAATTTTACATTTATTTGCTTGTTCATTATGTCTTTCCACTATTATGCTGTAGATTCTACAAAGGCAAGGATTACACTACATATAATAAATTAGTAAGTAAAAGGATCACTTAATAAATCTACTTAGTGGATGAATGAATGGATGTGCATGACCTAGAATCCAGGAAACAAATGACAGCTCTAAGTGGCTTCCCCTCCTCTGGGTCTCCCATCGTCACGTGATCAACTTTCCAACTGTTACCAAAAGAGAGGAGCAAAAGGTGTTCCTGCAAACTCAAAGGCAATACAATAGGAGGAATGCCAGGAAATTGTACTCGATGTCTAATAGGTGAGACAAATAATGGTATGATTTCATGGGAAGGAGAAATCCTTAAGGGCTACAATGATGAGAGATGATTTTATTCACAAGATGGAATTTGACCTGAGTATTCAGACTGGTAAAATTTGGAGAGGTAGAATGTATGGGGAGTGAAGCCCAAATAAGGAATTAAGAGACACAAAGTGTTAGAAGACAATTATAGAACTGGAATGTGGCAACTTATATTTACAAAGTAGATAAGTGTAAAAAAACTAAATCTCTCATCATGTAAGAAATCTGTATTTTGTTAAAACATGTTAATCACGTTAAGACCACAACATCTACAAAACATTTGAAAGGTTACAATAAAATCATTCTCAGTCTCCATAAATCCCTTCTAATTCTAATCTTTGGCTTTTAAAGTTTTTCAAACATTTATGACAACACACTCTCATAATTAGTTTTCATAACTCATTTTCACTCTGACCAACTACCTCAAGTTTCCATATTCTTATCACTGTGTTCTTTATTCACTATACTGACACCTGATGAAATTTCCCCAGTAGATCTACTATTTCAATCATATTTATTTTTCCTTTATAGCCTTTGATCTCTCTAGAACTTCATTTTTTTCTTCTCTGTCGAAGTAGTTGACTTTTTCTTGTTCTATATTTATTTCAATGATCTAATTCTTCAGAAAATCTAAAATATTCATATGTACCAACATTTTAATTTTACTATTGGTAGAAGCTTCAAAAGATTTTACTTCTAAATCTGTAATGTTACTTCAGTTCCTGCCTCCTAAATTTACACAAGCCCCTCCTTCAGTTCTATCTTGTTTCCATAGGTAAATTATCAAGGTCTAGTTCAATGCCTTATGGAAGGCATTCAGTTATATTAGATAAGGGGTTTGCAGTTAAAAGTTTCTAGAGATACTTCCAAATTGAAAATGTTATGATTTCATTAATCTTATCGTCTCATGGGCTTTTTCCATTGACAACACTGCTTATCTTTATTCATGCTTGCCTACTTGAGGTTATTCTAAAAATGTTTTCCGGTTAAGGCCAACTTACCTGAAATACCAATATACCACTATTTCTTTCAAAACCTCTGCTTTTTCTAACACTTAAATCCAAGCATAATTTTTGCATTTCAGAGGAGGATCTCAGGATACTTAGAATCACAGAATTGTCAAACTGGAGCACACTAAGGTTCACAGAATTTAAGAAACTTGACTACATCTATATAGCTAGTGAAGTGACAAAGTCCTGATTCTAATCAGCACTCCTTCCAAGTCAAGAAGGCTTTACTGGTTACTCCAGCACAATGTTTTCTTCCTAACGCTATTTCCTATGTCCTTAGGACATCACCTTCTCCTAGTTAATCAATCACAACGTTTTTGTTTTTTAACTCTCAATTACCCTCACTCTCCTAAAACCGTTCAAGGATGACAGAGATACCAGAAGCAAAACTGGGAGGCAACTACTTTGCTTTTTCTCAGATCATTTTATGTCTGTATTATATGATCTGCATTTTATAGGAAATTCCCCAAGGAGTGAGACCTGCCAATACGTTGTAGTACACTACAACGATTTAATGTGAAGTGCTAAGGCAATGGAAGCATAAACAGAAAAGTCTTGGAAGATACATGGTTTTACTTGCTTGGAGCAATAGATATTTTTCATTTAGTAAATATTTATCAAATATCAATCATATGGAAGGCTCTGTGCTACCTATTAGCAAAAAGTCACATTTAAATTCAAGTACTGTAAATCAAACAGAAAAGAAACACTATGTTCATCCTTTTGCAAAAACAAAAACACCAAAAACAAACACAGCACAACCCTCCCTCTGTAAAGTGGAATCCCCCCTTAAGTTCACCTTCTGTATATTCAAGTGTTTGTAGACCTAATGGTTCTAAGTACCTGTACAATTATACAGAGTTTAGATAGAGTAACATTACAAAACAAGCCCTCTTTCCTTTTCAAGATCATAGCTACTTAAGTAAAAGTGGTGAGACTGAAATCAGAGAAAACGAAACGCTGAAAAGTGGAATGCAAAACTGAGAAATTAAACTGCGATAATGACTGCATTAAGGAAAATAAACTTTATTTAACAGGGGGCGGGGACTCTGAGGTACTTATGAGTATTTCACATAAACTGATAAAAGTCACAAAAGCGTCAAATCCCAGTCTTCCAAGAAAGTAACACTGTAAATATCACCATTAAAAAAACAAGTTCTTGTCTACTTTGTTCTGAAAAGTTTTATTTTCCTTAAAAACAAAACAAAACCAGAAAAAAGCAAAACAAAACCAAAAAAGGAACAAACAGAAACCACTCTGAGCTGGCGACTGCGACAGGCCAGTCAGACACCCAGGCTTTCTGGGTCGCGCTTGGCTTTGGGATGCATGTCCGCGAAGAGAGCCCTGGAACCACCCATCACGTCCCACACCCAGATCCCAAGAAAGCAGCAGTCGCGGCGAAGGCCCGACACACACAGGGGCTGGTGGGGTCCGGGGTCCGGGCCCTGCTGAAGACATGGAGAGGCCCTCGGGACGGAGGATAACAGAGAGGCAGCGCGGTCGTAACCCGGACGCCTAGGCCAGGAAAAGCGCCGAGAGCGTCCAGGGCTCGAGGGCACCCAGCACTCGCGCGGGACGCCTTGTCATGAGTCACGGAGGCGAGAAAGCAGGCGGGCGGGGGAAGAGGCTGCAGGATGGAGGGAAGCCCGACCCTCGGGAGGGAAGCGAGCGGACGGGGAGGCCCCGACCTCACACGGGGCAGGGAAGGGAGGCCCTGCCTACCCACGCCCGGCCCGCCCTGCCCTCACCTCCATCCGACGCAACAGGCGCTGCGGCCGGGTCCGGACCCCGGGGTCTGCGTGCTGGGGGGCGGGGGCAGCAGCCCGCAGCCATGACAGGAGCGGGGCTGGCCGCGGGCGGGCTGGGCCGCACGTGCGGGCAGCGGCCCCTCCCCGGCCTCCCCGCGCTCTCGCCCGCCCGCCCCCGGGGGCCAGCCCCTCACCTCGGCGGCGGCAACGCGGCCCGGCCTGCCCCGACCCCCCCACCTCGGCGGAGCGGCGGCGGCACGTACTCACCGCCGCTCACGGGTTCTCGGGCTTCGCCATGACTGAGGCGCCCCCTGCGCCCCCCGCTTCGACCGAGACTGACACGCGCGGCTGGCCGGGCGGGGGCGGCCTCAGGCGACCACCCGGCTGACAGAACCCGCCCCCGCCTCTCCCCACCAGTTGAGCAGCGGCCACTGCCCTGCGGCGCCCCCAGGCTTCCTCCCCACGCCTGGGGCGGCGGGTGGCAGCGACAGGCAGCTGCGGCACTTACCGGCGGCGCGGCCAGGCCCCCCTGTCAGCGCGGGGCCGGGAGGGAGAGGAGGGAGGAGTGAAGGGGCACCGCCTCCCCCGCGCCGCCACGCACCCGCCTGATTGGCCCAGTTCACTCCCCCAGCGCGACCCCACCAGCCCCTGCGAGCGGCACTCCGGCAGCACCGGCGCGTCATTTGCATACTTGTGCCCGCGCCGCTGATTGGCCCGGGCTCGGAGGGGCGGTGGAGACGGCGGCAGCTCCCGCCGCTGCTCCCGCCGCGTCGGGCGACCGAGGAGGGAGGATCCTCTCTGCCGCTCCCCTTCCCTCACGGCCCGGCCTGACCTGGGGCGGAGGGCGGCGGGAGGCGGGGTCGCCGCCCGGCTCCAACATGGCCCCGCGCGCCGCCGACCCAATCGCCGGTGCGGTTACTCCGAGAGCCCTGGGCGGCCTCGGGGCGGGGAAGTGTTGGGGCCGGGCGCCCTCTGGCCGGAGCGCGGGGCAGTGCAGTGGCCCGGGCTCCCGTCGCCGCCCCGCCGCGGCCGCCACGTCAGGCCGCGCCCTCGCGGCGGCCTCTCCCCTCCCCGCGGCCCGGCCGCCACGTCAGGCCCGGCAGGCACGCCCTAGCCGCGAGCTGACCGGTGGCGGGGTCGGCGCCGAGGTCACTCACACGCTGGGCCCGGGGCCGCCGAGGAACCGCGAGAGTTTCTAGAGCCTCCCTCTTGACACGGCCGTAGTCTTGGACCCTGGTTCTCACTTCGCTCTGAGACTGCGGTGGCACACGCCTGTGCTTTAAAATCGGGAGCAAGGAGAGTGTCGCCGCGATGATGCAGCGATTCAGTCCAGGTGCTAAGCACCTGCCGCGGAAAAGGCACCAGGCTGAGGAGAGATCCAGCACCAAGCCCTAATCTAGAGAGTACGCACCTCGAGTGGTAGAGAGCTGGGGCTGACACACCTAGTCATCTCCATGGTCAGGCCCACGTTCTAAATTAAACAGCTATGAAGGGAAAGAAAGACCCCCCCGCCCCCGCCAAAAAAGAAGGGCGGGGGAGAAGGTGACGTTGGGCCAGAAGTAGGGGGCGTATAGAAAACCGCGGCCTAAGAAGGCGTGGGGAAACCTGGGTCCCCTCTCGCTCTGTCACTAATTAACTGAGTGACCTACATTAAATCATAACGTGTCCCAAGGCCTCGGTTTTCCCTTCTGTGAAATGAAGAGGCTGGACACATTTTTCTAAAAGCCTTCCGATTCTAAAATTCTACCGGTCTGTCTTTCAGGCCCTGAGCTGGCTTTAATACCTGACTAAAACTTAAGCATCCATATTAGAACGAGAGAAGACAAAATAATGGAACGTTAGAACTTCAGCCAGCCTCCCTGATGTTTGTTCGGAACTATTTACCGTTTCAAATCCTAGGAGGGTGATATCTAACATTCACTTTACAGTTGACAGAAATCTCTTGACTTTCTGTCTTCACAAAGAAGCATAGAGCAATGTCACTGTGCTTGTTTATGCCTCACCAGAATGGAATGGCCGCGGTATACAGAGTGCTAGTTGCCAAGTAATTTCATTCTTCATATTCCGCGTGAAGGCTCTCCAGAGTAGAGCAACACAACTCTATTTAGCTGAGATACTGAAAGGGTTAGGAGAAAACCCTGCTGAGAGAGAAGTTACAATTACAGTTTCGATTCCCCTCAAGGATACTTAACAACAACTACACACTAGGATAAGAATGCACGGAAACAGTTCATCTCTGAGCTCGCTACACTACTTATTTGAATACCACTTTAGTTTGCAAATCCAACCTGTTGAGTCAAATCTAAGGCCAGTAACATCTCATTTATCAACTTTACCTACTTGACAGAACTTTTCTCCCAAAGAAAACTCACGTTTTCTTGAATACAGCCCTTTGAAAAAATAAAGTTTGGTGATTAAGGAGCATCATTATCAACACTATTGCAGTTTATTATGACCAATGAATGCCCTCAAAATTATGTAGATTTGTCCCTATAATAATGACCTCTAGAATGCTGTTTTTATGATTAAATTTACATCTGTTTTTGTTTGTTTGTTTGTTTTCGGGTTTTTTTGTCTCCTTTATCACTCCTGGGCTGACACTTCTCCATTGTCCTACCTAACAACCTTCTTTCGTTGTTTTTTTTTGTTTGTTTTTAATGCTTCTATTGTACTATGAACCTAGACACAGATAAACTTCTATTAGTTTAGACTTTCAAGATTTGAGTAAAGATTTTCTGTGGGGTTCTCCTGTGAGTTAAGCACATGAGGTTTTTTGGTTTTTTGTTTTTAATTAATTAATTTTGGCTGCGTTGGGTCTTTGTTGCTGCACACGGGCTTTCTCTAGTTGCTGCGAGCAGGGGCTACTCTTCATTGTGGTGTGCGGGCTTCTCATTGCAGTGGTTTCTCTTGTCGCAGAGCACGGGCTCTAGGCGTGTGGGCTCAGTAGTTGTGGCACACAGGCTCAGTAGTTGTGGCGCACGGGCTTAGTTGCTCCGCAGCATGTGGGATCTTCCCATACCAGGGCTCGAACCCGTGTCCCCTGCATTGGCAGGCGGATTCTTAACCACTGCACCACCAGGGAAGCCCGTTTTTTTCGTTTTTAAAAATATTTATTTATTTACTTATTTGACTGCACCAGTCTTAGTTGTGCCATGCGAGATCTTCTTTGCTGCATTAAGGATCTTCGTTGCAACATGTGGGATCTTTATTTGGGGCATGCGGGATACAGTTCCCTGACCAGGGATCAAACCTGGGCCCCCTGTATTGGAAGCGCAGAGTATTAACCACTGGACTACCAGGGAAGTCCCCAAGCACGTGAGGGTTTTTGACATCTATTTTGCTCAATGACGAGTTTTTGCTTACTTCTGAAATCTTAGTAGTAGTAGTTTTTTTTTTTTTTTTTGCAGGATGCGGGCCTCTCACTGTTGTGGCCTCTCCCGTTGCGGAGCGCAGGCTCAGTGGCCATGGCTCACGGGCCCAGCCGCTCCGCAGTATGTGGGATCTTCCCGGACCGGGGCACAAACCCGTGTCCCCTGCATCAGCAGGCAGACTCTCAACCACTGCACCACCAAGGAAGCCCCTTAGTAGTATTCTTGGTAACTGAGGTTTCTGGATATGTGCACTCTGGAAAAACCATTGCAAAGGATGGCTCTAAATCCCAGAATTTAGAGGCTACATCAGTAAACACTACTCTTTGCAATTTAAATTAATAAGAATCAATATCATCAACATCAAAATCTAGCAACACTGGCCTACTAGTTCCATCAGGCAATGGAATGTCCAGAACTAGGCAATGCTCTCTCCAGGATCCTCTATTCCACTCTAGAGTAAAATTGGGTCCATTCCTACCCAAAGTCCTTCAAACCAAAAAGACCCCCATATCTGTAGACACGATGTTTCAGGTCACTAGGAAGCCTGTGCTATGTCAGAGAGCCTTTCTTCACAACCCGAATGAAGCATTCTACAAGTGTCTCCAATAGGTACATTTACTGAAATCTAACTAGTCCCAAGTACTGTGTAAGGGTTTATAAGAGTTTAGCCAAGGAAGCCAGCAACTTCCAACTTTGTTATAGTATTGCATATTTGTTATTTTAATTTACCTTCACAGCGACTCTATGAGAAAGGGATTATTTTCTCCATTTTACAGATGGAGAGGGTTCAAAATCTTGCCCTGGTTACACAATCATTGAGTGGCAGAGATAGGATTCAAACTTAGAACTGATTGGCCCTAAAGCCTGTAACTCTTAACCATTACACTATATTCCTCCCTCAGCCTTAGTTTCCAATTCCATGTTTATCAAGCAAACTTTCATCAACTAATTTGGCACCTTGTAAGGGGGAGTTCCCTGTATAGGCATTTTGGTTGAGGTTACCAAAAAAGGACTATCTCAAAATGTATATGGTATATCAAACTTGGCATTTTCTTGCAAGTTTGAGGGGTATGAACCAATGCTCTGGTACTGTTCACTTTGGGGAAAAACTGATACAATCAAGATCCTAAAACTGCAAAACTAAGGATTAGACCCTACTTCAGTGAGACCTACAGAAGTGATGCCCACAGAATAGTCAAAACAACCTTGAAAAAGAAGAAAGTTGGAAGACTCACACTTCCTGATTTCAAAACTTACTACAACACTACAGTAATTGGACAGTGTGGTACTAGCACAAGAATAGACACATAGATCAATGGAATAGAACTGAGAGTCCGGAAATAAACCTTTACATTTATAGTCAATTGATTTTCAACAAGGGTGCCAAGATATTTAAATCGAGAAAGAAAACTATATTCAAACGCTAGAGAATGAAGTTGGATCCCTACCTCACACCAAATACAAAAAATAAATGAAAAGGGATGATAGAGCTAAATGTAAGAGGTAAAACTATAAGAGTCTAAGAAGAAAACATAGGAGTAAATCTTCAGGAACTTGGGTTAGGCAATGGTTTCTTATATATGATACCAAAAGCATAAGCAACAAAAGAAAATATAAATTGGACTTCATTAAAATTAAAAACTTTTGCACAAGCAACTAAAGAAAAAAATAAATTGAATATCAAAATAGAAAACCTTTGTGCTTCAAAGAACACCATTAAGAAAGTTCAAAGAAAAACACCTACAGAATGACAGAAAATATTTTCAAATCATACATCTGATAAGGGTATAGTATCCAGATGTATAAAGAGCTCTTACAACTCAACATTTTTTTAAAAATCCAATTTTAAAATGGGCAAAGTAGTTTTAAATAGACATTTCTCCAGTGAAGATATACAATGGTCAATATGCACACAATAAAATACACTCTAATAATCATTAGTTATTAAAGAAATGCAAATCAAAACCACAATGAAATACCACTTCACATCGATTAGGACGGCTATAATAAAAAAGACAGGCAGTAACAAGTGTTGATGAGGACATGGAGAAGTTAGAACCCTCATACTTTGCTGGTGGGAATGTAAAATGGCGCAGCCACTTTGGTAAACAGTTCTTCAAAAAGTTAAACATAGTTATTACATGACCCAGAAACCCCAAAGAAATGAAAACATATGTCCACACGATAACTTACACATAAATGTTCATAGCAGCATTATTCATAATAGCCCCAAAGTGGAAACAACCCAAATATCCATCAACTGACAAATGGATGAACAAAAGTGTTATATCCATACAAAGGAAAATTATTCAGCCATAAAAAGGATTGAGGGGACTTCCCTGACGGTCCAGTGGGTAAGACTTCGTGCTCCCAATGCAGGAGGCCTGGGTTCGATCCTTGGTGGGGGAACTAGATCCTGCAGGCATGCTGTAACTTAAGAGTCCGCATGCCACAACTAAAGATCCTGCGTGCTACAACGAAGATCCCACGTGCCGCAACTGAGACTTAGCACAGCCTAAATAAATAAATAATTTTTAAAAAAAGGATTGAGTACTGCTACATGCTACAACATGGAATAACCCTGAAAACATTATGTAGAATGATAAAAGCCAGATACAAAAGGCCATATATATGATTCCATTTATATGAAATGTCCAGAATAAGCAAACCTAGAGAGACAGAAAGTGGATTAGTGGGTGCCTAGGACTGGGTAGGAGGGAAGGGGACGAAGAATGGAGAGTGATTGATAATAGGTACTTATGGGGGGGTAATGAAAATGTTCTAAAATTAGATTGTGGTGATGTTTGTACAACTCTGTGGATATACTAAATACCACTGAAGTGTGAATTTTATGCTAAGTAAATACTATTTCAATAAAGCTGTTTTTTAAAAAGTAATGCATAGCCAGCAACTTCTTTTTATAGTATTACATTCATTAAATCCATATATTAGGTATATATGTGTATATATACACACACACACATATAGGAACACATGTTGGAACATGTTGGAACATATATTTTAATTATATTTATATTAATTCAGCAGCAAATAATTTTTTTAACCTGAAGACTGTTGGAGTGGCACTGTTATTTCTCACATTGGGCTCACCAGTTTTGTGACTTTGGTATAATTTACCTTACCCTCACCATGTATGTGTACCAGACTGGGAGCTGTGTTGGCTACAGAAGAAGGGATTATTATTTTCATATAAATAATATTAAATTATTAATAATAAAAACTGGGGACTTCCCTGGTGGCACAGTTAAGAATCTGCCTGCCAATGCAGGGGACACGGGTTCAATCCCTGGTCTGGGATGATCCTACGTGCCGCGGAGCAACTAAACCCATGTGCCACAACTACTGAGCCTGCACTCTAGAGCCCGAGAGCCACAACTACTGAGCCCGTGTTCCACAACTACTGAAGCCCGTGTGCCTAGAGCCCGTGCTCCCCAACAAAGAGAAGCCATCGCAATGAGAAGCCTGTGCACCACAACGAAGAGTAGCCCCGCTTGCCGCAACTAGAGAAAGCCTGCACACAGCAACGAAGACTCAACCCAGCCAAATATAAATAAATATATTAAAATAATAATAATAATAAATACTGAACAAATGTGTTTGGACAAAATATCTTCTCATTCATCTTTATTGACATTCATTCACAGGTTGAGGCACTAAAGAAAATGTTGTTTCACAGACCAAAGGTAAGTACTTTAGGAATGCTTTTTTAATCTCTTACACATTTTATGTACATTCATAACTTAAATGTTTTATGCCCCATTATATTATGGAATATAACATGATTTCCATCTTTCTGCAATAACGAATAGTAGCTTGAAGAGCTTAGATACTTCTCCACTCTAGGAAAAGAATCTGAAAGTTGGTTCAGTAGTGAATAAAAACTAACTTCACTTTAGCCCCTGGGTGTTGTGAAATTTCCTTAACTCAGTGGAAAACATAGGTTCTTTTTAGAAGAAAGGGTAAAGGATATCATTAGAAAGCTCTTCAGCCTCCCTTTTCAGACTCTTGTTCAAGCAAATAGAAAAAAGGGCAGGCTTTCAGTTGTAGCTTAGAGCACCTCAAAGATCAATTAAAAGCATGTTCAGCACTGTTTTCAAATCTAGTGGCTGCTGATAACAACATCCAAAGGATGTGTTCAGCCAGGCAGCCATTCTTCAGACTCTTATCTTAGGCCTACTTAATCAGGGACAGATCTTAAGAGTCTCTAAGTTGTATCTATTTTATCCCCTGCTTTTAGCTAGAAATATACTTCAAAGCATGATCCTACTTGGCAGTTCAAATTTTCCACTGTTTTGCTTTTATAAACAGTTGCTTGTCCTGGGAATTCCCTGGCGGTCCAGTGGTTAGGACTCCGAGCTCTCACTGCCAAGGGCCCGGATTCGATCTCCAGTCAGGGAACTAAGATCCCACATGCTGCATGGTACGGCCAAAAACAAAACAAAACAAACAAACCAACAAACAAAAGTTGCTTGTCCTAATCTTAAAAGGTCTTCAGAAAAAAAAAAAAGAGGTTTTGCTGTTTTCCTTGATAAGACATCCCTGAGCACCTTATTCCTTCTCTTTGTTCATCTGCTTCTCTTTGGGTAATATAAGCATTCCTGGAGAAGTTATATCTAAATCAAGTTTGGGGAGATGAAATGCATGATGTGCAGCTGCAATTTAAGAAATTAATTCATTCAACAAATATTTAAAGAATATCTCTGAAAAGGAATTCCCTGGTGGTCCAGTGGTTAGGACTCAGCGCTTTCACTGCCGGGGTCCGGGTTCAATGCCTGGTCAGGGAACTAAGTCCCGCAAACGGTGTGCATGGCCAAAAAAGAAAAAAGAAAAAAAAAAAGAATATCCGTGAAGTGTCAGGTACAGTGCTAGGTGCTGGGAATCCAACAATGAAAAAGATAGCATGGTCCTTTCGCCTCATGGCAAGTTTTGTCAAGTAAATAATACCCACTAATTAATTATTTTTATTAATTTATTAATACTTAACTTTCATTTACAGGTACTGTAATTGGTATACGAAAAAAACCACGTATGCTCTATACCACAGAGCCTAAGGACTAATGGAAACTGTAGACATGTATTTTTCTAATCAACTGGTTTGTTTTATAGGCATTATGGGCATCTTATTTCAAGGAGAAATCCATCCTGGTGCAATTTAAACCCATCTTGTCTTGTTTAAGCTTCAAAAAAGAGAAAATTGCACCAGGTTTCCTCTGAATATTTCTTGATTTGTTTTTCCTCGTTAGTTATAGCCACGACTATAATTTGGTCACCATCTTTCCATAATCCCATCGGCCAGGTTTCACGCTCCTTATTCTGTCTTGGAAAGAGCTTATAAAACTCGTATATTATTGTTAGGAATAAAATAAATCCTTTAACCATTACATGGTCTTGCATTTTTTTAAAATAACTGAGTGAGTTTTTTCTTACCTCATATGGATTTCTTAAGAAGGGCTATCTTTCTTATTAATATCACCTTTTAAAGCACTCTTTTTTTATCAGGGCAGCATGCGGTCTCTTACGTAAAAGCATGTGGAGATTATTGGAATTCCTGGACATTCTGATTGAGGATGCATATTCATTATAGTTGTTTTCTCTGCACTGAACCCCATGGTTTGTTTTATACAGGAAGAGTGACAACATGCCAACCAGGAAAATTAATTCCAGGTTATATGACTGAAAAAATTTTTTTTAAATTCAAGAGCAGAAAGGCCTCAGAAAATTTTGTTGAAAGTAAGTCAGTGTAGCTTTCTGGTTACCATTAGATGGTAAGCAGTTAGTGACCCTGCACAATTTCTTTTTTTTTTCTTTTTGGCCACGCCACATGGCTTGGGGGATCTTAGTTCCCCAACCAGAGACTGAACCTGGGCCCTTAGCAGTGAAAGCACGGAGTGCTAACCACTGGACTGCCAGGGAATTCCCAGACCCTGTGCAGTTTAAGTAGAAGTCTTGTGTGGAAACCAGGAAAGGAGCTGAGTCAATGTTTCTTAAAACAAGAAATTCATAGAAATTGTCTCCTACAGGCACATATTTGATTTCTCCAACATTACAAATAGTTGACAAACGTTTCACCTTCCAGAAAGTTTGGCTGGGTAGAGACCTCAAAACTAGTATATCAGAGAACTGAATTTCTTCCAAAACGGGGCCAGTTCTGCCTCGCTGATTGGCTGTATTTGAGTGATGGTTAGCAACAAGATAAAAGACCGAAGCATTAGGCCAAATCCTCTGGCTATCAAATACATAACTGAATTTTCCCTTTTCTCACGGTCTATCTCAGTGTCATGGAGGACTGCCTGACTTTTTCGCATAGTCAGCAATTTTTGGCTAATCCTGTGGAGCCGTCTTCGTCCAGCACCCAGTATCCTGGCTCCTAGAAGACACTTCTCCTTGTGTTCCCTTTTCAGAATGTGTACTATTTGGCAAGAATATACGGAGTGATTTGTGGAAACTGTAAGAAATGTCAGGCTGGAGCTTGCTCATTCTCTGGCACTCCTGTTTGTAGATAAACAAAAGTGACTGCAGTCTTTTCTGTTCCTCAAACATACCACCCTTCCTTGTCTCGGGAACTTTTCACCCTCTATTCCCTCTGCCTTTCCGTAGGCTCTAGGTATGGCTGCTCCTCACAGAGGCCTTCATTGACCCCTAATTACTCCGGGTGGTTTCCTTGTAAACACCACAGTCCTGTGTGTGTGTGTTTGTCTCCGCCCACTAGAAACCAAGCATCTCGAGGCCAAGGCAGGCTCAGTCTTGTTCCTGGAAGTATTCTCAGCACCTAGAACACAGGTGCTCAAGAAGTGTGTATTTTCACCACTATATTTATAATAGATAACCAACTAGGACCTACTGTATAGCACAGGGAACTCTACTCAATATTCCGTAATGACCAGAATGGGAAAAGAATTTGAAAAAGTATAGATACATGTATATGTATAACCGAATCGCTTTGCTGTACACCTGAAACTAAAACAACATTGTTAATCAACTGTGCTCCAATATAAAATAAAAATTTAAAAAACACTCTCACTTAAAAAAAAAAAGAAAGAAAAAAAAAGAAATGTGTATTTTCCACTGAATGAAATGTTCACCCAAAATACCTGTAATGTCCCGGGAGAAAGAACTGCTGTCATTTGGGGTTATCTCACCTGGTTTTGAATAAGATATTGGAAGCCTCAATGAGAGATTCTCAAAGCTAACTGCATACTAGAATCACCTGGGAAACCTAAAAGTTACCTTTGCTTAGACCCTGCCCCAACCTAGGGGTGATGGGTCTCAGGCACCAATATGTTTTAAAACCCCTTTGTGTCATTGCTTGTGCAGCCAAGGTAGAAAGTACTGCTCTAAGTAACACGAAACTGAATAACTATACAACTACCGTGTTCTTATCCTCTAGGTGAGCCGTTTCTGTGTCACCTCTGTCTAGGGCAACCTAAAGTGTTCTTCAGACTACCCTTGTGGCTTCTGAATACCTGCCTCGCTATCGCAAAGGGGCAGAATTAGGCACAAACCAAATGAAAAATTAACCTCCCAGGAAAGAAAGAGAAAAGGCACCCAAGTAACTGAGGTTCATCTGTTAGGACCTGCTCTCAAAACCTCAAACTCAAACGGGAAAGTTCCAGCACACTTCTCTCTTCCTTCATAAAAGAAAGTCATCAACAAACTCCTTCATATAGCTGTAGAAGTCAGAGGTAATCAACCAATCACTCAAGTGCAAAGTGAATAAAAAACAATGCTCCCAGAGGGATGTGTCCAAATTCCATCCTCTTTCTTGCAGGAAACAGACACCAAGTAGTGGTGGGCTCAGAAACATTTGTCCATATTTTTTGTTATGGCAAACTCTAAATTTGAAGACCTTATGAATAATTGGGACCTCTACTTTTTTTTTTAAGGAAAAGCAATGGTTATTGATATTTTTCTCAAGCTGTGCAATTAATAAACTATTTTTCCTTTATTTTTCATAATCACCATCAGAACTGTTAACAAAACCTAGATTCATGCTGAAAGTCAATTGGTTTCCCCTCCAGTTAGAAAAACCAAATGACTTTAGTAAAATGGAGCACACAGGATTACAAGTAGAAATTCAGGCCCTACCACTTGCCAACTGAATGAATTATAAGCAATTTTTCTTGCCTGTTAAATGAGAATCAGAACATCTATGCTCTCTGCCTCACATTTCTGTTTCTTACTAATAATGTTCACAAACATTATTCTCTGAAAATGTTGCGGTGTGTAAATGAAAATTACTGGTCTACTGTTTTGTAGGTGAACATTTTTTTATAAGCTCCTTTTTTAAAAAATTATTTATTTAATTTATTTTTGGCTGCATTGGGTCTTTGTTGCTGCACGCGGGCTTTCTCTAGTTGCGGCGAGAGGGGGCTACTCTTCGTTGCGATGCACGGGCTTCTCATTGCGGTGGCTTCTCTTGTTGCGGAGCACGGGCTCTAGGTGTGCGGGCTCCAGTAGTTGTGGCTCGCGGGCTCTAGAGCGCAGGCTCAGTAGTTGTGGCGCACGGGCTCAGCTGCCCCATGGCATGTGGGATCTTCCCAGACCAGGGCTCGAACCCGTGTCCCTTGCATTGGCAGGCAGATTCTTAACCACTGCGCCACCAAGGAAGCCCATGTAGGTGAACTTTTAAGCAAATAAATAAATAAGTAAATAAATCCAGTGGTTACTGTCATTAGAAATACTGACCTAAGTTATACTATGTGCCCAGCAAAGTGTTGAACAAAAAAGTTGTCCACTAGGGAAACTGAATCCATTAGACCAGAACAGTATGTAGATCACCCAACAGGGAAAGCCATTTCTTTTGCAACAGGAGAAACTCAGCTTGGCCAAGTACAGACATAACACGATAAATCCACCTATTCATCCCCAAAAGTCTGATCTAAAGTTCTTTCATCTCCTACAGAAGATGTCCTGGCTATGCAAGGGACTATTTAAATTCAGAGACCCTCTTATTAGTAAAGATCAGGGCACTAAACTTGAATGACTATGAGTTAACAAAACTTAATTCAAGAGTTTCAGTAGCTAAGAGGATCTGGAAAGTTGCAAGTTGACAGCAGTTTTGCAGTTGATCCTAGGACAGCTTAAAACAGAAGAACTCCTGCCTCCTAACTTCTCAAGGTTAGAAGCGACCTTTGAGGTTGTCTGGCTGAGAACATGCTGGGACAGGTATGGGTTAGAATCCTATGTGGTCCAGGTAAGTCTTTAACCTCACCTAGTTTAACCTCACTTAGTTTCTTTATTTATTAGTAAAACAGAGATTAAAAATATCTCTTTTGCAGAGCAAATAATCTGAAGCTTAGAGATGATATACCTAAAACCGGCACATATTAGATTATCAATAAATTATAGCTAATTTTTAAAAGTCAGTCGAGTGATTTTCAGATTTCTCCCAGTGTCAGAGCCCCTGGAAGCTGCAGATCACTGTGAAAAGTTGCTATAATTTACCAAATCATGTGAACCAGGAAAAGCTTATTTAGTAGCAAATATGACTCTATTTTATAGGTATATATAGTATCACAAAAACAACACATCTGATCACCAGAAGAAAGATTTTCTTAAATCCCCCCCAAACGATCTATTGAACTGGGTCATGTGTCAGATCTTCCTAAACTATTTGTTGGCCACTTGTTTATTTGATTTATGCCTGAGGTGGGAGCTGGCAGCAGCTGTAACCAGACAAGCAGTGGTAGACAAATGGAGAAAAAACCTATCATTTCGATTAGCTGCACACCTCATAGAGTTTGCAAACCTCAACTAATAACATATTATTGATACGGATAAACTAATTCAATGATTTTGAAACCTTTTTGAAAATGAGGAAACGCTTTCTTTAAAAAGATTTTTTTTTTTTTTGCAGAAGCTCAAGATCTAAAACACAGAAAAGCAGAAGTCCCGAATGAAAAAACAGAACAAAAGCTGAGCAGCCTTTCTGTGAGCTTTGGGATGCCCTGCCCTTCTCCACCCCTTGAATACATGTCTGAAGACTTCCTGGGCTTGGAGGGGGACATTCTAGAAATCCGTTAAGTCCAGCCCCTCATTCTGCAGATAAGGGAATTAAACCCCAAGGGACTGAGAGATCCACCCAAGGTAGCATCCTGAGTTTGTGAAAGAACCAACACTAGGATCCAGGCCTCTGAATTCTCTGTTCAGCATTTTCTCCCATGCCACCAGGACGACTCCAAGGTTCCTAGCTTTGGATTCTTCAAATAGCACACTTGGGAAATTTTGATTTATTTCCCAAGATAACTGGTTAAAGAGATGAGGCAGAACCTTGGCAAAGTAGTCAACTCCCTAAAAAATTTACCTTCTCAAACTTGCAGGTTGATCAGATGTCCCTCCTCTGCCTACCTTCGCTATTGTGTTCCATAATGTACCAAAATTCTCTGTTTATATCAGACATCATAAATGGCCTGTACAGTGTATCCAACTGTCTTGGACTGGTTGCCAACATTTAAAAATCAGAAGATTTTGCCTAAAAATTTGGATTTCCACCTTCTTGAAAAATGAAAAATTCTAGCAATACTGAACTTTCATTCCCAGTTGATAACACTCCCAGGAGCTGAGGAGAGGCAAGCACTCTCCACTGTGTCTCGGTCCCCACCAATCCCTACCTACTCGTGTCCATTATTCTCTGGTCCCTGTAGGCATTTGAGTTTGTGACCCATGGTCTAAAGCTTTTGTCTATAGAAGGATTTTTTGAGAATGGGACTTATAGGAACAAAGGTAAACCTAAGATACAGACATAGGGGATAATCTCATTTCAAAACATGAGGTGAATGTCATCATACATAATGCTGCTTTCCTGCATTGATTAAGGAGGAAACTTTCAGAGTTTCCTGACTCGTTTATTTTTCTGAGAGCTGTTAAATTAACCATAGACTAATAGAGCTACAAGTCTCAGACTTGCTTTCCTGTGTGTCCCCTTTTACACGACTGTCTGCAGCACAACTCCAAACACTCTGCCGAGCCCCCGGGGAGATGTTATTAAACCACCCATCAGCCTGTTTCCTGCATCCCAGAGCACCTCCCTTAGCACTATGGTCAGGAGGAACTGGCTGAGAACCCCAGGATCAGCCCCAGGACTGGGCAACATGGGTGTGGACACAGCAGGCAAAATGAGAGCAATTCTTAAGGAGGATTCAGTCCTGCTCCCAGCGGCGGCAACCCAGGCCCTTGTGTCACATTCTTGCCCCTTGCACATCCTCAAATCTGTTATCACTGCACATACCTCCCCCTGTTCAATCACCTTACTCTCCTCCATCGCTGAAACTTACAAAAGTATCAGATAAACAAATTCACCCAAAGGTTTTAATAGTTCAGAACTGTATATTTTTTATTTTAGCATCTTAACCTAAGTGTGTATCACTAATAATAGAATTTTAGGAATCATGATTAGTTGGTGAAAAGAACATTTGGAGATAAAAAGGGCTTACCCTCAAATTATACCACAAAGGAGGTTTATTTACTTTGTACCTGAAGGGCCACCATTATATCACCCCCCTCCTCCAGGACTTTGTTCAAATGCTACTTTCTCAGTGAGGCCTTCCTTAACCTCACAAATTAAAATTGTGACCCTCAGACTTCCCTGGTGGCACAGTGGTTAAGAATCCGCCCGCCGATGCAGGGGACACGGGTTCGAGCCCTGGTCCGGGAAGATCCCACATGCTGCGGAGCAACTAAGCCCGCGTGCCACAACTACCAAGCCTGTGCTCTAGAGCCTGTGAGCCACAACTACTGAGCCTACGTGCCACAACTACTGAAGCCCGCGTGCCTAGAGCCCATGCTCCGGAACAAGAGAAGCCACCACAATGAGAAGCCCACGCACCGCAACGAAGAGCAGCCCCTGCTCACCGCAACTAGAGAAAGCCTGCGTGCAGCAACGAAGACACAACGCAGCCCAAAATAAAATAATTAATTAATTTTTTAAAAAATGTGACCCTCCCCCCTCATCCCCACACTCCCTACTGCGTCCCCTGCTTTATTTGTCCCCATATCACTTAGCACCATATGATATACTGTATCTTTTGCTGTTGTTTACTGTCTCTCCGCCTCCACTAGAACATAAGCCCCATGGGATAAAGATCTCTGTCTGTCCACCACATCCTCAGTGCTGTGGCAGTGCCTGGTCCACAGTATATACTCAATAAAGGTTTATGAAATAAATGAACTTGTCACGTATCATGCTCAAGCCTCGGGTGACAATTATTTCAATAGATAACAGGGGACTTCCCTGGTGGCGCAGTGGTTAAGACTCTGCACTCCCAATGCAGGGGCCCAGGTTCGATCCCTGGTCAGGGAACTAGATCCCACATGCATGCCGCAACCAAGAGTTCCCATGCCACAACTAAGGAGTCCACGTGCCCCAACTGAGGAGCCCGCCTGCTGCAACTAAGACTTGGGGCAACCAAATAAATAAATAAATATTTTTTTAAAAATAGTTAACAGATAGAAAGGAGAACTTTTTTTTTTAATATAAGTTTATTTATTTTTGGCTGCATTGGGTCTTCGTTGCTGCGTGCAGGCTTTCTCTAGTTGCGGCGAGCAGGGGCTACTCTTCATTGTGGCGCGTGGGCTTCTGATTGTGGTGGCTTCTCTTGATGCGGAGCACGGGCTCTAGGTGCGTGGGCTTCAGTAGTTGTGGCTCACGGGCTCTAGAGCACAGGCTCAGTAGTTGTGACGCACCGGCTTAGTTGATCTGTGGCATGTGGGATCTTCCCGAACCAGGGCTCGAACCCGTGTCCCCTGTATTGGCAGGCGGATTCTTAACCACTGTGCCACCAGGGAAGTCCAAGGAGAACTTCTTGATGATGAGAGTGACTACATATTTTAACGCTGGAAGGTTGCTCAGAAGTTTTGATGTAATCTTTCCTTTATATACATATATATTTGGTGGAACGAACGTACGTATTTCCTTTCCTAAATATTTTCAAGGACGAAATACAGTCTTTTTTTTTTTTAATATTTAGAATAGATGTCGGGTAGCCCATCTGGGAAGCGGGATGCTAAATGAGATTTTTTTTTTTTTTTTTCAAAATGCTACAGTGTAACCACATCATATGTAAGGTGTGGGGTGTGGGGTATGGTGATGGTGGTGGTGTGGTGTGTGTGTGTGTTTATTGTGGCAGTTGCATCTTTAACTAGATTATGAACCTTTCTTCTTTTCCTCTGAGCTAACAATGATGGAGTTTAGTTCTTTATCTGAAATGTGTCCTAGTAAATATATGTAACAAGACCTAATTTGAAAAAGCAGCAGAGGATGTTCCTGGCTACTTAACTTTGCAGCACTGCCTTCCAGCTGTCCTTTGGGAAATAACTGTTCATCATTTTTGTTGCTGTTGTTGGTATTTATACCTTTTTACCATGCTTCTTTGAATTCTTCTAACAGCACACTTGGGAAGCTTTGATTTATTTCTCAAATACAAACAGCATGAAGCCTGAACTTCTGGTTCAAGTGTTCTAACCTGGCACCAAGGTCAGAACACAAATTGACTGATGGGTCCCAGACCAGTTTAGATTCATGGTAGCAACACAGGTACTATTTGTTGAACTAACCTGCCAATGTTCTGAGCAGAGGTGGGCACCAGAGACCAGTGAGAAACAGACCATCTTAGCATGAGAAAATGCTGAAAAGTTCTTTCATCACTGCTATGACTGGAGATAGCACCAGTGAAAATTTAAAGACCTAGAGCATGTAAGATTAGGTTACCAATCACAGATCAAAGGAGTGTAGAACAGAGGCAAGGAATGACCTGCCTTCTAAGTACCTGAACTTACGAAACCTCCCGGACATAATCTCATAGTAGAACCTTAATTCTGGTCTCTATTACAATCTATCCTAAGGAATAAGGATACGTATTCCTTAGGAATACGTACAGGGTTATTCATTACAGTACTGTCAGTAAAGGCAAAAGTTTAGAAACAACTTAAGTGATGACCCTGGGGACCTGGTTAACCAAATTATGGAATACCCATACAATGGAATACAATAAAATCATTCTTTAAAATTTGAGAGTACTCTTTATGAATGGAATTAGAATGATTTCAAATACAAAACCAAGATGTGGGATAATAGAGTATGCTATCATGGGGAAAAAGAGGCAAAACAAGAATACATGCATACAATTATATTTTCTTGTATACATATGAAATATCTCTGGAAGGGTACATAATAAACTGAATCATTGGCTTCTTCTAGAAAAGGACACTGGATAATGGGGGACAAGGTTTGGGAGAAACTTCTCACTGTATATCCTCTTGAATTTTGAACCAGACAAATGTAACTCCTAGTCAAAATAAATAAAATTAACATTTTTAAATAAAAAAATTACATTAAATAAGGCTTTTAAAGTTAATTAACCCTCTTGCGGGGGGGGCGGTACAGGAGGTGGGTAGTGGGAGGTACAAACTACTGGGTGTAAGACAGGCTACAAGGATGATATTGTACAATATGGGGAATACAGCCAACATTTTGTAACAAATGTAAATGGAGTGTAATCTTTAAAAATTGTATAGAAAATTAAAATACAAACGTTAAGGAAGCCCTTCTTAATCTATGACGCCTCATTCTTGCACCATTTCCATGGGTTTGAAATTTTTTTCAAAATAAGAAGATCAAGTAAAAACAAACAAACGAAAAAGAATATGCTCTGCTCTGGGGTAGTAAGTTGGGTGCCTCCAGTTTGAGGCTGTCAAGGAAGGGGAAGTGCCAAAGATAATCTGCTTGCTTCAGAAGTATACTTATATTGGCCGCAGAGCTGAGCACAGAGTGGAAACCCTTTCTTTGCTGCCATCATGAAATGGGTTTCCAACACTGGCCATGCAGTTTCTGATTGCGCCATCAGAATCAGGCACAACCTTCTTTAACTGAAAATGGCCAACTCCCCCTTGGGTTGGTTCAGTACAGGGGGGAAAAGAAAATGGCACAGTTAACCCTTTCTCTCCATGCTTTGGTAACCGAGCAGATAAAATGCCAAACATGTAGTAAAGGACTTAAACGAAGTCAAAGCTTCGGTTTTGGAAAAATTTTCTTGGCCGACCTCTGGGAAGAGAGGCAGTCCCTCGGGGACTCATAGCAAACAAGGTATTTCCTCTGTGTGGGCTTAGCAAGAGTAAACGTGCAGTGAGGTAGTTTATGATGGAGGGATGCTTGAATGAAAAGGGAGAAGAGTCAACAAATCGTGTTTCAGTCCTGACTCCACCTCAGCACTTATCATAGGATCTTAATTTTTACAGCCTGAGTAGCCTCCTCTATAAAATGGAATCATAATCACTGCCTCACCCACCTTCCTGGACCAAAAGATATAAAAGGTTACAAAGCATTTTTAAAACTCTGTGGCACTAGAGGTGAACGTTAGGGAAATAAACATAAGACAAAATACCTTTTGGTGATAATTACGAAGTTTTCAGAGAAGCAAACATATCTTTAGGATCCGATACATCATAACTTTCTAGTCTTAAACCTACATCTGCTGCATTACCTGGGACAAGTCCCCTAGCCTCTCTGAGCCTTAGTTTCCTCACTGAAAAATGCTGTTAATGCTACCTACTTAACAAAGTAGTTAGCTATGAGAATTAGGTGGAGTAACCTATACAAAATGGAGAGCTCACCAGTTTCTTTCCCATGTACCTTGGGTAATGAATCATGGCCTCAATCAAAGGATACTTCATTTGCTGATTTGCTTCATTCCTCAAACTCTCTGTACTGTCTCTCAATTTTTCTGTAAATCTGTAAGTGTTCTAAAAAATAAAATCTATTAGTTTAAAAAAATATGTATTTAAGATGTAAAGTGATTGAAAAGGGGGACTCTGGAGCCAGACTGCTTGAGTTTGAATCACAGCTTTGCCGTGTACTAGATGGATGACCTGGGGAAATTTAGTAACAGCTTTGTACTTCAGTTTCCACATCTATAAGCACTATGTAAATTTTTGCTATTAATATAAAATAATACTAATTATTATTATTATTACATTGCACTCAACAATGAGAATACAGTGATGAACAAGGCAATTTAAGCAAAGCCCTCTGAAAGTACCCACCGCTATCTTAAATGTAGACCCAAAGAGGTTAAGTTACTCCACCAGGGCCACATAGCTAGTTAATGAGAGAGGACTAGAGAAGACCAGCCAGGACTAGTTAGAGACTTCCAGATTGCAAGCCACTGTCTTTCCACTGCCCCATGCTGTGCAATCAGATTCAAACCTGGACACTGCAGAGTCCTGGAACTACCACAGTGGATTTGGGAAGTCAGTTGGAATTGGCCCAATAATTCTGTGCATTCCTGACCTCCACCCTCTTTCTACATCCCATTCCTTAGGGTGTTGTCCTCGCCTGGCTTACATGTGGATCTTCCTGCAAATTTCAGAATTGGAGTTCACGGTGGAGACAACGTGGAAATGCCACATCCCCCATACCACTTGCATTTCTTTTGTGCTTGTGAATCTTATACAAGAACAAAGGTTGAGTCTCTCAGAGACGTTCTGGAAAGGGACAGATCCAGGTGTGGTGGGGCCTGACGTGTATACAATACTGTGGGCTCGCTTTTAGGAAAGGAATACGTAATTACAAATTAAAAATTAGGTACCAGGCCTTGGAATGCATGCAAATGAAGGGCCCTGAAATTTAAGCATTATTAGCTTCCTGGTAAATCCAGCTCTGCTCCTACAGTGACTAATTCCCTTCTTTCCCTCTTCCCTTCATCTTTGCTTCCACCCATGTCACTTGCACCTGCCCTGCCATCTAGCACTCACTGTGCCCCAGGCAGTAACTTCTTCTTAAGTTTACATTCTGATTTTAAAAATGAACTTTGCTCCAGTCTGCAGATTATTATCCAAATTATGATACAGGCACAGCTTTTCTTGATATGAAAGAATAAAATGATGTACAGTTAACCTGTGGGTGGCATGTAATCATGCTCCGCGGGGCTGTGCATTATTAGACTTGATAGACCACAAAGTAGCCAGAAACTTCTGTTTTCTGTTTGCATTTGTGAACACACCCAGGGCCAGGCTCTTCTATGTCTGGGACATTCAGCAAATAAAATGATCCTCTCAGAAGGGGCTGGGGCTGGGGCTGGGGTTGGGGGTCCCTGGCGGTCCAGTGGTTAAGGCTCTGTCCTTTCACTACAGGGGGTGCGGGTGTGATCCCTGGTGGGGGAAGATCCTATGTGCGGCAGGGCGTGGCCAAACAATTTAGGAAAAAAAACAAAAAGAAGAAGGAGGGAATGATATAACAATCTAGAGAAGAGAACATCGTATAGTTACGCATAATTATGCATGATTAATAGAATACTTTTACACATGCCATCTGACCTAACGCTCACACCATTTGATGTACGTAGTGTGGTTTTATTAAACCCCTGCCCCCGGTGACAGATTGGAGACTGAGGCCTACAGTGACTGAAGTTTGATTCTGAACCCTTCCCTGCTGATTTCCTTTCCCACAGCACCGCCCCCATTATCCTCACATTCAGGGGACACAAAGAGTGCACAGGCCGCAACTGCACAAAGAACCCATAGACAAAGTAAGTCGAGGCTGTTTTGTGGGTGATTTGGGGACGGGAACTTGTTCCTTGTGGGTAGGGGTGGGGTGGAGCTATTTTCTCGGCTGGGATTATCCCGATGAGTCATCTAGGTTGATCCCATGATTTGCATAGTTCCTCACCTTTCCCCTCCCCTGGACAGCAGTATCACCCAACCCTGGAGCCGGGATCGCATGTGCCCTTCACTGCCCTGCTTGTCCCTGGCAGCCCGCTCAGTCGGGGCCTGGCACGGAGCCACCAGCCCGAAGCAGGAGGGGAGGAGGCGTGTGTCTCCCAGTGGCTGTCAGCTTTCCCAGCTGACTCAACTCGACACCTCCCTCCCCCCCGCCGGGCACACAGCCTCCAGTTTTCAGGCTTGTCTGGTGGTTCTCAGTGGGGAGCACCCCCTTCCTACTGCCCGGGGCGCCTGGTCTGCAGCCTGGGGCTGCCGGCAGCGGCACCAGGGCCCCCTGCCCGCTGGCCTGGCGGGCCCTCTCTCAGGACGATTCGAACCTGCTGCAATGGAGAGTTCAGAATA
Source organism: Grampus griseus (assembly GCF_964374135.1). Classification (NCBI taxonomy): domain Eukaryota; kingdom Metazoa; phylum Chordata; class Mammalia; order Artiodactyla; family Delphinidae; genus Grampus; species Grampus griseus. The sequence continues at coordinate 27,710,269 of NC_139013.1, read as the reverse complement.
TGGGTCAAGGTGCTCTCAGAAGGGCCCAGGGGAGGATCACCTGACCGGGAGGTGGATGACTCAGCGGGAAGGGAAGGGGTGCGGGCTGGAATCTCCTGGCCCACGGGGCCTGGAGGAGGAGGGCAAGTTGTCTCCATCTGGCTGCCTGCCAGGGGAGGAAGAAGAAGGAGACGGAAGGAAGGATAAAATGACCGCGGGTGACCCGACTAGGGTGGAGTCCAAATCCTCCCCAGAGCAGGCTGTCGCCCTCACGGAGCTGAAGCCACTCCCAGGTCAAACTGCCACTGTGGCTGTAAAGACCTAATTAGCTGCCTCCCCTGCCCAAGTGGGAAATCAAAAGGACAGAGCGCTCATCTCTCCAGACTCCAACCACCCAAGGCCCCTACAAAAAACCCAAGCCACCGGCCTAGCATGCAAAGGCAGCCGTCCCTCACAGAGGCGATTTGGCTTCTCCCCCAATTAATCCCGAATGTGAAAATTACTAACCCATTTTATTTTACATCTCCACGCGGCGGGGGCCTCCTTTCAAGGGTGTGGCAGGGGTCGCAGTTGCTGGAACAGCAGCTGCGCTGTCTGAGCCTCACTTCCTCTGGCTCCAGCTGCAGGTTCGTCAGGGCCAAGCAGGGAGTTTCCTCATTCTCTGGGCTTTCGGCTTTTCTAGGCGGCCACCCGCACCTACCACCCTCCGCAGCTGCTCGCCCGCCCTCTGTGGGTAGCGAGTTTGGGACTCCCTGGTCCCATGAGTCAGAGCCAGGCTGGAGACAGACAGCAGGCTTCCTTTATTAAATCAGCCTCCTGCCCTGTACACCACAGAGGGAAGCTATAATTACTCGTTTGGCCTGGCTCTGAGAACTGAGCCACAAATGCTTGACTAGGAGGGATGGTTCCTGATTCCTGCATTTATCTAGTGCACCCCAGTTTGGAAATACAAACAACAGCCAGGGGTTCAAGCCTGTTACGCATATGTCAGATGTTTTGCACATATAACAGCGTGCGCTGGACCTGGACACTGATGGAGATTGCTAGAAAAATTGCTATATTAATGCTGCCAGGAGTTTTTTGTTTTGTTGTGTTGTGTTTTGTTTTTTAAATGCGTCCTGCCTTGTTGCCAGTCTCATTTGAGGCAGGCTGCTCATTGCTGATGTTGGTTTTTAAGAGATAAAGGAAAAGGCAACAAAACATTGTTTTGGATCCTCAGGACTGTTTTAGCCATCTGGCATAAAGACACAAAATCTCTGGCCTCCCAGGGCCTACAGAAGTGTTTGAAACCTGAACCCTGAAAAAAAGAGTTGGCTCTAAAAGAAAAAATTAAACCACCAAATGAAAATAATATAGCCAATCTTCATTAACTGTTCAATTTACTATTCGTTGGCTTATTCACTCATTCATTCATTCATTCCTGGAAGCGTACATTTCTGCCATTCATTCACCAAAGATCTGCTGAGCTGTTTCTCTGGCCAGGTATAGTTTCAGGCACTATAGTTTCAGGGCTACATAAGTGCTAAACCAATTAAAGATATAGACAGAACTAAGCAAATATTCCTGCCCTTGTGGGTGAATAACGGACACAAAAATAAGCAAATTATATGGTATGTTAGAGATAATAAGTGTGATTGATAAGAGGAAAAAAATAGAGCAGGGTTAGGGGAATTATTGGTAAAGGAGAAATTCATAAACATCTCATGACATTTAAGAACAATTTGCAGGTTAGAGTTCTCTCACAGTGAGAGTTCTCAAGTCTGCATAATAATTGCTGAGAAATTATAACCAATCATAAATGAGTTACATTTGACTACAGTAAAATTATAAAAATCTTCTAAGCTTTGTTTAGAACCAAAATTTGGGTGCATGTTAAATATATCTGATGGGAGATAAAAAGTAAAAGTGCCAAGGCATCTGACCCTGCCTCTGGGTACCGGTAAGTAAAGGCACTTCGTTCAAGTATTACTGGATACCTATAATATAGTGGTTAAGGGCTTGGGTGTCAGATGCGAGGGTTCAGGTATGGTGAATGGATCCATCATTTACTATTTGTGTGATTCTGGGAAAGATATTTAATTTCAGTTCCCCCTCTTTTATAAGAGGGTAATATAGAACCTACCTTATAGGGTTTCTGAAATGATGAAACAAGATAATAAAAGTAAAGGTGTTAGTTAGGATAGCACCTGGCACTTAGTACGTGCTCAATACCTGTTAATCTATTATTATCGTTGCGGTTAGGATGATCACAGTGATGATAACAATGAGTTGCCAGGCACCGTGCTAGGTATTGGGGACCCACAGCTGAAGAAGACAATGACATGGTCCCAACTGGGAGAGACTTTGCAAGCATGTTGTGCTTCATTAAATCTCACGGCCCCCTGGCAGGGTGATCCCCACTGCACCACTAATCATTGTTAACCATACTTGGATGGCCGATAAAAACGAACAGACCACAGTGAGACACCATTTGATAACCTTTCAGTTGGAAAAAATTAAGAAGCCTGATAATGCCAAGTACTGGAGAGGAGGTGGATCAATAGGATCTTCACACGTTCATTGCTGGTGAGATGGTAAATGGGTACATTCACATTGTTTTTCAGGAGGTGTGTGCAAAACCTTCAGCTCAGCATGTTCAAAGGAGTGGAAAGCTGGTAACGACTCAAATGTTCATTGACAGGAGAATAAATTTATACTTGTGGGGCCTCTCACCTTCTGAGATGGCCCACCCTCTGTCTGCGGAGTGTGTTTCTCCCAAGGCAGTTTTCGCCTTTTGAGATGGACCACATTCTTTCTATGGAATGTGTATCTCTCTAAATAAATCCACTTCTTACCTATCAAAAAAATAAAAAGTACTCATGGGATGTGATAAAGAGGACAAAGGGACCATACATAGCTCTATGCTACAATATGGATGAATTTTAGCAATATAATATTTTGAGGAAAAAGTATATTTCAGAAGACTACATACAGCAGAATATTCTCTTAAGCAAGGTAAAAACAAGATCTAAGCAATGCAACTTTTAGAAAAATATATTAAAATTAATTTTTAGAAAAGCAATGAATGGTAAAGTCAAGATTCAGGATGGGTGAGGGAGGCAAAGTGATGGGAAGGACTGAAACACATAGGGAGAAGTGGGTGGTGGGTTCACAGGTGTTTACTGTATTATAAATAAATAAGTAAACATAAATAAATAATAAATAACCAGATGCATGCTGTGCAGGGTCCAAATGAAGACGAAAGAATGTCATGAATCAAAGATTATGAATGATCCTGTGTACTTGGATTCAATAAAAGAGAAAATGAAACTCTACTCTTGGGATGGGTGTGAAGCACACCTCGGAAGGGTGTGGGCTTGTCAAGACAGAGTGGATAAAGGACCCTGAAGAAGGGCAGGGGTGTGTGAGTTTCCATGAGGATTAGGCAGCATTGACCTTGGAGGTGGGGGACCCTTCACCAGTCACGTGCTGCTGTGCCGGTTCAGAATTGTCACCTGCAGTCAGAGGGCAGGAGCAAGTGGTCACTGTGATGGGGGCAGCAAAATGTCCCTGGCAGAGCCCTGTTCACGTCCTGGGTCTATCCACGTGGTGGCTGGCCCTCAGTGCCCTCTCCCTGGGGTCTTTGCCAGGCCTGCCCTGGACAGACTTCTAGTTCCTGTGTGTTGTTCTCTCTCTGCCCGGCCTGGCCCTGACTTGAGGGATGCTGGCTGTGTGCAGAGAACCCCGTTCCAGCTGGGAGTCCTGGCACCTCCCCCAAGGAGATGCAGTTTGGTCACTGAACCCACAGTCCTAGCCCTTCTCTCTCTTGCTCTGGGGGGAGCCCAGGGGGAAGTGCACTCAGACAGCTAAGATGCCTGCAGTCATGGCCAGGCCCATGGGTCACAGGCTGGATGGAGCAAGCACGTTTTCATTGATAAAAAGGCCCCGGAAGCTGGCACCAAGCAGAGAAAACTTGTTAGGCCCAGGTGATTGATTTCACGGACAGAACTAACTGGGATTCTCAGAGGCACACGGAGGGCGGTCCTGTCTCTCTTTTGTGCTACTGCTGGTGGGGTCAGGGCTTTCAAGTTCTGTGAGCTGCTCAAAAGCCCCTCACCCAGCCCCACGCTCCAGAACAATCATTGATACCTCAAGAGACTGGAATCAGAAAGACCCTAGATCAGGTTGTAGGTGGGCAGTTTCTAACTGTCTCATTAGTTTAATTCTCTAAACCTAAACAACGGGGAAAATCATATGGTCATTGCCTGACTAAAAGGCATCAGTGAGGACCACATGACATAACTGAGAACAAAGTGCTTATCAAACAGAAAGGTCCAGTACATTTGTGTTAGAACACACGCCCGTCGAGGGTGGGAACTGTGTCTGACTCCTTCTCTGCTGGACTCCCAGGATCAAGGACAGTGCCCGGCACGTAGTAAGTGCTCAATAAAAATACTTCTGGAATGAATGAATTGGAGTATTATGGATTAGAGTAAAACTAATGATGATGAGGATCATTCCTGACCATGATATGAAAATTAATTTCCTCTTGACTACATACCAGGCAAAACGCTAAAAGCTTTTCATTGATAGTTCCATTTAAGCTTCACAAAAACCCAATGAAGGAGGTGCTAGTATTATTCCCATCCTGCAGGTCAGTTAATGTGATCCAGGGAAGTTAGTGATTTTCCCAAGGCCACACCCTGGCAGAACAGGTTATTACCCAGGTGACATATTTAGGGGGTTCGGAGAGGCTTGTTCCCCGGAAGCGGAACACAGGCAGCCTTGGTGCCTGAGAGGCCACCATGATATCAGTGGATTCTGACACCTTGAATGCCGCAAGATTCCAAATGAAAGTGCAGACACCTCTGAAAAACAGTTAAACCTAACTGTCTCATCAGGGAATAATTTGGCTTATCTGTTTTCTTCCTAAGTGTAGATGGTGGGGTTCTCTTGCAGGGATGGGATTCAGGGGAGTTTCCCCGAGTGAGTGGGGATTACACATGGCAGACTGGAGGGCTGCTACGAAGGGGGCTGAGAAAGGGTCCAAGATGCATGTTGGCTGTTCTGTTGAGAATTGGCCTAGGACTTCAGGAGGGCAAAAGGGTGTTTGGGTCCCCAAATCGCCTTTATGGGGTGTTTTTACAGAGCAGCTGGAGGACACTGGAAGAAGGCTATCTCAGAGAGGGGTAGCAGTATTGGGGAATTATCATAGGAGCCTTGCTTTTATGTTTGAATTTTTTATAATAAGAATATATTCACTTACTACTTGTGTGGTTAAAAATATATTGAAATAAATGAACAACTAAGTGAAGCGGGGGTGGAGGAAGGTTGAGAAAAGGTCATGGGTTGGATCCTCCAAAGGAACGCAGCTTCCAAGACTGCAGAGCCCGCGCCAGGCTGCAGCTCTCCAGGGCTTGGCTGATTTACTGGAGATGAACGGCAGCCCCCAGCATTCCCAGGGCATGGCGGCCAATGAGCCTGATCCACAGCTGGGGGGGGAAGTATTTGCCTTTGCAGTTGGCAGCATGTCTGTGCCTCTGAGCCTTCCTCATGAGAGACTCATTATGCAGTTTGGTCACATGCCCTATGCATTTTAATGAATGAGTCAGGGGACAGACTCAATTTGAAAGAGGAATCGAAGCTCTCTAGGCTGGGTGAAGGGCTCTCAAGGGATGCTCTCACAGCTTGGATTACAAGAAAAGGAAAGAAGGAAGCTATTTCCGTTTAGAAAAAGGAAAGGAAGGTCAGAAGGAAGGAAGGAAAGAAGGAAGGAGAGAGGAAGCAAGGAAGGAGGGGAGGAAGGAGGGAGGGAAGGAAGAAGAGAAAGAGGCAGAAAGAACGGTGTAGAGTTCAGAAAACAGTCCTGGAACAGATGCTGCTCACCAGACACTCCCTTGCTCTTTACCCTCCACTTATTTATTCAAAACATTCAGTGCTTTTTAAGTGTCAGCTACCATGTTAGGCAGAGGAGTTACAAGACAAATGAGATAGAGTCCTTGCCCCAAAGGTCTCTGCAAAAACCAAATGGGTTTGGTCAAGTCAGAGCAACTACACAGGGGTCTAATTTGGGAGGTGGGGTGGGCAAAAGAAGGTCATGTTCACTCCCTTCCTGGGAAGGGAGGTCCCTTACTGATGGTCAAGGGCTATCATCTCTCTAGCGCTTCCTGCTTGCCAGACACGGGGTGAGCAGTCCACGGTGAGCATCTCACTGAATCCTGGCAATAATCCCACGAGGCAGATCCTGTTACTGTCACATTTTTTACAGAATAGGAAACCGAAGCAGAGTGAGCCGCCTGCCCAAGGTCACCCAGGGATTTGAACTCAGGTCTGTCTGACTCCAGAGCTCTTGGCAGTTCAGGTCTCCGCTGTCAGCCAACCACTGGATGGGGAATGCTGGGGAAGGCCTTTCCCTTCCCAGGCTGCCTTCCAAGAACACTCTGAACCCCCAGGAGGAAGAGGTTGGTGTGAATCCAGATGCAGTCAGCGCCAGGCAGCCTGGGAGTGGATCTGAAACCTCACTGAGCGAGGCTGTGTGTGAGACTCAGAGCCCAAGGGCAGCGGGGAGAGGAAGGAAACGCAGCCTCACGGCGGTCAGTTGGGGCGACGTGCCCGTTCCCAGCCTCCACACCACAAAACACAGGGCAGCAGATGCTCGGCAAACGGGTGTGTGGGAGTGAGCCGTACCCTTAGATGGCGGTCGAGCAGGCAGTATCACTGAATTACTCAACAAAGCCACCTCGGCTTTGAACTTTGAGCCAGGCTCTGCTGGAACAGGGCCTGGGGGGAGAGGGGGGCTCTCACCACTGTGAA